>NC_092150.1:61261955-61861955 GCF_045791955.1 Oncorhynchus clarkii lewisi
GTAATCCAGGGTTCAGTCTTCTTTAAACAGCCACTACAAATGTCCGCTAGCCTTAGCCACCACAAGCTAACAATCAATGGAAGCGATGGGGGCATGTGTTACTTAAAGGTGATCTGGCAACAAGAACTAAAATGTACATGCTCACATGCCACCATCACTCCCATTCCTTATTAGCTTGTGGTGGCTAAAGTTAGTAGTGGCTGTTTAAAGAGAACTGAACCATGGATTACAGTTTCTCCTGGCCCATAGACGACTTCCAGGGTGAGGAACCAGCTAACATCAAGTTGTAAAATAGTGAACTAGTCCTTTAATCCTCTTCAGGGACAAAGAGCGAGAGTCACACACATACACGCACACGCACATGCACGCAAAAACACACGCGCAGGCACACACTCATCTCTCAGGCGTTTGTTTGTACTGCATTACCATGGTCACGGTTACCAACAGACAATAGCTTGTTTTATTTACTCAGCCACTCTCATTGAGTCTCAGGTGACAAAGATCAGGGCAGTGATTTCAGAGATAACAGCTGGAGGAGGATATTGAATTAGAATGAATTTGAGTGGTCTGTGTTTTGGTCTTGTTTTGCGGACATGGAATACAGTGAGTGCTTCCCTTCGCTGTCCTAGACTAGACATAGTGCTTCCTGTTCCCTGGGTTGGCTTTGTTCCCCCGCCACCACACAGTTCTCTCCCTGCCTCTGTAAGGTGAGGTGACACTGTCCTCCCCGTCTTACCTGCAGCTAGGAGAGGCGACATCCTGAGCCTCTGCCGTCTGTCTGCTGATCCTCGTAGCTCAAGGGCTTGCCGCCCTCGCTCTCTCTCTCTCTTTTTCCGTCTCTCACTCCTCTCCTTTCGGTGTCTTATCTCTTTACGTTTTCTCCTCTCACCCCCTCCTCCCGGTGAAGTTTCATTTCACGGATTAGCCTTCCATAGCCCTCACAGTCTGAGACGTCTCAATCACAAGCTTCTTCCTTCCAACGCCGCAGTGTGTGTGTGTGTGTGTGTGTGTGTGTGTGTGTGTGTGTGTGTGTGTGTGTGTGTGTGTGTGTGTGTGTGTGTGTGTGTGTGTGTGTGCGTGTGTGTGTGCGTGTGTGCGTGTGTGGGTGGGTGGGTGAATGTGTCCTGTCACCTCCTTCTTATAGCGTAATACAGCTGATTCTCCAGACACTGGGTGAACCTGTGATATTGCTGATGAATAACCACCTCTGACAGCACATTCACTCGTTAACCAAATCGAATGGACCTTTTTAACTGAATGATATGGCATAAACCAAGATGGCTGACTCTTTTTGGATAATAGCAATAGTTACTAGATAATTAGGTCATCTTGCTGAGCCTGTCTCTCTGTGTAGAGCTGAGAGACCTGAGTTAGTCAGAGGGCTTAGGAGAAAAGACTAATGTCCTGATTTGCTGTGAGAGAGAGCAGAGCTAAAAGAGAGAGGTGCTCTTGGCCGTCTCAGCCCTCCACTGCCCTATTAGGGGGCTACACACTAATTGGAGGGATGGAGGGAAAGAGGGGAGGCTGGGGGTGAACGGTATTCAAATCAGCCAAGCACTCATCCTTCATCTGCAAACATGTGTCGTGACCTTTGACCTGGGTGGTTTAAAACCTGGCTGAGTGAAGCCATGTGGAAGAGAGGGAGGCCGTGATAGGAGGAAGAAAGGAGGAAAGGGACTCCTACGTTCCACTGGCCCTCATCCGTCCCCTAGCAACTACAGGCTCCAATCAGGATGGAATCTTTCTTTCTCTTTCTCTCTCTCTCTCTCTCTCTCTCTCTCTCTCTCTCTCTCTCTCTTTCCATTTCTCATTATTTCCTTCTCCCTCTCTCTCTCCCTCTCTCTCTCCCTCCCTCCCTCTCTCTCTCCCTCTCTCTCTCTCTCTCTCTCTCACTCTCTCCCTCTCTGTGAGATGTCAACTTGTTGAGGTTGCAAATATGAGTGGGACGACGGGGGCGAGATGGGGGAGAGGGGTGGAAGGGGGAGATGGCTGCTCACAACTGCCCTTTTCAGACCCTGCTAGCGCCAGCACTGCTCACAGCTGTCACATGATTGATGCCCACTCCCCAACCTGTCAGCAGCTTCAAGGCTTTGCTCCGCTTCTGGAAAAATGCTCCCAGCCTTCCTGCAGTGCCATCCCCATACATTTCTCATTATCTCCTGGCTTTGCATAAGAATGGAGTGAGCAAATATTGGAAAAACAATATCATACAATGTGTTTTTCCTTCTCTCTCAACACGCAATATTTGCAACAATGATAATGGAAAATATATTGTCAGACGGCCTTTCAAAACTAGTGTCTTAATTTCCGTTTTTGCCTGTTGCAGTGAATTACCTCTCCCAATATATCCATGTTTCATCTTTATCTTCCTCCTCGTCCAATCTTAGTCTCATAAAGACATTCCTAATCCATGTGCTGCAGAGATCTGTCTCTCTGTTTGTACAGAGCCTAAGATAAGGGAGGTTTACAAGCGCCCATTTAAAAATCTGTCAATCAAGCTGTTTACTCAAGCAATGTAAATTCACTTTCAATTACTATTGAATTCTACCCCAGACCAGACCAGACCAGACCCCACAAAGGCTGGCCCACATTGGGAAAAATGTAGGGAGAATGGCGCAGCACACCTTCTACAAAAAGAGTCGCATTCAAAACTAGGGATTTTGTGGCTAATTGAGATAAAACAGTAATTCTGTTCATAGATTATGCATGTATGAACTACACATTGAAACATCCAGCTCAAAGCGGGAGTTTTTACATTTAAAAATGTAGTAGTCGCCAAAGTTCCAGAGCACGTCTTTATGTAGATAAACAGTGGAATCTATTAAAAAGACAACTTGGCCATTGCCATTTCACATGTCTGTTTCCACCAAAGTGATTCTTCACAGCAGAACAGACAGAGGGCAACGGGAAATAACAAAAGAATATAAAACTTCTTCGTGGTCAATTGCGTAGCAGTAAAAGTTATTGTTTTCATCTTCCGACAGTAAACCCACAGGACAGGCTTGGTGGGGAAGGAAATGTATCAGTCCTTCATAAAATCATCTGAGTGGTTACCGTGGAAATGTGGGCTTTTTGTTTACTACCGGGTTCTGATTGGAGTAGCTAGGGGTTAGGAAGGGGGAAGGGGGAAGTAAGTAGAGTCGGTCCTGTCTTTGTTTCAAGTCAAGGACTGAGTTTAGACTGGCCAGAACAAATATGGACAGAGAGAGAGAGAGAGACGCTGGGATAAATCAGACTTACAGAGGAAGTCCACTTTTCCACCTCTCCTTATTAGCCCAGTCCTTGTACCACCCTGACCGCTCTACTGTTCCTTTAAATTGTGTGTCCTCCCTCCCTCCATCTCTGTGGAGTCAGTCATTGGTTTGAGGTGGTGGTGTAGCCTTGTAAAAGCCCCCCATGAATCTACCTGTTTGGGAGCAACAGATGTGGATTTTGGAGCAAATGAGCCCCACCCTCTAAAATGAATCCCCTGGCCTGTGTAAACAGGTCATCAATGCCTGTCACATAATTGCAACACTGACCAGAACAAATGGAGACACAGGGTGCTGCTGTTGACTGTAATTGCAATCTTTTAGACGGGAAATGGCAAATTGCTCCTCTGATCATTAACTACCAGCTGGGGGGGGGGGTAAGAGGGGGAAAAACACACTCAGGCCCATGAACATAATTATAAAGACATATTGGGAAGCAGAGGCAGGGGACTGGTATGGTCTCTGGAGTAGATTAGATGGTGAACAGATCTGGGCTTTTCACAATCCTCCAGATTGAACATTCTCAGTGTGGCCAGTGGGGGTCTGGAAGGGAGACTTGCATGTGCACGTGCAAGCATGTGTTCTTGAGAGCATAAATGCAGAATCTAAGACAGGTCATTCCTGTATTTACCTAGCAACGCTCCCGTACTTACTTGTGCAGGCCACAGAGGGTGGGTCCGAGAGTCCCCGGTAGTAGCCGTCCTCACAGTCGCAGCGCCACGAGCCCTCCCGATCATTGTAGCTGTGTGCTGGGCAGCGCGAACACTGCAGGTCCTGGGACGAGGACTTGTAGAACCCACGGCCACATGCTATAATCAGAGGGGGGGGGGGGGGGGGGGGGGGGTTAGTTCACACTTGAATTCCCAGAAAAGAGAAAGGGCATGATAGAACAGAGAATTACACTTTTGTTCACATCACAGAACAGCTGGTGTTCGGATCAACCTGCCCCTCTGGCTTCATCAACCTGCTTGACAAAACCCCACTTAAAAAAAACGCATCACAAATATCACCATGTCAAAGCCTGCACTGAATGAGGGAGAAAAAAACGACTGCTTATTAACCTGAGAGGCGAAAATAGGGCTATTTATGTTCTGTTTTTTTTATCCCTGGTCAGTAAATAAATACGTGTTTAGTTTATCAAAGCCCAGTCTGAGCGGGAGTGTTGTCCTAGTCAGGCATGCAGTGCTAAGTGAGGTGTGAATAGAGAAAACAGACAAGGTTGTAGAAACCCTTAATGGATTATTGGAGCGTTTCGGCTTCGTGAATATGCTCGTATGCCGGGGATAAGAGACAGTGTATGAATTCTTCCCTACTGGTCACATGGCTGTTTGTGTGATGGGTAGAGCCCTGTTTTTTGGGGTTGGTCATGTCACATGACCTGGATTTGAAACTTTTAAGCCTTTTCCAGAAATGAGAATTACGCCAAACAAAACAAAAAAAGCGTTTGTCTGAGGATGGCGCTGGACCATCTGACATGAAAAAAACAGAGAAGAAGAAGCTTGATGAAAGTAAAGTTTAAATTCCAGGTCACGCGACACGATCGACCAAACAACGGGCCCTTAGCGATGAGTTAACTCAGCCACTTGTGAGTTATTAGGGATCATTGTTTTATGCCACAAACCAAACACTAAATCTGGAGGGGGGGGGGGGGGGAAACAGAGACAGTAACTGACAAGATCCAGCAATAATGCAACAACAACAAAAAAACAGAACAATTCCTGTATAACAAATGAAACGATTCATACAGAGGGCTTTGTGAATCACATGCATGTTCCAAATTCACTTTTAAGCATGAGTGAATAGGGAAATGTCTATTTTGGGTTTGGCTTTTTCAGTCTCAACACTTCAAGACAAGCAAGCCACAGTGACCCGCTGTTTGTGGAAAATCCAACGCTAAGCCTTGTGGGGAAAAAAAAAAAAACTCAATCTAGGCCACATGATTTCTGTTCCAATCTGCAAAGGATTGTACATGCCTGTAAATAGCTCTGCATACAAACTATCAAATTATACAAAACATTTATTTTACATGAGCCGCTGGGAAAATGGGCAACGTTTTTTTTATATACCGAGGTCCCCCCGTTTCACATCTCTGTTACACCCTTTTTTTTCGGAGATTCAGGATATTTGGCCGTACTTCTGTGACAGATCTAAAATAGAAAGGATAAAGGAACCTGGTTTCCCCTCATTCTAACACCTCCACAGCGCAAGGAGGAGACCGAAGGACGGGGTATCCCCATTTCAGCAACATGAAAGCCCTGTCACTCTCTATTTATCTCACCGCACCAGCCTCGTGAAACAAGACCTTTTTCGGAAGAGGGGAAGAATAGACGATTTTATCTCGAATACTTCCTCACCTGAGAACGGCAGTAATTGAAAACAGGGTTTTAAAGCTGCGAGAGAAGTGCCTTGTGATGGGAGCAGTGTGCTGCCTACCGAAACATATTAATCACACAAATTCTCATGTACCAATCCACCATAACGTTAGACGTTAAGTGCAAACAATGTACCTACACGTATACCCACACCTAACGCACCACACAATCCTCTGATAAGACTACGTAAATATTCACATAGGTTAGCTTGTGCCTGTGATAACACAGAGCAATCCATTTTGCAGAACGCTCAAGAATGGTCAGCGGTGCTGTTTGAAAGGCTGCTCTCTCCTCTCCCACCACGCATGGCTGTTTAAACACTCTGTTTGCCTTTGGGTTTGGGTAGTGGTGCTCCGCTGGGTGGCCAGCAGTGTTGAGGGGAGGCCCAGCTCGCTCCCATTGCGACTGCCATCTCTGCCTGCCTGGCTCTCAGGCATCCAGGCTCCAGATTAGTGCTATCTCAGCCACTAGGAACAACAGGGCTTTCAAAAGTAAACAGTACTCCAAGTTAAAGTTCCCATGCAAAAATATGGTTTATTTATCGTTTCTTTTCTGTTTTTTCTTCCATGATGGCCCCTGTGTTTATCAATGTGTCTGACCGGCTGTTTACAGAAGCAACGAGGCGGCAAAGTAGGGCATCAAATCAAACAGCTGTGTGACATGGGTAACCATTTTTCTGGGCTCGCCTTGGCTCTCCCTCTCCCGTGCTCTCTCACAGTGCACTGAGTGACAAGGGCAAACACAGCCATCCCAGAGCCTGCATTCCTGTCTAAGCAGCGCAGACGCTCTTGGCCAGTTCCTGGTCCTGGAATCATCAGCTGAAAACACACTCTGTAACAGAGATGTTGAAGCAGTAGATGAAAGCGGGTGATAGTGAGTGATTTTCCCCTCCTCTTTCCTTTGCAGCCACATATTTCTTCAGAGGGGGAGAAGGAAAAAAAACTCTGCTGTATAATTACCCTGGGTTCACTCTCTAGTGCTTGTCTGTAATATCAGGGCAAACCTGGGGCGCCTCTCGTACAGTACTTGAGAACTTCGCTAACAAAGTGTTACACTGACAGTGAAACACTTTAGAAGACTGTACGCGTCTCCCGACTCACGATAATCCCTAGCACACCCTAGATTGATCACATCCAACAGACAAACGTATAATTACGCGCATGTGAGGGGGCGGGGGGCTAATAGGCTGTGCTTGTTGACACAGGCGAAGGGGGAGGAAAAACACCGAAAACAACCAGCCTCATTTACACTACACTGCAAATATAGCCGGTCCTTAGAGAACAGGGCTGAGGTTGGAGCAGAGAGAGCGAGGGAGGGAGGAAGAAAACACAAAATCTGACATTCCACCCCGCTCCTTAGCGAGGAGTAACAGAGCCAGCATCTGTAATTTTCCTTCCAGTGGTCAAACGCTCTCATTCAGCGACGGGGGGAAAAACAGTGTGCAGTCAGCGTTTTTATGCACCGCACTGATAGAACAGAAAAGGCCTCAGTTAGGAATGACTTTGCCCCGACTCACTCTATCTCTTCTGAGGACGTTTAAATCACTCTCCGCATTGTGTGAGACAACGAGAGGATAAAACAAGAAGCCGTTATCTGGAACAGACACACACTAAAGAGACGAAATTCTCAATATTTATTTTCCCTCCGAGTCTGGCTTCTTAACATTTTTGAATTGCATCCAGACAGCGGCTCTCACTGTTTGGCGATTAAATGACAATCTGGATAAAGGACACGGAGGCGGAAAGAAGGGAAGAGGACGGATGAGATTCCTGCGTTGACATTTTGTGACAGGCTGACATATCGCTTCCCGTGGCCTTACCAGACGATAATTATTCCTAATGTCCCGGCGCAATGGCACTTGAACTATATTTCCTGCGTTTAATCTTCCACTTAGATTGACAGTTTGCATTTCATTTCGACTTCTAGCTAGTGCTACCATTACGGAAAAGCAAAGGTTTTTACCTTTGTTTTAGAGAGTCGGTGAAATATGTAAACAACCCCTCTTCCACTTCCCAATTAACCCTCAGAACTAATCAGGTTCTCCTTATCAACTATTGAGGACAGAGGGGACTTCAGGGTCTTAACAAGCTAGAAGTAATATAGAGTTTCACCACATCGTTCTCATTGTACTATGTATGGTAAGCCTTCAGAAGGACAGGCGTAGCCCCGAGAAGTAGTACCAGTAATCCTGCCTCGGTCGAGAGTGGGGGGAATGGTGGTGGTGGTGAGTGTTGAGCTCAGTGCTCTGCTCCAGCTCTCCTGGCCAACAGTGCGATGAGATGGACTAGTGTGTGCCAGTCTGTCTCCATGGCATGCCGTGATGATCCCTGTCAGAGCCGGGCCTCCCCCTGGCCACCCTCCCATCTAGCTTGATTATGTGTTAAATCCGCATTGCGTGTCCCATCTAGCTTGATTATGTGTTAAATCCGCATTGCGTGTCCCATCTAGCTTGATTATGTGTTAAATCCGCCTGCGTGTCTTTCAGGATGGATGTGGAAAGAATGCAAGAGTCGGCCGGCCGGCAAGAGAGGAGAGGAGCGAAGGCTACAGAGACCCGGCGAGAGAGAGAGAGAGCAGCGTGGAGAGGATAGCACCCCATTAGAGTGATAAAGGAGGCCGAGGGAGAGAACTGCAGCCGACAGGACCAACAGGCAGGCCAGGCTCTGCTCGCTGATGAATGCCAGGTGGAGCGGGTCAAACGCGATAAAGGAAACAGTTTATTTTCTTATTTCAAAAACGCCATTGACTTTCCTTAAACAGTCTCCGTCGCCACCGCCACTGCTACGATAGGGAAACGTCCTTATAAATATCAACTATAAACACAGGCCCCACGAAGGATGGGATTCTAGTCTGCGCTGCTTTTTAATAATCCATTTCCTCCGGGTATCTTTCTCTCCTTCCTTGTTTTGCTTTGTTCTGACCTTGGTGCTCAGTTGTCTGGCTAGACATCATAAACACATCTACCTCCTATTCTCTCTGCTAGACATTGTTTCATCAACTCCATTATACTGCTAACTCAATGTTAATATTACCAGGGACATTCTTTGCCAGTAAATTAAATTAAATTAAAAAACACCCTGCTTCTAACTGTTCACAGAGCCATGACATGCTATTCCAGAATCATTGCTTTAGATCCATGTTTGGGTTTTATTTCTAAAGCATAATTAAGCAATAAGGCACGTGGGGGTGTTGAATATGGCCAATATACCATGGCTACGGGCTGTTCTTAGGCGGCGATGCAACCCCGAGGTTGTTGCTATTATAAACTGGTTACCAACCTAATTAGAGCAGTAAAGATAAATGTTTTGTCACCCGTAGTATGCGGTCTGCCATACCATGGCTGTCAGTCAATCAGCATTCAGGACTCGAACCGCCTAGTTTATAATATACAATTATGACCGTGACACTGTGTCGTAGCTGGAGAGGGATGCCAATAACTCTGGAGAAGCTGATTTCTTATGCATTACTTAACATTGGCTACAGGGTGTATACTGTGTGGCTTAGATGTAACTTGTGTGCTTGCCTGAGTAAATAGTATGTGTTGGGACATCCATCAAGCTCTGTTTACTGACATGTTATGTACACTACACTCTCTTTTTATATGCTAATGAAATGTTGTTTTACTGCGTCCGCCTAGCAACAGGTGTTTTTACACTTTTCCACCTCTGTGGAAGAGGAAAACAATATTCAGGTAGCCTTCTGCACTTTCTATTAAATCTCCCTTTTTTTTAAATATATAAAGAAAGAAAAGAAAGAGAAAGTACGCTGAAGAACTGGGCTTTTTCCCTGAGACATGTTCACCTTTCACCTTTAAAAGGCGAGGCGCCTAACCAGCTCCTGGAAACAGTGGCACAACACACACAGAAGTGGAGGGAGACATAACTGAGACCCTGCAGGAACCCTCTTCGCAGGGGACGCAAATTTTAGTTTGAATGTCTAAACCCTTCCAAACAAGCTACTTTCAAACACCTACACCTCCTGTGGGCTTTAGATGGGGGGGGAACAAGGCTACAGGGAGTGAAAAACTACAAAATGATCAGATTAGGAGTCTTAGCTAGAAAGAACCAGATTAAATGGTTAAAACTCCTAAAAACTATCATATTGTCGATAATTCTTCCCACATAGGCCCACCACGCACAGCTGGATTGGCTGGCTTGGCACATCCAGACAACTGCTCCATTCATCGGTGCTAACTGTGCTTAGGGGGAGATAAGTAGCTTTACCATGAGAAACAAAGAGAAGATTAGCATTCCCTTACACTGTGTTAGAGGGCGCACTCCCTGAGGAAGTGTCTGGTTAGATGTACCGAGCTAAGATCAAAACTAGCCTACCAATTTTTTTATTTTTTAAATCTACTCTGTTCTGGCTAACCAACAATTCCATATAATTTAAGTCTTAAAGTATTTGGGTTGTAGAATTAGAAATATACGCATCATTGGGAATGAAATCTAACAGGGAAATATGGTTTCAATTTCACAGCAAAATAGAACTGATTTAAATGATTTAGGCTGCTGATTTAGGCCCAGAGCAACAACAAAAAAATATCATGGGTTTTATATACTGTATATTTCCACACTATGGAACAATACTGTGAAATTGTGATTTTTCTTATGTAAGATTAATGTAAGAGCTGTTTGAAAAGAGCGCCTGAAATTTCCACCTGTTTTGGTGGGAGGGAGTTTTGGCATTCCATGGTGACATCACCACACAGTACATTAGTTAATAGACCAATAAGTAAGAGAGTTCTACCTCTCTGCCAATAACAGCTAATTTTCTGTTTTCCCCTCCCCACTCAGACCACTCCCCGACAGTCCTAGCAAAATTCTTGCTCGAGAAATTACTAAGAAGCTATTTTTGTTTCTTTTTGATGCTTTTAATTGAAAACAATCACTGCAAGGTGCTTAATTGTTACCCAGAAATGATTTGATATTGAGATAAAAACCACTGCATTGGACCTTTAAGTAAAATAGCAGGGCAATCTAATTACTACTGAATACATTATATTTCTGACAGTCCCATTTGTGTTGGCTCCACTTCGTCGTCCGCACTACCAAAGGAAGTATCTTTAGCCTCACTTGTAATTGTTCATGTGTTAAACCTAAAGCCAAGACATCTATGTTAAGAATTAAGTCTTAGAAGAGAACATATTGTATCGGGTGTGGTGATTATCATGCCAGTACATCTGATTCAATAATCAATATGTACCGTAGTTTTGGTAAATGTCGCAACAGTTACAAAAGTCACATGATAGGAGTGAAGAAAACACAACATAATTGACTTATAACCAGTTCATAACTAGTTTCCAAACTTTTCAAAAGACATCTGCTCCTAATGCATTACAGCCTGTGCTGCTGCATGTTGTCAGAAATAGAAATAAGCAACAATAAACTCCAGCACCTGTTTCCTCCCTCAGCTTTCATATTGATTTACTGCATGGATCTGCAGATGGAAAATGAAGGATGTTATCACATTAAATCAATTATATTACAGAATTTATAGCTCTGGTCCCGCCTGAGCAGAAACTGAACATTGCGTCCGTACAAAACTATAGCCTCTTCCAGAGAAAGAGAGAGGTCTTCACTTCTTTAATTCATCATGCAGGGTAAAGGCTTTCCAAATGAATTTCCAGTGACATGGAAAATGTCCCTGCCTAATCGTCTTTTATTTAGTTCATTTAACTCGCATGGCGACGGGAGAGAAAAGTCTTAAGGGCAGCTAGGCCGGGCAGCTACATTTTAATGGAGGATGTGGTCAGCTCTGAGAGGACCTCTGCTGAAAGACTTCTAAGGAAAGGAGAAGAGACTGTGCTGCCCTGGAGATAAAAGCAGTGGGCCAAAGGTTTACCCAGACCCAAAGCCCCCTACAGCCACAACGAATCAGCACTCAAAATGTCCCCAGTCAGCAACTAAGCATTATATCCAGATTGTGCCAATGCCCCCCACTCTCCCCACTCCCTTCCACCCCACTCCAATCCCCATGGTCCCACTACTGTGACAGAAAGGACTGAAACACAGGGACAATGTCAAACCAGCCGCTAGTTTCCCCACCATGGTCCAGCCCCCTTGGCCTCCAGTGACACAAAGGTGTCCATTTGCCCTCAGATGGCCGTGCTGCCGTGCACGCTGCTCCAGAGACAGCCAGAGCCCCTCAGGAGGCCAAGAGAACCATCGATCAAGATTTGACAACCAACCACACCCAATCTAAACCCAGTTCCTGTCCTGACTACCAACCACACCAAATCTAAAACCAGTTCCTGTCCTGATAACCAACCACACCAAATATATACCCAGTTCCTGTCCTGACAACCAACCACACCAAATATATACCCAGTTCCTTTCCTGACTACCAACCACACCAAATCTAAACCCAGTTCCTGTCCTGACTACCAACCACACCAAATCTAAAACCAGTTCCTGTCCTGACAACCAACCACACCAAATATATACCCAGTTCCTGTCCTGACAACCAACCACACCAAATATATACCCAGTTCCTGTCCTGACAACCAACCACACCAAATATATATCCAGTTCCTGTCCTGACAACCAACCACACCAAATATATACCCAGTTCCTGTCCTGACAACCAACCACACCAAATATATACCCAGTTCCTGTCTTGACAACCAACCACACCAAATATATACCCAGTTCCTGTCCTGACAACCAACCACACCAAATATATACCCAGTTCCTGTCCTGATAACCAATCACACCAAATATATATCCAGTTCCTGTCCTGACAACCAACCACACCAAATATATACCCAGTTCCTGTCCAGACAATCAATCACACCAAATATATACCCAGTTCCTGTCCTGACAACCAATCACACCAAATATATACCCAGTTCCTGTCCGTGGCTGCTCCAGTTAAAACAAACGCTAATGGATTATGGATTATTATTATCATGATAATTAGAACAAACTTGCTTTTTTTGCATCTGAACAAGCAGTATCACTGAGATGCTTTGCTTACGTGAGCAGATAAAATTATTTGGAGTACGGAAAAACAGACAGCTTGAGTCAAAAGAACATGATCTGTTTTATCATTTTTTACAACTTGCTGAAATGTTTTATTTGGTAATAACCTAGCACAGAAACACACTCATTGTCTGCCTCACAAAGTAGCTTGTATTCCTCTGTTCAGTGCTCCTGCTCTTTGTAACCCCTAGTTATGAGAAAAGGGCAGTTTCTTCTGCTTCTCATTAGTATAACGTAGCATAGTTCCTTCCTCAGAGAAATGTAAAGAGCACAAAATGGTTTAAATTGTGAATTTGGGGAGCTTTTGAATTGTAAATTTGGACAGTTAACAAGGCATTCATTTTAATGTTGGATCCAATGTCTCTCCCTTTTAAATATATACTACCACTTCCGAATGAGAAACAAAATAATACAAAATCAAAGTTAGTCTCCTAGCTGCACAATGCTGCCAGGCCTGACATTCTGCAGGAACGTCCACATGTCAAATGAAATGCAAATGCCTCGTTCTCCTAACAAAAAGGTTTTACCGGGCTCACTCTTTTCCATTCATTTTGATTTGGTAAATATTTCTATCAAAGTCATATGCAAAACTAGAATAGCCGATATGCATCGATTCACATGATTATAGGCCTTAATCTAACATTAATGCATATTGGGTTAGGGCAATATCAAACGAAAAGAAAACTCTATTATCTTTCATGTTTGCTCCTACTGTTTGTCATTCTTGCAGATATTATATGTATAGATAAAAGTGGATATAATGAGGGTATAAAATCCACACCTGAAAGTATCCGGCATAAGTCTCCCCGCAGACAACACGTTGTTGCTCGCTTGCTGCCTGGTCATTGGTAAAAAGGTTTTTATTTCACCTCGCTTGATAAGCTGCTGGAACTAACTCATGTACATATGAATATAAATCAGATAGTAAAACATAAACCACTTCAAACGTGTCGGGACACACCAACGTGTCCAGAAGACACTAACAGATTACATTTATTTAACCCCCTTCGCTGAATAACTGTTGATCAAATGGGGCAAAATCAAATATATTATCCCTCTGGTAAGCACTCTGTGAGTCATGCTAGTTCAAAATGGAGAGTAACTAACTGACACACATTAATCATCTATAGATGTGTCACTAAATAAGAGCTGTCAGGCCAAATTAGAGACCCAAGTTGAATTTCATGAATAGACAGAATCCTGGTAAACATTCTCTGTTTTAAAGCAAACAAAGACAACGAGGAGAGATATGTGGGTAGACATTGTTGACCCTAAAATGGAGACCTGTCAGATTGTGTCATTTCCAATGTGACACTGGGGTCTCTCATTGGCTATGCATAAGGTCACGGAATATTAACTTCCTTTACACATGGCTACAAACAAGGACGGGCTGGACAATGGAGGCCTGCCTCTTGCGCTTAGTAACGTGAGCGCCCTGGATGACAGGACACTGCCAAGATGGAAGATGGATGATCGCAGCAGATGACCCTTGGTCATCAAAAGAGTCACCTCTCCGGCTCCCTCTCTCTCCGCACAACAATAGCCCCTTCCGCGTGCCTCAGCAGTCCTCATCTCCACTTGCACTAACAGGTTCAGACACCTCCATCGATCCCCAGTTCCATACCTCTTGAGATTGCGGGCTTTACTTCTCTTTGGCTATCTAAACTGTGGCACAGATGTCTTTTTTTGTAATTGCTCAGCCGCTGACTCTTGGGAGGCATGCTATCGGACAGGCGAACACGATGTCAGAAGACAACGTCTTGCCATTTAGTGGTACTGTCCCTGTGGGTGAAAGTGATATGTGACTGGGCCCGGGGTCTTAGCACCTAGCTGTGTGTCAGGGAGGGCCTTGTCTGTTGTCAGCGAGGCTCTCTCCTCTGGGAGCTCTGCAGACTGGTGGCTCTGCACTTCAATCTTCCTTTAAGAGGAAAATCAATAACTTATTACATAAGCTCACACTTTTTCCCACTTACACCCAGAGCAGGCAGAGGGGGGACTTAGAAATGTGCTTGGAAGTGCTCTGTAGCATGAAAGCCTAGTGTTTTTTTTCCCAGTGACTTGTTCTCCTTGTACAAAACAGGCACATGCTCTATTACACAGTAACTATACATTTGGGGTGTGTAAATAGTTGAGGGTGTTTACTATCTTACGTGTCTCTCCAGCTACTAACAAAACAAGCACTACAATTTCCAGCAAAATGAACAATAATATCCCAAACTTGGTAAACATGTATAAGCCAACATACTATTTAGATGAATCCGCCCAAAATACAAAACAAATTGATTTTCAGATTCGATGTAAGCTGTCGACCATGTTTGTGTTCAAAGGCAATAGATACAATGGCACATCTGTGCCTATATCACTCTGCTACCTGCCAGGTCAAACAAAAACAACAAGAACAACCCTGAAGCTGTGGAAGAATGCAGCTATTTACAGGAAGTTAGCCAACACTGGCGGTGACAAGACTAGCCACCATCTATCCTCAAATTACTTCAATCTTGAGTGATTTGAATCCAGTTGCGTCTCCTGGTGATTCCGTGTGTACCGTTATTTGCATAATTAAGCTTGGTAGCGGTTACAAAGGACCGCCATTTGGAGCATTAAATTCACACCTTATCAATCAGGAGGAGCGTCAAGATGCATGGGGTCCCCTGACTCCTGGCTTCCTTTGAAATGCTAAGTAGTTGCCTGGGCCTGGAGCTGATTTGGGGCCTCTCTCCCCTTCACACAGACACACCTTGGCTTCTGTGGTCAACCTAGGTCCTTCTCTCAGGGGCCTCGGCCCATCAATCAGCCCCAGACTAACTCCTGTCCGACTTCCTGACACCCCAAGATGGATGGTATCAGTGTATGCAGGATGCTATATCCTTTCATTAATTCTCTTGTTAGCATGTAGTGATAGCTCTGGGATAAGGTTTTGTTTTTATCTGTTTACTGGAGGTACCAAGCCTTTCACACTGGAGAAATAGTTGAGCAGGTCAATAGTTAATCAGTTTTCAGGATAGGCTACTAAAAAGGGCAACTCCGACACATTTAACATTTGGGTTGCTATAATGAAGTATTTAGCAATCTCCTACACAGTTTCAGTGTATGTCATAATTTCACGTATATTGATTCTTTAGTGATGAGGAGGATCCCTGAGATGACAAATAAAATCTGTAGTTTTTGATCATAGTGGAACTCCCTGCTATATGTTGCTCTGGTTGTCCAATAACATCTGGAAATATTTCAAACAGACGCTCAGAAACCTAATGACATTTACAGCCAGCTTACTCCAATATACTTCTGTTGTTCAAGGCTCAAAGTCCCATAATTCCATTCTGCAAAACCACTCCCACCATCACCGATGTAGTTGCGTGGACATATATTTTTATGGTTACTGCTATCCGGGATCCTTGAGACGTCACTACCCTGAACCCTAACCCCTATCCTTACCCTAACCTTAACCCTTAACTTAACCATTTGAAATGTCAACTTCAATGGGGTAGGCACGTCCCAAGGATCACTAATTGCAAGGAACATATTTTCGTAGCGAATTACTTGTTATCTTTTTTTTATTAGTTCCAATAGGTCTTCAGTGTTGTTGGATGGATGCTTGGACAGTTCTTAAGGTTGTATTTGGCTTCTTTTTTTAAAACACTTTATTTCAGATGCAGCTGGGTTAGCTATGTAGCTAGCTAGCATGGCTAATATTAGCACCAAAGATACAGGCTTCAAGCATCAGACTAGGATTCCGTAGTGATGTGCCTGTACATTTCATAACACGCCTGCATGTTTTTTGACTGTTGTTTAAGACAGTCACTAAGATTAAACTTGGCTGTAATTGTTGCAAACACTATTATTTCTGATATAGCAGTCGGGCTAGCTAACTATCAGATACAGTAACTTAGGGTTAGCAATCATTAGAATACAAATTCTAATTATTTTTGAGTGTAATGCAATTGATTGGTGACAATGACATGAACATACATTCAGCATGATATTCATGTAAACATTATAATATATTTACAACCCAAAAGTAAAGTGAAATGGACTCATAACTTATGACATAAGCTTCACCTGAGCTTGCTAGCCAACTAAACAAACTGAAGATTGGGCAGAGCATTGCATCTTGGGAGGTGAAATGCACTCCGGGAATTGTAGTATACTGTATGTGAGGGCAATGCCGATGATAAAAAAAAAAATACAAAAATAAGGAATTGTGCAATATGACTAACAAAAATGTATATAAAATCTTACAGTTGTGCATTTATACTAACATCATAATAACTGGTTCTAAAGTGGTGGAATTGTCCTTTAACAACATAATTATGTGTTCAAATTGGACAACATACAGGTCAATAGTTATTCAGCTCTCAGGAGTTGGTTGCTTAGGAACAATTATGTGATGTGTTAAAATTGGAAAACATACATTCCTGGGGTTCGAGAACAACTCAGGAAAAAAACACAAGGGCCCTCTCTTTCTCAAAATGATTTTCTCTATTTCAGTGAGTGGGCCACTGCTGAACAGAACCTGAACATGAATGCCCACTATTTTAACACCACACACTTGTATGCAAATAAACCCTGCGCACGCTGCAGGACACTTCAAATGGGCCTTTTTCAAAACCCACAACATTGAATCTCCTAACACTGGGAGAGAGAGAGAGAAAGACAGGCATTTATAGTGCTGCAGATTGCCACACACAAAGAGTTAAACAGAGACAGAGACAGGGAGGGAGAGGACTGAAAGACATGCAGCCCTTCTCCGGTGACGGTGATGAATGAGCGGATCACAACGCGTTCTGGAGGAGGCTGCTGCATCCACCGAGGGGGAGGGGGGGGGGGGGGGGGGGGGGGGGGGGGGGGGGGCTGCTAGTCCTCGAATGACATGACTGACAGCTCAACTCACTCGCTCCTCCTTCAACCTTCTCCTCGATATATCACAGACGGCCATTTTATAGTTGGGGGATACCGTAGATATTGAAAATGGGACAGTGGGGGAACGTATGAGGGAATGTGTATCTCTGATCTATATAGCGAGGCGCAGTATCCCGTTGAGGAGGCTAAAAGGGAGGCCTGGGTAAAGACTGTATGAAATCCAACGCAAGTACTTTAGCTGTACTGTTGTAGGGCAATGACCTGCAGGATACGCTAGTCGTGGGTACAAAAGACAAAAAACATCTTCCATCCTAGGCCCCATTGCAGTGGTGTTCAACCGATGGAAAACTTGAGTATTTTCCCCTTTGATTTGCTCCAAGAGGAAACCCCTGAATGGGCAGTTTAATATCACCACATATCTGAGAAGCTGCTGATGCTGCAGTATGATGTTCATTTTATTTAGATTAACTACCCCCATAATACAATAGCCAACCATGCCCCAATTGAAATAAATCTCTTAGAAAGTTAAGGGCAAGTTTTGTTCTGCGTTGGATCAGTTCATTGCCTGGGATGGGCAACAGTTCAGTTCAAGCAGGCCATGTGCACAATGCTTTACAAGCAGAAGAGCAGGAATAAAGCAGGCATTTTTTTAGACAAAGCTTTTAGACTATATGCTACATTGTTTGCTCCTTTGGAAGTGAATCAGAAAATGGCCCAAATGGCTTTTTAATGTAGCTTTTGTCCCTGGGGCAGAATTGCACACCTACTTACCAAAATAACATAAACAACACCAGAAAAAAAGACTCCTGGGTGTTGAACGAGCTCTACCACATTTGAGGGAACATAACTCAAGAGGCAATTTTTTATTTCTGATAATATCACCTAAGTACACTTCACAGGGTAGAGGGTATATGCCGAACACGCTGGCGAAGGACCATGTTTGGCAGTAGTGGCCTAAAAGTGGCTAGCCTACTTATTATTACTTGTCAGTACCCCTCATAAGCTGCTTTAATGGACATTGTGAAGGGGAAAAAATGTTTGGCTGACAAGACAGGGCACTTAAGCTATGTGACCTAAGTAGTTCTCCTTTAATCCAACGTGATTTTTATCTTACAAGTCAGGTGGCCACTGAAAATAATCCTTTGTGTAATTATAGTGACATAAAGCATTTTAATGCTAATTGCCGAGGCTTGGTGCTAGGACCAAACAACACAGCCAAGCTTGACTGTAATTGCGTTTCCTGTAAATTTCCTCATAAATATCCCGAGGCCTACATGCCACAGTATGGCGGCTATTTGTTTCCCTTTCTGTCAGGGTCGTTTGGATTGGGCAGAGGGATACTGAAATATTGGATGGACTTCCTTCAGACCTGTGTATTCTGCAAGTGATTGCCTTGGCCAGTAGCCATCCATAGAGGTAAGTGCTCTTGCAGAGGAGTATTGAGCTAAACTGAAGTGCAAGTTATCATTTAATCCCAGTGTCAACAGAACCACGGATATAAATTAAGAGCCCGCTAATCAAACAATTAACATGGATTCCAATTATAACACTGAGGATTTCTGGGCCTCCATACTTTATCCATCATTATTATTGCCTTCAAATCAGCTGCTTTAATTTTATTTGCCACCACAACTATTCAATGTGGCCTAACTTGTAATTTGCATGCTTTGCATAATTAAAAACTAAAATGCTCAACAGATTTTTTTTCTGGTGTTTAGTTAGGCATGGCATGGGTGATTCTGTGCGATAATGATTCAAAGGGAAAAAAAACTATTCTAAACATGTACATTTGAATGAGGCACATTTTCTGCTTACCAATAAGTTTAATATTACCCTAATTAAAACAATGTTTGGAGTTCAGTAATATTTCTCAATATTGCAAACTGACGTTTTTTCAGAGGATGGAAAAATCTATGCCACTGATGAAAACTGAGTATGGATAGAATATATACAGTGAGGTTACTATACTGTAACTGTACTCACGTTCACATGCATCGCCCTTCTGATGAAATCCCGCTTTGCATATACATTTCCCTATAGGCACCAGCCATTCCCCCTCTGCGCTGCAGTGCATCTTGGGAGAGTTGTCGGCCTCCTCCTCGGCGTCACTGACACATGTGCCCTCGACCTCGACCAGAGAGGAGAACTCTGACCCCGTCACTGTGTCTGGGAAAGTGGCCAGGTTCTCAATGATGGACCAGCACTTCTTGTAATAAACTTTGACAGAGACCAGAGCGATGCATGCCCCTACATCCTGGAAGGCCAGGTAAAACCCTCGTCTGGACAGCGGCCCAATGATGCGCACTTCTGTATTCAGCTTCATCTTCCTCTCTCCCAGGTCCCCCTGGGTGAAGCTCTCGTCTGCTGCGATTGTGTCAATTTTCACGTACTGGTTCTCTCGTATATTCCTGCCGACTTCCGAATCGGTTTCCTGATAATACAAGTTGAATGTCTCCTTGCACGTGCCCACCACACCGGGTAGACTATTACAATCCCTCAAGGTGAACTTCAGTTCCACAAAAATCCTCTGGGCATCGCCCTTCTCTATCCAGCTAGTCCGAAGCCAGTTGTTCTGATTCGGCTCCATGACCTGACAAACCTGGTATGTGCGAATGGGGGTGTAGTTTTCATCCAACCCGCTGATCTCTTCCCACTAAAAAAAAGAAAAAAAGAACAGAGCACAAGTTTGGTAAATTTATATTGATTGGCTCTCATCAGCGATGTATTTTTTGCACCGAAATCAAAACCCGACGATGTAAATGACGGACGTTTTTTATGTCCTACTGTGGTATTGCTTCAACGCAGTGTCTTTGTATGTAATATATGGTAATGAAGTAATGTGAAAGCTGCACAAATGAATAATAAAGGTGCATAAAGGTGGTGCAGCAAAATGTTATTCCAAGTACATAGGGAAAGAAAAGACCTGTTATTGGAGCACTTTCTGAAAAATGTGTCATCCATCATGCTTTTAATCTATTTGTCAACTATTATACATAACCCATAAACGTATCACTGTTATTCTGAAATCAGGCCCAAATAAATATTATGAAATACTAACAGAAACTAACAGAGTAAATACAGTGCCTTCAGAAAGTATTCATACCCTCTCGACTTTTTCCACATTTTGTTGTGTTACAAAATAAATCTACACACAATTCCCATAATGACAAAGTGAAAACCTTTTTTTTTAGAAAGGTTTACAAATGTATTGAAAATGAAATACAGAAATAACTAATTTACATAAGTATTCACAGTCACATGCATGTTAGAATCACCTTTGGCAGTGATTACAGCTGTAGGTCTTTCTGGGTAAGTCTCTAAGAGCTTTCCACACCTGGATTGTACAATACATATCTTTTTTTTTATTCAAGCTCTGTCAAGTTAGTTGTTGATCACTGCTAGACAGCCATTTTAATGTCTTGCCATATATTTTCAAGCTGATTAAAGTCAATGTCACCTTGGTAAGCAACTCCAGTGTATATTTGGCCTTGGGTTTTAGGATATTGTCCCACTGAAAGGTGAATTTGTCTCCCAGTGTCTCTAGGATTTTGCCTGTGCTTAGTTCTATTCCATTTATTTTTATCCTAAAAAAACTTGGTAGTCCTTGCTGATGACAAGCATACCCATAACATGATGAAGCCCCCACATGCTTGAAAATATGAATAGTGGTACTCAGTGATGTGTTGCGTTGGATTTGCCCCAAACATAAAGATTTGTATTCAGGACAAACATTTAATTTCTTTGCCACATTACTTGTAGTTTTACTTTAGTGCCTTATTGCAAAAAAATATGCATGTTTCCTTCCTCTCCGGCAACTGAGTTAGGAAGGGCACCTGTATCTTTGTAGTGACTGGGTGTATTGATACACCATCCAAAGCGTAATTAATAACTTCACCAAGCTCAAAGGGATAGTCAATATGCTCGACTGAGGGACCTTACAGATAATTGTAAGTCTTGGGTACAGAGATGATGTAGTCATTCAAAAATCACATTAAACACTTTTATTGAGTGAGTCCAAGCAACTTATAATGTGACTTATTAAGCAATATTTTTTACTCCTGATCTTATTTAGGCTTGCCATAACAAAGGGGTTGAATACTTATTGACTGAAGACATTTCAGCTTTCCATTTGTAATTCATTTGTAAAAATGTCTAAAAACATCACTTTAACATTATGAGATATTGTGTGTAGGCCAGTGACACAAAATCTCAATTTAATCTATTTCAAATTCAGGCTATAAGACAACATCATGTGGAAAAAGTCAAGAGGTGTGAATACTTTCTGAAGGCACTGTAAGTATACCTGATAAGCATAAAAACAAATGATGGCTCAATTGAGATTACTTCCATACCCGACTTTCCAATCACATTACTTACATTTGTGTTTATTTTTTAAATGTTTTTATTTATGAAAATTTTAAAAATATTTAGGGACAAGCTATTATGGAAAGTTGACTTGAGGCCTAGGCTACATCAAAAACAAAATGAATATCTCTTCACTTAAATGCCACCCATCCAATAGATTTTCAGGACTGCTACTACTGACATCAATTAACATAAACAAACATCCCACCCAAATGGTCTTTGTCGAACTCAGTCCGACACTGTGGAAATTTGAAAAAGCTTGCCTCTGGATAGCGTGGCTGTCAATTACCGAGAGGCACATATGCATGGTAATGAGTCAGCCAGATATAATTATACTGGACCGTGTTGAAATTTCCCATTCCAATTAGCCCTAGATTTTCCTCGTTAGTAGGTCTACAAAGCCCATTCCCGACACCAATAAAGAAAATCTGACTACGAGTTATGAGATAGTATGTCATAACTATTAGATAGTAAGTCATTATTATGAGATATATAAATCATAATTCTGAGATATATAAGTCATAATTCTGAGATATGTAAATCATAATTATGAGATAGTAGGTCTGGATTTTAAAGGGGCAATCTGGGATTCAAACCTAAACAAAAACCAAACTTATTCCCTGCCACTTGTTTGGTAAACAGCTGAGGAAATGTGCAGGAGAAATGTAACCACTCTCATACATAGACAGAAGGACTCTCACATATGGAAGCAAGGACTGACCATCCATGATAGTTTAACCATGTTTTGAAGCTGTACCGTTTTGTTTACAATTACATTGTTTACGAAAAATGGAGTAAAATAAGCATATATTTGGGGTTCTGGTGGGGTAAGAACGTTGCTCATGCATTTCTAAGTTACATTCCTCAATAATAAATGGCTATACAGTATATTAATAATTTAAAAGTAAAAAAAATCGATGTACCAATCCCAGATTGCCTCTTTAATTGAGGCACCAACTCACATAAAAAAAAAAAAATGTTAATACATTAATATGGAACAATATCACCACAAACTCTCTCTCTCGCTCTCTCTCTCACACACACACACACACACACACACGCACAACGTGTGATTGACTTTAGGACATACATATGGTTGTCCTTGAATGTTGCGGAGGGCCTGATGCAAAGTACACATTGGATTCATGTAATACAGATCGCCTAAATGCATATCATTATAATGATTTACATATCTCATAATTATGACATACTATCTCATAATGACGTGCTATCTCATAATTATGACTTACTATCTCATAATAATAACATACTATCTCATAATAATGACTTACTTTCTCATGACTTGTAGTCAGATGTATTTATTACTTGTGGTGGGAAAGGACTTCCACATGGAGCATGATAACGGTGAAAAAAATAGGGTTGATTTAAGTATTTTATGTGAATGTTCTCAGAAGTGTGTAGGCTAGTTAGTGTCCGTCCCACTTACCCCACTAGGAGGATAGGATATCCACTCCAGCTCTGTCTGCTGCGCCTTGGAATCCAACAGAATCACTAGCGACAGGAAATAAAATGGTAGAGCAAGCGATTAAATCTCTGAATGTCTGTTCGCTGAATATGACTAATAATCTATAAAAGTCTACTTTGCTGCTAGATGAGTAGACAGACGTATGACCCACTTTCTGCAGCCAGCTATTCAAATGAACATTTACAGGCATAGCAGACGGGCATTGATGGCAATACCTTTCACCTAAATGACACTGCATGAGAATACTGCTATATATTCAAGACATTGCACCACCAAACACTGGATAAACACATGTTCCTTCCTATAAAGACTTTGGACAACTTGTAACGTTATCTTCATTTATCTAAAAAAGTAAGTGTTGTGTGTGACAACTTTGTGTTCCATGTAGCCTGCAAACCACATAACATGAGGTAAAATAGCAAAAAATTCACAATCGATCTGTGTGTCTTTTAAGTATGCATGCATGCTGGTGCAATAAGGTCAGACGAGAACACCTGCCTCTATACGTAAATCTAGCACATTAAAAATCAACGCATGAGTCCTTGCTGTGCCCGGGCGACATGCGTACGAACAACAGGAAAATTATCCCAAAACAGTTCAGATGTAGTCAACCAACGGCGACATGAATTTGGTGTAAAGTGTCACTTGTAAAATATATCGGGTATAGGCATTCAATAGATTATTAGCGGGTAGTCACGGCCGAACCATTCACCGAATACAGCCTGAGAGCGCACTGCCGATTTGTCTCCATAGAACGCAGGGCCGTGAGAGAGTATGTTTGTTAACGGCGTTATTATATGCTTAATATCTTAATATCTGTTAAATATATTGATCAGACATACGAGCATATATATAGCCCTATATGCTTTAAAAAAATAATTTACACAGCCAGTTTCAAACTTCAGACGGACACTTCAGTAGACTATGTCAGAATCAATACAGTGTGTTTACGAACACAATAATCCCCGTATAAGTGAAGGTCAACAGCTTGGTGCCATTTTAATCTTATTTCTCTCCTTCCAATTGTATTTATTTATTAATACGCGTATTTCTTTAGCAAGATGAACATAACAGCCTTTGGTTTATTTCAAGTGCATAGTGATCTTTCTATCGCTCTGTGTATGTGATATAGACTTTCCTTGCGCGCTCTGAGCATGCCAGTTTGTAGAAAAACTGATTTATTTAAGGTATTTCAAACATGAACTCCTGTAATGACAATGAGGTTTACTGTGTACCATATTTATGGTGTCTAATGCGATAGTAATGCGCTTATCCAACGATCATAGAAGTTAATTCCTAGTCATAATGTATGTATGATATGACACTGAGTGGCATGACAGTCTTCCTAAATGTAGACTTGTAGCCTTGAAAACTAAAATGTAACCATCGTCCGTACGGAGCCTTATTTTTGATTGGGTGCCATGCGTAAAAGCCTGCTAAGATAGCCTACAACGGACCGTTTGTCACACAAACGCTGTGTGAATGCGCACAGAGACTGCGATCTACTGAGTAACAACACTCTAAGTCACTGAACTAATGTCATGACATATTGCATTTGACAGATTTCACAAATACAGGAATGATCGTTCGTGCGCAAGAAACAGAATGTCAGGGTGTGCGCTGTCTTTGGATATCACTTCGCGCCATTGCCGATCAGTTTTCGGGATGTAGCCTGGATGATGAGAGGGTGTCAAACTTTATTACATACCTTCTTTCGCATTCTGTGCTTTTCCAGTGTCCATAAAACAACATAAATTAATGCAAAATGTAATCCACAAACACGGAATCGACGTGGAACCCATGTTGTAAATGGAAGTTAGCTAGACAGTATTCGCTTTTCCACCGTGGCGTGTGCTTCCCATTGACGACGCTAAACCCCCTGCTACTTTAGGTTAATGTACAAGAAACTGCCGTCTCTCACTCAAATAGCATCAGCAGCTGCTGGGCGGGGACTGTAACACAACAGATGTCACTAAACTAGACTGATAGAGGGATTATCCACTCACGGCTCGTAGAAAAAGATCATGTGCAAGCTTTGTGACCAATACATTCTTTGCAGATTCTGTTCTTAGACATAAGGCATAAAGTATGATTTTAGGAAATGTTACAGTCTAGTCCTCTTTGGCCAAGTTGAACATCTTTTGGGTAATATGATGGTAAAAAAGCTTTTATTTCTGTACAAGACAACACATTTTTTATCAGCATACATTTCCTTAGCCTAGAACAAAAATATCAATAGGCCTATTTGACACCGTCTCTCTCTCTCGCTCGCTCGCTCTCTCTCTCTCTCTCTCTCTCTCTCTCTCTCTCTCTCTCTCTCTCCCTCAATTCAATTTTAATTTAAGGGCTTTATTGGCATGGGAAACATATGTTAACATTGCCAAAGCAAGTGAAGTAGATAATAAACAAAAGTGAAATAAACAATAAAAAAGTAACAGTAAACATTACACTCACATAAGTTCAAAAATAATAAAGACATTTCAAATATGATATTATGTCTTGTAACGATTTGCAAATAGTTAAAGTTCAAAGGGGGAAATAAATAAACATAAATATGGGTTGTATTTACAATGCAGTTTGTTCTTCACTGATCGCCCTTTTCTTGTGGCAACAGGTCACAAATCGTGCTGCTGTGATGGCACACGGTGGTATTTCACCCAGTAGATATGGGAGTTTATCAAAATTGGCTTTGTTATCGAATTCTTTGTGGATCTGTGTAATCTGAGGGAAATATTTATCTCTCTTTGTCTCTCATCTCTCAAAGAAAGGGTTTGAGGATGAGGGTTGGAAAAGGTAATATACTCAATGGTGGAAAAAGCACACAATTATCATACCTTAATAGAAAATGACTCAAGTCAAAGTGAAAGTCACCCAGTAAAGTACTACTTGAGTAAAAGTCTAAAAGTATTTGGTTTTAAATATACTTAAATATAAAAAAGTAAATGTAATTGCTCAAATATACTTAAGTATCGAAAGTAAAAGTATAAATCATTTCCAATTCCTTACATTAAGCAAACCAGACGGCGCCATTAATTTTTTTTTTTTTAACGGATAGCCAGGGGCACCCTCCAACACTCTTTTACACAATCTTTTACAAACGAAGCATGTGTTTAGAGAGTCCGCCAGATCAGAGGCAGTCGATGACCAGCGATGTTCTCTTCATAAGTGAGTGAATTAGACCATTTTCCTGCCATGCTAACCATTTAAAGTGTAACAAGTACTTTTGGGTGCCAGGGAAAATGTATGGAGTAAAAAGTACATCATTTTCTTTAGGAATGTAGTGAAGTAAAAGTAGTCAGAAATATAAATAGTCAAGTAAATTACAGATACCCCAAAATACGACTTAAGTAGCACTTTCAAGTATTTGTACTTAAATACTTTACACCACTGGATATACTCTATATCAAAGCATGTGGTGCATTAACCTGAAATAACAACATATATATACACTAAATTTAAGGGGCATCTGGGTAAATAATGTTGTCTTCATAACTTGTTACCATTGTTTACCATGTCACCGCTTGATTCTGTGCTGTGATGTATTGAATTGAAATCAATTTATTTGGGGTAACAAACATATACAATATAGTGTACAATGTGCACCCAGAGGATATCACTTGAAATGATGAATTAAAACGCTTGTTTCCAAAGTGGATCCTCGATTGTAAATACAAAAGCACATATAATGCAGCCCAGAGTAACATTTCAAGTCAGGAGCCTCCATTTTCAACTCCACAGTGCCATGTCTTTTTTTTTTTGTATTTGCTGAGAAGAGTGAGTAGAGACAGTGGGACACGGTTGCGTGCGTCATCTTCAGAAGGTCACCTTTAAGATAGGAGGAGTCCCACTGAGTCTGGTCATTGGGAGGAGGAGAGTTTGACTCATTATGCTTGTGTTGTGTTTCTGCATGAAAGACTGCTGCCATACAGATTGAACAAACTGCATCCTGGGGTTCTAAGTAGCGCTCTAGAATCAAGATAAACACAAAACACAATTAAAAAGTGTAAAGTTCATTTCCAGTCGCTCAGATGACTTGGCAAATCACTGATAAATTGCAGCATAAAAGAGAAACTCATTAGCCCTTTACATATACAGCATGTGTTTCAGGTCACTAATTAATCTCCATTTACCTCATACCAAGTAAAAAACTGCTATAATTACGACTCACAAATATTGATTAATAAACGATGTACATCATGAATGGATGGTAGGAGACAAGGACTAACTTCAAGGTTTATTTACATCAATCTTTTGTTTGGCCTGTTTATTATGCAAATTACTGTTAATCCTCTTTACCCTTGATACATGTTCCACCATGGCATTATTCTGTATGCCGCATAATTAGAGAATTCAAATGTATTAAAGTTAACTTCATTATACAGCATTTGGTATTATTGATAGCTCAACTTAACAATATAAATGGTGCCTTTTTTGATTCGAAGAAGAAGAAGAAAAATTAAGGAAATATTAGGAGAAAAAATTATGTCCAGGGGGGCCTCGTTTCAGACCTGTTGCGTGTGTTGTTTTACTGTACCACTGACTGTCAAAGGTAGATAGTACTCTGCCACTTGGATTTGTGTCAAAGGCGTTTGAATATTCATGGTTATTGGTAATCCACTCTCCATCTTTTGCTTGATTCCCACGTGACAAACTAATGCATTACAAGGCTTCCTCTTCCATTTCTCTAGAATAGACTGAATCCCTGGATAATAGATTCACGAGGATATATACAAAGAGTAAGCAATCCATATATGTTTGTACATTTACATTGTACAATAGTTATGTGTAAGGCACGGCGCAGTCTTTTTGTGATATTATTAACACTTGGGCATTGCTACATCATAGAAGATCTATATTCTGTATCATGCCACGGAATTGTCAAGCTAGGTCAGATTTCAGGTCATTACAAGCCTCTGAGATGAATTAGCTATGTTTTCTTTTATTATCTGTTGCTTAATGTTACCATGGCCCTCTCTAATTGGGTCCTTGTTATTACACCATGCTGTGGTCAGGTGGAAGTGACACTCTGGACAAGGGAATACGACTGTATTAGTCGTGTGTTCAGTGTTTTCCAGTAAAACTATCAGCAGCAGCTAGTCTATCCTTTGGTCTGGGGTGTGGATTGGTTATTACACAGGAAACCCTTATAACCCATACAACATGTGACAGATGAAATCTTAGTTTTTCAAAGGTTTAATATTTAAATTATTGTGGGTGAGAGTTGCACTTGAAGCTAATTCAGATTGAAACGGCTGTCCAACTGCCCATCATATGGGGAAACAATGATGAGGGACTGTCCGGAGGGAGAGATGCAGCTGTTGCTGGAAAACCAAGTGTTATTGCAAGCTGTGAACTGACAGACACTTACCGCTCCCATTCAGTCTGTTTGAAGACCCCCCTAGTTGTCGAGATATCAGTGGAAATTAATGTGAAATCATTAGGCAAGTGAACGTGTAGCTAGACCCACTCCCCAAAACCAAAATAAATCATAGAGCCTGAGAGAAAATGACCACCTGTGACCAATAATTCACAAGAGTAACCACAGGTTTAATGACACAGACACAATAGTTTATTATATAGTATTAAACATTCATTACTTTTCTGGTTCTCTCCCAGTGAAAGCCAAACCTCCACCAACCAGACTGTCCTCATCAGCAGGAAGTGACACGCCACTTCTTTTAAAGCTTCTTTCCCTGCAGGACTGAATGATGTGGTTCTCACCCAGAGCAACCTGAAGACTGCTGCGATGTAAAGAGGGTGAAGGACTACTCCTGTATACAGCTCTGTCTTGTTCCCATGTACCTCTGGCTGTGTTAGTAAGTAGTGGGAAACACCTTCACAGCAGCATGCTACAGGCTGATCCTGGCATCCTGCATGGCTGGGCGGGGGCAGTCTGAACGTCTGTGAGGCCCTGAAGGAACACACCACCCAGAGGTTTAATAGCGACAATGAGGAAAAAGGCACGAGGCCCTGTCAAATGGTGGTTGGATTGGTCTAGCAGGTAATTCAGTTCTTTTTATAGTTCCTTAATATGGAATTGTGGTCCCATAGGAAATCTCAAGTGTTGAAAATTCACTGGGGCTGTGGGGCAGCTCACACCCATTTGCACCTGACACCGGTTTGTTGATATAATCACATTCCTGTCGGAGTCTGTCTCTGTTTAAAAAAAAATGCAAAGCACTGAAGAAACAGTAATCATGCCACCCAATTTCCCCAGTGCTAAAACAGATAGAAGCCTCATATTCATGCCTTGGGTCACAATTAAGTTCATATGAAAAAGTTTTTTTTTTTTAAATAGGGAAGTATTCTGGAAATCCTAAATATGCAGTGATCCAATTAAACTGTTCAAATAGAGCGATATGCAAACGTATCTTTATTAAGCATGTTCCTATCTGGCATGTATGTCTATTCCGAGATAACAGGAAGGATGTGGCAGGATGGTTCCATTCGAGGCATATGCTTAAAAGAGAGAGCATAGACTGTGTTCTAGGCTACTTGTATAGGCCATTGGAACCACCAGTCCGATGATCTGTCAGTGTATAAAGGCAGGCTGGTTAGTGTGACTAACTGTCATAGCCACATACAAAAAAAAAACAATTCACTTTTTTTATCTTTAATTTAATTACACGAAGAGCATAAGTCAGAATGGAAAATTACAGACACAACCGAAGACTAATGGAGCGTCAAATGACACAAGTGTCACCAGAGGAGGGGAAAAAACATGCACTGACCGATGTGCTCATATTAAAGTTAAGCAGCAACAACACTTGTGCTTTCAATTTTGAGCATGTTATTTCATAGAGAGTGGAGATGAATTCAAGCTCGCAAACACTATCTGCACTGTGTACGCAAAAGCACTGCCTTGATGCAACGATTTCAAATGAATCTGACATTTTACCAACTCCAAGTGGGGATAGAGCCAGTTGCTCTGCTTTCCGTCAACATTTATAATTCAAGTTCCAGTAGTTTGAAGGGGTGCCCTTGAGATCTGCTTGTGTCCTGTGAGTTCTGCCTCTGCGTGTCGGTTCCTTAGAGGTCTTCCTTACTAATGACTGGGTCAGTGCCTGCACCATGGGTCTTTGGGCTAGCCCAGACATGGAGGGATTCTTCTAGTGACAGCTGAAGACATCCAGACATCAATATGTATGGAAATCATGTGGTTGGTACGTTCCTCCTTCATGTTTCAGGAGAAGCAATTTGATTGGCTCAGCCAGGATCATTAATGTCTCCCTGTGTATTTTGGCATTGTGAAAAAGACCCGCCTACACAGCCTCAGATGTTTACTTTAAACGGCTGCCAATTTGCAGCTGGAAAAAGTAGGAACAATAAGGTAGCTTTGAGCCAAGAATAAATTCTCAAATCAACCGTTTGCATAAACTGTAGAAGGAAGGGTGGAGCATTGTTGTGATCAATGATTGAGTCGTTTTTAAGTGTGAGAACATTGTGTTGTAGCAATGATATATACTACAATTTTTCTCCCTATACCTGATAATAAATGTGATCTTCACATCCTCTGAAACACAGATGAATTGATAAGGTTAGAACCGGATCATATTATAAGGCCGCTATATCTTCTTGTGATATAATGAACCCTGAGGAGTTTAAAAGTTAAAACTGAAAGGATGTGAAAGGATGAGGAGTCACAATGACACTAAGAACCTATAAGCCTCCAATTACTGTCCATGTTGCATGCAGATCACTGTTCCACGAACTGTACACGTGGTGTACACTATTCTTCTCTAATAATTCATGCAAACATAGTGTCTATATATGTATTATATAATATAAAGTGTTACCATGCATGTATTAATAACCTGCTGAAGTACTTAAGCACGGGGTGTGTGCTGCAAGGTTTATGTGGTGGAGACAAAGTCACAACTGAACTCATAATTTAGTTATCATTATTCAGCTGTTCATGCAATGATAAATCTAATTTTACCGACAAAAATAGGTACGGATTGCTGGGCTCAAATAAAGGGTTCCGCATCCCAAATTCCTAGATAGTGCACCCTATTCCCTACACAGTGCACTACTTTTGACTAGGGCCCAAAGTCTCTCTCTTTCAGGTATTGCAGCTCTGTCAGACTGTTACTGCACGTGTCACCAAGATCCAAACGTGGTAACAGTATAGCATTACTCAACTGTCTCTTATAAATCAACTACCTCAGAGAGACAAAAACAGCCAGGGAGTTGGTAAGGCTTTCCATAGCGTGAAATAGTAGTCGGTGGCCCCTGTGAATCTGAAGGATGCCCAGCAGAAAGGTGTTTTATTTCACTGTTTCTCCAGCTGCCTGCTCCAAAATGCTGACGGCATCCACTTTGGTGATGGTTGGCTTGCGTCTCCCTGGCCTGTTCAGTCAGTCAGCCAGGCCAAAGGGGGCCCACAGCCCAGACAGAAGCCAAGCTCGGCTAGCTGCTGTCTGGCAGCCATGGCTCCTGAGAAATATTACATGTCCTGTCCTCCAATTATGGTCTAATCAGTTCCCTGCACAACATATTGACCAATTCTAATTCCTTTAGGCCTTTTTGTTTTGGATATTGCAACAGTATCCTCTTGTGCCATTGTCTCACTCTGTGGGGAATGTTATTAGATGGCAAGGCTATTTTTGGATAATTTGCTTAGGGGCTTAGTCTGTAACAAACCTGCGCAAACTTGTCAGAAATAAGAGATTGTGGAACTTGCTCAGTGCAAAAATAGTGTATTGACAGGAAAATCATAGGGGTTCAACAAAAAAATCCCCCCAAAATCCCGGATATTATAGTTTCGCCGGTCGGCACAACTATAGTATGGCATTGGTTGAAGCTCAATGTTAAATTCAAATATCCCTACCATTAAATTTAAGCCAATATGACTTGTCGATGAAAATTTGCACATCAACTTGATTGTAGGTACACAAAACTCTCTTCGCCTTTCATCATAATCAAATAACCAGTTTACCTGATTTTTGACAGTGTCATTAGCATTAGGGTCGCCAGACAATTTTTTGCCCAAACCTAGCTCAAATTCTAGACGTTGGATTAAAACGAGGCTGCAGCGTCCATAAATTGACCAATAGACTTAGATACATTTGGACTAAATACGTTTGTAGGTGCAACACATTTCTGTCCAATAAAAAAACAATGATATGCTACCTTTTTGTAGCATGTATGACAATGCTAACATCATTTCTGCCGAATCTCAGTGTTCTAAAACCGGGTTTTTACCGTTTTCGTGGTATCCAATTGTTAGTAGCTACTATCTTGTCTCATCGCTAAAACTCCCGTACAGGCTCAGGAGAGACAAAGGTCGAGAGCCATGCGTCCTCCGAAACACAACCAAGCCGCACTGCTTCTTAACACAGCGCGCGTCCAACCCGGAAGCCAGCCGCACCAATGTGTCGGAGGAAACACCGTACACCTAGCGACCTGGTCAGCGTGCACTGTGCCCGGCCCGCCACAGGAGTCGCTAGTGCACGATGAGACAAGGATATCCCTACCGGCCAAGCCCTCCCTAAACCAGACGATGCCAGGCCAATTGTGCATCGCCCCATGGACCTCCCGGTCACGGCCAGCTGTGACAGAGCCTGGGCTCGAACCCAGAGTCTCTGCGATGCAGTGCCTTAGACCACTGCGCCACCTGGTAGGCCCCAGAGGAGACATTTTAACCATTCTCCTTTGTGTATAGTTTTTGACACCCACTTCCTTTCGCGACACACACACATCGGCACCCACACATATGCACAGTGTTAGCTTATTTTCATTTATTAGGTGCCTCTTAAAAGAGCCATTGGGTTTGTTAGGCATCATTGAGGTGGCAAGGGACAGGAAGTGTGACATGTACTAGTAGTAGTGCTAGTAATAGTAATAGTGCATGCGTCTTGCTGCTGCGTAGGAGAGAACGGTGGAGAGACCAACTCTCAAACTATCAAGGAAGACTTCATTGCCCTCATCCGTCAGATTTACGCCATCCCTACAGTAAATTCTCGAGACAGTTGATTACCCCCCCCTCTACCGACATGCAGGGAAAGCCCCAGTCTGCTTAATCACCAGGATAGATGCCATTTATAAAAGTGTAAACGTGTACTCTATGACTGGAGTTGGACAGCTGTGTACAGCATTACTAAGAACATTTGTAGCTAAAGGATTTAGAGCACCTATGCCATGTCATATTTGTATCTATGCTTTCTTAAGTGTTTTGTACTTGTTAATAAATGAGTTTGTATTTTACAGGTGTTTCTTAGCAGTTTGACATTTGTCACAGTGTTTGAATCAGGAGTTACCAAAATTGCTATGGACGAGCCACAGGGTTATGCATGTTTTTTTGTTCAAGCCCAGTGCTACCACACCTGATTCTACTACTCAGCTGTTCACCAAGACCTCAGCTGTTCACCGAGACCTTGAATAGTAGAATCAGGTGTGGCAGAAATGGGCTTGAACAATAAAGCCTGCATAACCCTATATATCTTTAAGTGCAATTGTGGCCATTCCTGAATTGTATAACTATATCTGATGAATATACGTTTGATTACACATTTTATATTTTGTAATAACTCACTATTGTTTACAGGTAATGAAGTACTATGCTTTTTTATGGAATAAACGAAACATACAGTCAATAATACAGTAGAAAAAAAGAAAACAAAAATGTCTATATACAGTGAGTGCAAATGAGGTAAGATAAGGGAGTTAAGGCAATAAATAGGCCATGGAGGCGAAGTAATTACAATATAGCAATTAAACACTGGAATGGTAGATGTGCAGAAGATGAATGTGCAAGTAGAGATACTGGGGTGCAAAGGAGAAAGATAAATAAATACAGTATGGGGATGAGGTAGATAGATGGGCTGTTTACAGATGGGCTATATACAGGTGCAGTGATCTGTGAGCTGCTCTGACAGCTGGTGCTTAAAGCTAGTGAGGGAGATATGAGTCTCCAGCTTCAGTGATTTTTGCAGTTCGTTCCAGTCATTGGCAGCAGAGAACTGGAAGGAAAGGCGACCAAAGGAGGAATTGGCTTTGGGGGTGACCAGTGAGATATACCTGCTGGAGCGCGTGCTACGAGTGGGTGTTGCTATGGTGACCAGTGAGCTGAGATAAGGTGGGGCTTTACCTAGCAGAGATTTCTAGATAACCTGTAGCCAGTGGATTTGGCGACGAGTATGAAGCAAGGGCCAGCCAACGAGAGCGTACAGGTCGCAGTGGTAGGTAGTGTATGGGGCTTTGGTGACAAAACGGATGGCACTGTGATAGACTGCTGTGTTGGAGGCGATTTTATAGATGACATTGCGAAGTCGAGGACCGGTATGGTGGTCAGTTTTACAAGGGTGTGTTTGGCAGCATGAGTGAAGGATGCTTTGTTGTGATATAGGAAGCCGATTCTAGATTTAATTTTGGATTGGAGCCTAATATCAGTCTGGAATGAGAGTTTACAGTCTAACCAGACACCTAGGTATTTGTAGATGTCCACGTATTCTAAGTTAGAGCCGTCCAGAGTAGTGATGTTGGACGGGCGGGCAGGTGCGGGCAGTGATCGATTGAATAGCATGCATTTAGTTTTACTTGCATTTAAGAGCAGTTGGAGGCCACGGAATGAGAGTTGTATGACATTAAAGCTCGTGTTGTATTATTATAATGTTGTATAATAATGTTGTATAATCACCTAAAAAACACGAAAAATCTAAAAAAAGAAACAAAGTTTTAAGTGAGAAATAGGTATTGGTCTAAAGCCGAAAAATAAAGGAAATTCCCATGATCACCACAGTGTGTATTTCACACATGCTCTACCAAGATTTTCCAGCACAAAGCCTTGACCTACTACAGTAGCTATGTTAGTCTATTGTACTTCCAACAACGTGTAGGCAGATTGCTTAGGATACTAACCTTCTCAAAAAGCCCAACTCATACTCTTCAGAGTGATAATGGATTTTACAGTGTCCTGCTATTCAAATAAAGTATATACATATCTACAGTATATACTATACAGTTGAAGTTGGAAGTTTACATACACTTAGGTTGGAGTCATTAAAACTTGTTTTTCAACCACTCCACAAATTTCTTGTTAACAAACTATAGTTTTGGCAAGTCAGTTAGGACATCTACTTTGTGAATGACACAAGTAATTTGACCAACAATTGTTTACAGACAGTTTATTCACTCATAATTCACTGTATCACAATTCCAGTGGGTCAGAGGTTTACATACACTAAGTTGACTGTGCCTTTAAAAAGCTTGGAAAATTCCAGAAAATTATGTCATGGCTTTATAAGCTTCTGATAGGCTAATTGACATAATTTGAGTCAATTGGAGGTGTACCTGTGGATGTATTTCAAGGCCTACCTTCAAACTCAGTGCCTCTTTGCTTGACATCATGGGAAAATCAAAAGAATCAGCCAATACCAAAATTGTAGACCTCCACAAATCTGGTTCATCCTCGGGAGCAATTTCCAAACGCCTGAAGGTACCACGTTCATCTGTACAAACAATTGTACGCAAGTATAAACAACATGGGACCACACAGCCGTCATACTGCTCAGGAAGGAGACGCATTCTGTCTCCTAGAGATGAATGTACTTTGGTGCGAAAAGTGCAAATCAGTCCCAGAACAACAGCAAAGGAACTTGTGCAGATACTGGAGGAAACAGCTACAAAAGTATCTATATCCACAGTAAAACGAGTCGTATATTGACATAACCTGAAAGGCCGCTCAGCAAGGAAGAAGCCACTGCTCCAAAACGGTCATAAAAACGGTTTGCAACTGCACGTGGGGACAAAGATCGTACTTTTTTGAGAAATGTCTTGTGGTCTGATGAAATAAAATATAATTGTTTGGCAATAATGACAATCGTTAGGTTTGGAGGAAAAAGGGGGAGGCTTGCAAGTCGAAGAACACCATCCCAGTGTTGGCACAGTGTTGGCAGCATCATGTTGTGGGGGTGCTTTGCTGCAAGAGGGACTGGTGCACTTCACAAAATGGATGGCATCATGAGGTTGGAAAATTATGTGGATATATTGAAGCAACATCTCAAGACATCAGTCAGTTAAATCTTGGTCGCAAATGGGTCTTCTAAATGGACAATGACTCCAAGTATACTTCCAAAGTTGTGGCAAAATGGCTTAAGGACCACAAAGTCAAGGTATTGGAGTGGCCGTCACAAAGCCCTGACCTCAATCCAATAGAAAGTTTGTGGGCAGAACTGAAAAAGTGTGTGCGAGCAAGGAGGCCTACAAACCTGACTCAGTTACACCAGCTCTGTCAGGAGGAATGGGCCAAAATTCACCCAACGTATTGTGGGAAGCTTGTGGAAGGCTACACAAAATGTTTGACCCAAGTTAAACAATTTGAAGGCAATGCTACCAAATACTAATTGAGACAAATGTAAACTTCTGACCCACTGGGAATGTGATGAAAGAAATAAAAGCTGAAATAAATAATTCTCTCTCTATTATTCTGACATTTAACGTTCTTCAAATAAAGTGGTGACAGGGATTTTTACTAAGATTAACTGTCAGGAATTGTGAAAACTGAGTTTAAATATATTTGGCTAAGCTGTATGTAAACTTCTGACTTCAACTGTATATGTACTATAACAGTACCAGTTAAATGTTTGGACACTCCTACTCATTCCAGGGTTTTTATTTATTTTCACTATTTCCTACATTGTGGAATAATAGTGAAGACATCAAAACTATTAAATAAAACATATGGACTCAAGTAGTAACCAAAAAAGTGTTAAACAATAATATATTTAATATTTGAGATTCTTCAAAGTAGCCATTCTTTGCATTGATGACAGCTTTGCACACTCTTGGTATTCTCTCAACCAGCTTCATGAGGTCAAAAGTTATTTCCTTCTTAATGTGTTTGAGACAATCAGTTGTATTGTGACAAGGTAGGGGTGGTGTACAGAAGATTTGGTAAAAGACCAAGTCCATATTATGGCAAGAACAGTTCAAATAAGCAAAGAGAAACGACAGTCCATCATTACTTGGAGACACGAAGGTCAGTCAATATGGAACATTTCAGGAACTTTGAAAGTTTCTTCAAGTGCAGTTGCAAAAACCATCAAGCTCTATGATGAAACTGGCTCTCATGAGGACCGCCACAGGAAAGGAAGAACCAGAGTTACCTCTGCTGCAGAGGATAAGTTCATTAGAGTTAACTGTATCTCAGAAATTGAAGCCCAAATAAATGCTTCACAGAGTTCAAGTAACAGACACATCTCAACATCAACTGTTCAGAGGAGACTATGTGAATCAGGCCTTTATGGTTGAATTACTGCAAAGAGACCACTACCAAAGGACACCAGTAAGAAGAAGAGATTTGCTTCGGCCAAGAAACACAAGCAATGGACATTCGACAAGTGGAAATCTGTTCTTTGGTCTAACGAGTCCAAATTTGAGATGTTTGGTTCCAACCACCATGTCCTTGTGAGACGCGGTGTGGGTGAACAGATGATCTCCGCATGTGTAGTTCCCACCGTGAAGCATGGAGGAGGAGGTGTTATGGTGTGGGGGTGCTTTGCTGGTGACACAGTCTGTGATTTATTTAGAATTCAAGGCACACTTAACCAGCATAGCTACCAAAGCATTGTGTAGCGATATGCCATCCCATCTGGTTTGGGCTTAGTGGGACTATCATTTGTTTTTCAACAGGACAATGACACCTCCCAGCTGTGTAAGGGCTATTTGACCAAGAAGGAGAATGATGGAGTGCTGCATCAGATGACCTGGCCTCTACAATCCCCTGACCTCAACCCAATTGAGATGGTTTGGGATGAGTTGGACCGCAGAGGGAAGGAAAAGCAGCCAACAAGTGCTCAGCATATGTGGGATCTCCTTCAAGACTGTAGGAAAACATTCCAGGTGAAGCTGGTTGAGAGAATGAAAATATAGAATGGCTGAGAGAATGTGCAAAGCTGTCATCAAGGCAAAGGGTGGCTATTTGAGAATCTGAAATATAAAACATATTTTGATTTGTTTAACACTTTTTCGGTTACTACATGATTCCATACGTAATTCTTCAAAGTTTTGATGTCTTCACTGTTATTCTAATAGCAAAAATAAAGAAAAAGCCTTGAATGAGTCAGTGTTCTGTTTCGTATAATAAAAAAGCTTGAAAAGGTAGTGGAATGGGGGTAATGTCATAGTGTGGGAAGCATGTAATACGCTACCTTGTATGCGGTACAAATTGCATTATTCTGGGAGCACCTCCTCTAAGAGTATGAATTAGGCTTTTTGAGAAGGTTTGAATCCTAAGCAACCTGCCTTCATATTGTTGGAAGTACAATAGACCAACATAGCTATTTTAGTAGGTCAAATAGTTGTGCTGGAAACCTTGGTAGAGCATGGGTGAAGTACGCATTGCTCATGTGAAGTTTTTGGCTTCAGACCAATAATAAAGTAAACAATACAAAAGAAATGGAAGGTGGTGAGTATTCAATGTATACCAACACAGTGGAATATAGGAGGAAAGAGGCCTTCATTTTCATTGTATTCTTTCATTTACAACTCTACTATACTTCATTGCAATTTAACCCAAAAGTAACATTCACCAATTCGACAGATGGACACACACTGTCATTTTTCACTGCATTAAGCTGTGAGATGGTAAGTGTAATTTCAGAAATTTTATCCTAAAAGGCCAATTAGTACTTACAGTACTCCCTATCCATCTCTATTATTAATTTAGTATGTCTTTACCCATGGAGAAAAATGGCCAAGGTCCTTAATCTGGTGAGTCAAAGTAAAATAATTCTATCCTCTCTAGATTTTGCAGAAGCCCTGAGCTTTCATATAATGAACGAGTGGCCATGGGAAGAACCTGATATCATAAAAAAATAAATTGTCAGTCTGCCTTTCTTTCAGACCTTTCTTTTTACTCAGAAAACCCATTTTCTAACCTGTATGCCTTAGCTCAGAAGGGAGACAAAATAAGGAACCAGGAAGACATCCTTTAACACCGCCTCTAACCTGTGAGACACGTTAATGAGATACCACTGGCTCGCTACAAAGTTTCTGCTCATCTCTGTCATTAAGGCACCCGAGTTGACTTTTGACTTCAGATTTAGTTCATTTTTCCTGCAGGGAAACAAAAGGGATCATGTAAGCTTTAAAGAGATTGGCCCGCATCTAGCCCTGCTACTCTGCTCCGTTTCATCTCCTGATTGGGTCAATTTTTGGTTGGGGTAAAAGGAGGAGAGAGAAGTGCTGAGTGATAGAGAGAATGACTTTGAAGCAGAGCCAGACATGCCATGCTGCAACCATACATACACTGTTTTACCAGAGCCCTCTCTCTGCTCAGAGTACACAGGCTGAGGAGCCACTCTCCTACTCTTCTCTCTCTCCTCTCTGTCCGCCTCTCGTTTCTTTCTACACATCACCATGTGTCCACTGTCTCTACCTATGTTTCCTCATCTCTCTCTCTCTCTCTGGCTCTTTGGCTCTCTCAATTCAATTCAATTTAAGGACTTTGTTGGCATGGGAAACATTTGTTTACATTGCCAAAGCAAGTGAAGTAGATCATAAACAAAAGTGAAATAAACAATAAAACTCTCTTTGCGTGCGTGTATTTTGCGGCAGCTCTCACTCTCTTTGCACGGCCCCCACTCCCCCTCTATCTATATGTACAGCATTATGTGAAACTTCCTCCTTTCCTCTACTACTCCCTCTGTGAAGCCACACTCCTTCACTTCTTCCTGTGTACATCAGTTAGAGAGAGAGAGAGAGAGAGAGAGCGAGAGAGAGTCTGACTGTGCTTGAGCTGACAGCCATGCAAACCCCAAAGTCACATGCGCAAGTTAACAAGTGGCATATTTTCATATGCTAATTCAGGCGCCCTGGGTAGTGTGGGTATGCAACGGTGATCTCTCTCCGAGTCAATGTACGCCAATAGCATATTAATACCAACATGAACATACTCCAGGGGTAAATTACACTAGTAGGGCAATACCTACATTTTAATCAATATGATGTATTATTTCACATTTAGGGTGTTTAAAATGTCCACTTACTGTAACATGAAAGGGCAAGAAAATAAATGCAAGATAAATTACACCAAGCAAGCCCCTAAGGGTAGTACTGTATTTGCATTTTTGTCCCCACCCCAGAAAATACAACAATCATCACAAAGTGACCTCAAGAACCGCCAGACTCCCACACTCACCTAAAAATCTGAGAGAAAAAAATGCTTCTAATCGAGAACCTAAAAGGGTTATTCGGCTGTCCTCATATTAGAACCCTTTAAAGTAAAACCGGTTTGGGTTCCATGTAAAACTCTTTCCATGGTTCTCCCATGGGGACAGCCTAAGTACCCTTTTGGAACCCTTTTTCTAAGTGTAGACAAGGCATCCTGAGAGAGTGTGTAAGGTGGTAAATGTAATAAGGTTTTAAAAAAAAAAATGAAACGCATGCTAGACCTACCAAGCCAACATTGTCACAAGATTGGATAGATAACAGCTACAAGACAGATGAGGCACCTAGGTCATGAGGCCTGCTTTCCCCTGACACACATTTTGACCTTTGTCTCAAATGACAAACACGGTGGCACAATACACATTACAATATTTTTTATCAATGAGATACCTGTAGAAAGACCTAATACAACATTTTCCATGTGTAGCCAGAGGTTGACATACCGCCAAAAACGGACATTGTCAAAACGAATATTATCGTATGTGACCAAAAGGAAAAAAAGCAGATAAAGCATCAAAAGATTTGATTTGAAGATAGACAAAAACACACCATTAACTTTATGACCCCGAGAACTGTTGGGAAAAGGGGAACAAAGTGTTTGGGCTCTTGTGAGGATTGACAAGACAGATCCAGATACCTGGGATTTAATTGGAAAAGTATACGTCTTTACAATGTTATCAGATAATTAAATCATGGAACAATTGTGTTTCACATGTCCTTAAATGTCTGATTCAACATGTGAAATCTAAACCGGCACTCAGAGACACAAAGCGCAAAGAGAACAGACACTTTTAATTCCCAGCGATAGCTCAACATCAGAGGATTAGAAAGCTCAACGTTGTGAAGAATTACATTACCAATCATTCCCAGTTCCAAGAGCTTTCACTTAATAATAGCCACTGCATAACAAAGAGAGCACTAAAGTGCACTTTATGGGTTTAAATGGATATAGTTATATTTGCTGTTAAAAAAATAAATTCCTGTTCCCTTGACATAACAGATATGGCATTGAAAATAATAATAAGTCATTTTAACAGCTCATCAACATTGCCCCGCTAGCTTGGGCTCTGCTCAATGGACATTTATGTCTCTTCGGCTTGAGGGGATAATGTACTTCCTGTCAAGTTGGTGGTAGAGTGATATTCCAAGACAGCTATTAGACATTCCCTCCTAAGCCTGTCTTTTATTAATGTCCTCAGAGTATGAAGATGCAGGGTGAGACAGACATTGTTTAGTGAAATGATCCTTGCTCCATGCTGCTTTCGCAAAATAAATGTTTTCTACTCCCCTGGGCAAGTCATCAGTGTTAGCGTCGTATCACCACATGACACTCATATTAGTTCCCTCAGTTACATAGCGGTGCACTACTAGACTTTATAAAACTGTTAACATTTCTCTCTAGGCCCATGCATCTGCAGCATATGATTGTCAGGTTCGAAATTATTGGCACTTGATAAAGATGAGCAAAAACAAAATACTATTAAAACAATTTTTCAAATACTGAGCTGTATTGTATGCTATAAATATGGTACATTATATTATTTTATAGTCATACAATTGCTCAGAAAAATATATCTTATTATTATATTTTATATCCTATTTAAAATTTCTCACAAAGAGCCTTTTTCTGAAATGTTTTCTGAAATTGGAGAACACGTTGGTAGGGATCTTAGACCATTCCTCCATACAGAATCTTTCCAGATCCTTGATATCCTTCATCTGCACTTGGACTGCCCATTGGACTGCCCATTGGACTGCACTTGGACTGCCCATTTAAACCACGGGTTTTCAATGGGGTTCAAGTCCGAAGAATGGCCATTGCAAAATGTTGATTCTGTGGCCAATTGACCCTATACAAAAAAAATCTGCTTTTCATTTATCTGTATGTCCAGCCCTTATATTTAGCCTCACATTTAAGTGTTTTTACCATTTTCTTTTCAGGACAACAAGTAGAACACAAAACTATGACATAAATAGTTGCATTCATGAGTTTTATTGACAAATGTCCTCCAAAACAAAAATCTGATAAAAACTGAATTTATATGAATGCTGTAAGTACAGAAACTGAATGTTCAACTGAATATGAATGCCAGTGACAACTGTGTGGAGGTTGGAGTTTGTGACAGCAACTATGTGAGTGTCACGCACTGACCTTAGATATCTCTGTTTTCTATATATTTTGGTTAGGCCAGAGTGTGACTAGGGTGGGTACTCTAGTGTTGTATATCTAGGGTTTTGTATGTCGAGGGTTGTTGTAGGTCTAGGGGTTTTTGTATTTCTATATTGGCCTGATATGGTTTTCAATCAGCGACAGTTGTTTATCGTTGTCTCTGATTTGGGATCATATTTAGGCAGCCCTGTTTCCCACTTTCAGGGGTAGGATCTTGTCTACAGTAAGTTGTCTTTGTGCACTCCAGTAGCTTCACGGTTCGTTTGTTATTTATTGTTTATGTTCGGCGTTCATTTAATAAATAGAGAATGTACGTATACCACGCTGAACCTTGGTCTCCTTCATATGACGAACGTGACAGTGAGCTTATTACAGTATGTAGACACTTACTGTATGTCCTGGGCTTTCCTATGACCTTCTATGACTCTTTCCTATGACCTTCTATGACCTTCTAACGACTCTTGCGTAGCTTGATGTTATGGGGCTATTTTGCTTCCACTGGTCTTGGAGCCCTTGTTTAGGTCAACAACATCATGAACCTTACCCAGTATCACAACATTTTAGCCAAAAACCTGGTTGACTCTGCCAGGAGGCTTTGGCCACAAATTTGGCCACAAGTGGATCTTCCAGCAAGGCAATATTCCCAAGCACATATCAAAATCCACACAGAACATGTTAATTGACCACAAAATCTACATTTTGCCGCCTCCGGACTTGAACCCCATTGAAAACCTGCTGTTTGAATTGAAGAGGCCAGTCCATGAAGGATATCAAGGATCTGGAAAGATACTTTATGAAGGAACGGTCTAATATCCCTCCCAATATGTTCTCCAATCTCATAAAACATAGAAAAGGGCCCGGTGCCATTATCCTCGCAAGGTGAGGTATTGAAAAGTATAATTTTGAACCCCATCTTTTTTTAGGAAAGTATTATTGTTAAACATGACTGCTTGGTATGGCAACATCACCACCCTCGATGGCATGACGCTACAGAGGGTGGTGCGGACAGCCCAGTACATCACTGGGGCCGAGCTCCCTGCCATCCAGGACCTCTATATCAGGCGGTGTGAAAGGAGGGCCCGGAAAATTGTTAATGACTCCAGCCACCCAAGACCCACAGAGCACGTGCCCTCATTGATTTTGTTAGTTACTCTCACTCAGAAATCATTAACATGGCTTGAGACATGGCAAGATGTGCTTTAAAACTGCAAACATTTCCCTCCACCCCATGGCAAAATGTGTAGAATTACAGGAAACTTGCTTTAAAACTGCAAAAATGTATCTCTTCCTCATGGCAAAGTAAGTAGAATTGCATGAAATGTGTTATACAATTTGCAAAATGTTCTCTCTAACTTCCAAAAATGTTGCCTGCTTGGTGGGGGTTCCTCCCAACCAAATCTCACTAAGGGCCTCCGAAAAGCCAGAGCTGGCCCAGTGCGACATGAGGAGCTCTCCTAAATTCAAGGTGTTTTTGTCTTCAATATTAAATGACTCTAGGCAAAACGATGAAGTTGAACACGCAGAAGTTTAGTCCTGCACAGGCATGTCGTCGATCTCAGCGTTGTGCTTTTCCCCATGCCTCTGTGTTGAAATACTGTTTATGTACAAAGGTCACATCCATTCACATTTCTCTCACTGATCAGACAGAGCTGACCATTGTGGCTCACTGCACACATAATGACATTTACCCTCTGGCCTTCACAAACATAGTCATCAGCTGGTAATTGCTTAATGGTGCTGGGGTGCTAGGTCAAAATGAATGTTTTGCTGTTAATAGCTGAGCCTCATGCTGTCTGTATGCACCAATGTAATCTACATGATTACCTTGACTCTGTAATAATACAGTGCATTCAGAAAGTATTCATACCCCTTGACTTTTTCCACATTTTGTTGTGTTACAGCCTAAATTCAAAATATATTAAAAAAATAAAAAATTCTAGCCCATCTACACACAATACCCCACAATGACAATGTGAAAACATGTTTTTAGAATATTTTGCCTATCTATTGAAAATGAAATACATAAATATCTCATTTACATAAGTATTCACACCACGGACTCAATACTTTGTAGAAACACCTTTGGCAGCAATTACAGCTGTGAGTCTTTCTGGGTAAGTCTCTAAGAGCTTTCAACAACCTGGATTGTGCAACATTTGCCTATTCTTTTTTTTCAAAATTCTTCAAGCTCTTTCAAATTGGTTTGTTTATCATTGCTTGACAACCATTTTTAGGTATAGCCATAGATTTTCACGTAGATTTACGTCAAAGCTGTAACTCGGCCACTCAAGAACATTCACTGTCTTCTTGGTAAGGAGCTCCCGTGTATATTTGGCCTTGTGTTTTAGGTTGTTGTCCTGCTAAAAGTTGAATTTGTCTCCCAGTGTCTGGTGGAAAGTAGACTGAACCAGGTTTTCCTCTAGGATTTTGCCTGTGCTTAGCTCCATTCCGTTTATTGTATATCATGAAAAACTCCCCAGTCCTTAATGATTACATGCATCCCCAGAACATGACGCAGTCACCACAATGCTTGGAAATATTGAGAGTGGTACTCAGTAATGTGTGGTATTGGATTTGCCCCAAACATAACACTTTGATTTCAGGACAAAAAGTGAATTGCTTTGTCACATTTTTGCAGTATTACTTGAGTGCCTTGTTGCAAAACAGAATGCATGATTTGGAATATTTTTATTCTGTACAAGCTTCCTTCTTTTCACTCTGTCAATTAGGTTCGTATTGTGGAGAAACGACAACGTTGTTGATCCAGCCTCAGTTCTCACCAATCAAATCAAATGTAATTTGTCACATGTGCCGAATACAACCGGTGTAGGCCTTACAGTGAAATGTTTACTTATAAGCCCTTAACCAACAATGCAGTTTTAAGAAAAATACCTAAAATAAATAAGGAAATAAAGTCATTAAAGAGCCGCAATAAAATAACAATAGTGAGGTTATGTACAGGGGGTACCGGTACAGAGTGAATGTGAGGGGGAACCGGTTAGACGAGGTAATATGTACAGTTGAATTCAGAAGTCTACTTACACTTAGGAGGGAGTCATTAAAACTTGTTTTTTTAACCACTCCACACATTTCTTGTTAACAAACTATAGTTTTGCAAGTCAGTTAAGACATCTACTTTATGCATGACACAAGTAATTCTTCCAACAATTGTTTACAGACAGATTATTTAACTTCTAATTCTCTGTATCACAATTCCAGTGGATCAGAAGTTTACATACACTAAATTGACTTTTCCTTTAAACAGCTTGGAAAATTCCAGAAAATGATGTCATGGCTTTAGAAGCTTCTGATAGGCTAATTGACATCATTTGAGTCAATTGGAGGTGTACCTGTGGATGTATTTCAAGGCCACCTTTCAAACTCAGTGCCTCTTTGCTTGACATCATGGGAAACTCAAAAGAAATCAATCAAGACCTCAGAAAAAAATAGTAGACCTCCACAAGTCTGGTTCATCCTTGGGAGCAATTTCAAAACGCCTGAAGGTACCACGTTCATCTGTACAAACAATAGTACGCAAGTATAAACAACATGGGACCACATAGCCGTCATACCGCTCAGGAAGGAGACGCGTTCTGTCTCCTAGAGATGAACGTACTTTGCTGTGAAAAGTGCAAATCAATCCCAGAACAACAGCAAAGGACCTTGTGAAGATGCTGGAGGAAACAGGTACAAAGTATCTATATCCACAGTAAAACGAGTCCTATATTGACATAACCTGAAAGGCTGCTCAGCAAGGAAGAAGCCACTGCTCCAAAACCGCTATAAAAAAATCCAGACTACGGTTTGCAACTGCACATGGGGACAATGATCGTACTTTTTGAAGAAATGTCCTCTGATCTGATGAAAAAAAAAATAGAACTGTTTGGCCATAATGTTTGTAGGAAAAAGGGGGAGGCTTGCAAGCCGAAGAACACCATCCCAACTGTGAAGCATGGGGGTTGCAGCATCATGTTGTGAGGGTGCTTTTCTGCAGGAGGGGCTGGTGCACTTCACAAAATGGATGGTATCATGAGGTAGGAAAACTATGTGGATATATTGAAGCAAAATCTCAAGACGTTAGTCAGGAAGTTAAAGCTTGGTCGCAAATGGGTCTTCCAAATGGACAATGACCCCAAGCATACTTCCAAAGTTGTGGCAAAATGGCTTAAGGAAAACACAGTCAAGGTATTGGAGAGGCCATCACAAAGCCCTGACCTCAATCCCATAGAAAATTTGTGGGCAGAACTGAAAAAGTGTGTGCGAGCAATGAGACCTACAAACCTGACTCAGTTACACCAGCTCTGTCAGGAGGAATGGGCCAAAATTCACCTAACTTATTGTGGGAAGCTTGTGGAAAGCTACCCGGAATGTTTGACCCATGTTAAACAATTTGAAGGCAATGCTACCAAATACTAATTGAGTGTATGTAAACTTCTGACCCACTGGGAATGTGACACCAGGCAGTGATGCTACCCGTCAGGATGCTCTCGATGGTGCAGCTGTAGAACCTTTTGAGGATCTGAGGACCCATGCCAAATCTTTTCAGTCTCCTGAGGGGGAATAGGTTTTGTGGTGCCCTCTTCACGGCTGTCTTGGTGCGCTTGGAGCATGTTAGTTTGTTGGTGATGTGGACACCAAGGAACATGAAGCTCTCAACCTGCTCCACTACAGCCCCGCCAATGAGAATGGAGGGCGTGCTCGGTCCTCCTTTTCCTGTATTCCACAATCATCTCCTCTTGATCACGTTGAGGGAGAGGTTGTTGTCCTGGCACCACACGGTCTGGTCTCTGACCTCCTCCCTATAGGCTGTCTCGTCGTTGTCGGTGATCAGGCCTACCACTGTTGTGTCATCGGCAAACTCAATGATGGTGTTAGTCGTGCCTGGCCCTGCAGTCATGAGTGAACAGGGAGTACAGGGGGGACTGAGCATGCACCACTGAGGAGCCCCCGTGTTGAGGATCAGTGTGGCGGATGTGTTGTTACCTACCTTTTGTACCAGCGGCCGGCCCGTCAGGAAGTCAAGGATCCAGTTGCAGAGGGAGGTGTTTAGTCCCAGGGTCCTTAGCTTAGTAATGAGCTTTGAGGGCATTATGGTGTTAAACACTGAGCGGTAGTCAATGAATAGCATTCTCACATAGGTGTTCCTTTTGTCCAGGTGTGAATGGGCAGTGTGGACTGCAATAGATTGTATCATCTTTGGATCTGTTGGGAAGGCATGCAAATTGAAGTGGGTCGAGGGTTTCTGGGATAATAGTGTAGATGTGAGCCATGACCAGCCTTTCAAAGCACTACATGGCTACAGATGTGAGTGCTATGGGTCGGTAATCATTTAGGCAGTTAACCTTAGTGTTCTTGGGCACAGGGACTATGATGGTCTGCTTGAAACATGTTGGTATTACAGACTCAGACAGGGAGAGGTTGAATATGTCAGTGAAGACACTTGTCAGTTGGTCAGCGCATGCTTGCGGTACACGTCCTGGTAATCCGTCTCATCTTGCGGCCTTGTAAGTGTTGACCTGTTTAAAGGTCTTACATCGGGTGTGGAGAGCATGATCACACAGTCCTCCAGAACAGCTGATGCTCTCATGCATGTTTCAGTGTTACTTGCCTCCAAGTGAGCATAGAAGTAATTTAGCTCGTCTGGTAGGCTCGTGTCACTGGGCAGCTCTCGGCTGTGCTTCCCTTTGTTGTCTGTAATAGTTTGCAAGCCCTGCCACATCCGACGAGCGTCGGAGCCGGTGTAGTACGACTCAATCTGAGTCCTGTATTGACATTTTGCCTCTTCGATGGTTTGTCAGAGGACATAGCGGGATTTCTTATAAGCTTCCGGGTTAGAGTCCCGCTCCTTGAAAGTGGCAGCTCTACCCTTTAGCTCAGTGAGTATGTTGCCTGTAATCCATATCTTATGGTTGGGGTATGTAGGTACAGTCACTGTGGTGATGACGTCATCGATGCACTTATTGATGAAGCCAGTGACTGATGTGGTGTACTCCTCAATGCCATCGGAAGAATCCTCGAACATATTCCAGTGTGTGCTAGCAAAACAGTCCTGTAGCTTAGCATCTGCTTCATCTGACCACTTTTTTTATTGACCGAGTCACTGGTGCTTCCTGCTTAACTTTTTAGCTTGTAAGGAGAAATCAAGAGGATAGAGTTATGGTCAGATTTGCCAAATGGAGGGCGAGGGTAAGCTTTGTACACGCCTCTGTGTGTGGAGTTAAGGTGGTCAAGAGTTTTATCCCTCTGGTTGCACTTCACAGCCATTTCTCTCTAGCAACTGGGTTAGGAAGGACTCCTGTATCTTTGTATTGACTGGGTGTATTGATACACCATCCAGTGTATAATTAATACATTTTTATTTTTATCCATCTGCCAATAGGTGCCCTTCTTTGCGAGGCATTGGAATATCTCCCTGGTCTTTGTGGTTGAATCTGTGTTTGAAATTCCCTGCTCGACTGAGGGACCTTACAAATAATTGTATGTGTGAGGTACAGAGATGAGGTAGTCATTAAAAAATAATGTTAAACATTATTATTGCACACAGAGTGAGTCCGTGCAACCTCTTATGTGACTTGTTAAGCACATTTTTACTACTGAAGTTATTTAGGCTTGTCATAGCAAAGGGGTTGAATACATTTCAGCTTTTCATGTTTAATCAATTTGTAAACATTTTGAGAAACATAATTCCACTTTGACCTTATGGGGTATTGCGTGTAGGCCAGTGAGAAGACATCTCAATTGAATCCACTTGAAATGCAGGCTGTAACACAACAAAAGTTGGGAAAAGTAAAAGGGTGTGTGAATACTTTCTGAAGGCACTGTAGGTCTCGTTAATGCTGGACTGGAAGCTTTAGTTTCATGAGTTCATTGGTGTTACCTTTAACCTTGAAGCTTTTCCTCTGCTTGTGATTTGTTATCTTTTCTCATCTTTCAGATCCTCCTGGTATCTCTCCCTTTCAACGCTCTGCCCTTTCTTTACCTGTCAGATGAAGAAGTGCAAGCTGTCAAAGGGATGCATCCAGTCTTTGTCTTTCTTACCCAGGACACACTGCAATCACACACTCAGATAGGTTTTCCATTCCCCGCTTTTCTTTCACTTCGTCTGGAAATAGCAACTGTAGACTTCAGGTCAGGACACCGGCCTATCCCATTTTGACAACAGACACTCACAATAATTTATCTTCTTAATGTCTCGGGAAAACAAAACAATTTAGACATTCCATTAGAACCCTGCCCATATCATTTCCCAATGTAGTTTTCTTCCGTAGAACCAGGACAGAAGATCTAAGCTAGGAAAAGCCTGAGTGCAGACGTCAAGTTATTTGACACTGACGACAGCCCAGATGACTAGATCTCCCATGAGAATGCTACTGTACAGTATGCATAGGTGGAAAACTATATAACATGCTTTTGATGCAGTGTCCTCTGCATTTTGCAACTCAGCAACATTTTTATACAGGCTAGTCTAAAGGGATACTTCGGGACTTTGGCAATGAAGCCCTTTATGTACTTCCCCAGAGTCAGATTAACTCACGGATAGCATTGTTATGTCTATGCATACATTATGAACAAAGTTAGAGGTATTTATGCGAGCCAATGCAAACTAGCGTTAGCGCAATGACTGGAAGTCTATGATAACAGCTAGCATGCTAACTGATTGCGCAACACTAGTAGCAGTTGAGCTAACGCTAGTTAGCAACTTCCTTCAAACTGCACGCAGAGACATAAAAATGGTATTCATGAGTCCATCTGACAATGGGAAAGTAGATAAAGGGCTTCTTTGCCAAAATCCCCAAGTATCTCATTAAAAACATATATCCAGCAAGTTCAAATATTTTATTATTACAAAACATTTACAAACAATTATATCTTATTACAAAAATCTAGCTTTTAAACACCAGCAATAACAAATCTGTACATAACCATAGTTTCAGTTTAACCTAAATATTAAATTTTGTTCATGTCACATTCATTTCTGACACAGAAACCTATTTCAGGCGCTCTAAACGATTACAAGAGGGCGTACAGCATTATCAAATTCAGACCTGAGACATGACATGAGCACCATCTGTGGTCATGTGATACCATTATGAAATGTTACAAATGGTTTTGGTGAGGAAATGTATATGGTTATTGCACCTGGTAATATGGGGCTAAACCACAAAGATTTTTATGGACTATCAGTGGCTTCAAACATAATTGAATTACCTTTATAATCAAGATATATATCCAACAGAGTAGATTGTTGTAGGCTACGACATTGCAAACATTTGTTCGCAATTCTGTCGTTGCCATTGGCAAAGACAATGACCAGTCAATGCAGTTTGTATTGAAATGCATTGGTCCTCATAGGTTTTACTGTCATTCAAATACATACAGCCTTCCACTTATAAGCCTAAACCCCCACCTCCCATTCTCATCCCCATCCCAACAGCTAACCATGATCTGCCTGAACATTGATACACACAATACTGCACAAAGCTAATTAAAAGTCACATGAGATCATTGCATTCCCTATCATTTTATTTGAGTCATCTGGCACAAATAATAATTTGACTCACGTTTGGGATGATTCCACAGATGTGCCCCAAATGAATACAGTAAATGGATATATTTTGGGAATCAAAGTAATTTAATTGTGATTTCCTGTATTCACTCACTCATGAAAACACTACTCATTGTCTAGCCCCTTTTAGATTGAAATCAGATGAGTCTAACATGAAAATATGAAATACAGTACTGCGTCATGAGTAACGGTGAGGGAATTTACGTTGTCTTTAAAGAGTGCCCTCTATCTTTGGAGCGTGACCACCGCCCCCCCCCCCCCCCCCCATGCTGCTGGGAGGCTTTTAGGAAGTCCTGCAATAAGCAAAGCCTTATGTCTCTGTGTGTAACGATCCCAGCACTTCCCCTTTTTGTTTTGGGCATGACACACCCACCAATGAAAGCTCGTAGCCTGAAGGGAAAGGGCTTCCATCGGCTGTCTGTTTTGTGCAGGTCTGCAAAGTTTATATCAGAGGGCGGAGGAAAAACAGAGCAGATTCACAGGATCACTTCTGTTAACAGATTTCCCAGCAGGTCACAGGCCCAGATTGCTTATCTCCCCACCTGGGTGTTCTTTTCTTCCCATTCCCAGTGGCTCCTGAGCAATGACACCATGTGGACGTTTTGTTCACGTTCTTGGGTTTGTGTGTTGTTTTAATGCACTGTACGTGCTGCCAGTGCTTCATACAACCTGTCATTCGCACTGGACTAACAGATTTAACAGACATAAGTGGTGTTCTTTCTCTCAGGGCTTGAGAATAATGTGGGTTTACTTATTCCCCGTAGTGCACCTGCATTGCAGTCCTGTTTCCTATGCCAGGGATACATTTCTGTGTTGTATTGTGTTTTGGACGATGTTAATATAATACAAGCCATTTCTCGTTTATCTTCTCTAATTCAGATCCGTCTGTCGGTGGCAAGTAGTGCGGGGGTCTTGCAGCACTCCCAGTGATCATTTCAGACACAGACCTGGCTTTGACTCACATCTGTCACTTGTATCTTCAGAGCTCCTTCACAGACGATTACCATAGCAGTACATGCAGACTAAGAAATGAAATGGGAACAGTGAATGTATGTTAATCAACCACACAATATTTGTCCCACTTTACGGTGCCTGTTCTCACTGAGTCAGTATTTTGTATTCTGTTCTCACTCCACACCATGCCTTAGTGATCAGGGAATCAACGTGACAGAGCATACAGTTTAGTAGCTGCATTTTTGTCCCCAAAAAAATCACTACTTATGAGGTCCAAATAAGTCTGACTGAATAAATTGTGGAGGTGCTGTGCAGTAGTCTGGATTTGACATTCTATTAAATGGCTCTGTCTGGGCCCTTGCATTTGCAGCGAAGCATTTAAGGCACTGTGCACTGCTAATAGATCCGCAGCTAGGGCTGGGAGACCAGAGCACGACGGCGACAATGTCTGTGGGTCTGGGATCAGACGTTACGCTGAAGTCTTAAGTCTTAACTCCCTCTGGTCACATGGCACTTATCTCAAAGAGGATTATCATTAACCTCTGCATACTGGACAACTTCTCTGCCCACTTTTCTCATTGTCTCCACCTAATTATCCCCAAGTTTAATTGGCTAAATAAATCACAGCCAGGCCTTAACAACTTCAGTGTCGGGGACTAGTCTGGAACCCAATGGGCAGTGTGAATCAAATCACCCAGGTGATTTAAACATAATTTGGAAACATAGGTCACATCAGGGCTTTTGTCTTCGTGTACTATGGTGTTGATTGTGGTAGAATGCTAACTTGAACAGATATTGTATAGATGTTTCTTTTATTTAATAGATAGCCAGCATTCATGTTCGTATAAGAGAGTTGTAATGGGGTATCAAGTATGGTTCCCAAAAGGGTGCCATGTACTCCCTTTATACAAACCATGCAAACTCAAAGGGTTACCTGCAAGCGGTTTGATTAAACCATGGCTTGGTTCAGAACAAGGTACAAAAGGTTTTTTGAATTGCAGGTGTAATGGTAGTCAGCTATTGAAGTCCCCCTATCAGGTGGTAAACATGTTGTCAAGCAGAACCTGAAATATCTGTGGTGGATTGAAGGCATAGCACCCTTCCCATTTCATGCTGCAACGGTTTAAAGAATTCTAAGCAGTCAATTCATGGCTCAGGTTAGACACGATCTGAGGTGCACCTCGGAAATAACTGGTGAAATCGGTCACAGATGAAAACCATGTTTAATAAAGCCACTGTGTTGTCAGCTCATAACCAGAAAGCTTTTTTTCACACCATGCCATTTGATCATGGGGGATTTTCATGCTCTCGCTTTTTTTGTTGTTGTTGTTGTTGTTGCAACTGCTTAACCCTGTGAGACCCAACATTGCAAAAAAACGCATCCTAAATTGCATCCTGTACAGGGCCTAAACCAAAAGGTAATGTCAAAAACACTATGTAGTGGATCTTAGACCCAGAGTCTGTGTTGTGTGTGTTCTGTGTTGTGTGTGCTGTGTGTCAGTGTGAATATGGTGGCCTCTGAAACATTTGAAACTGTCCTCTCATCTGACACCACACTTGTGCCCTGCACAAGCATATGTTGTAGGCCATCCATGTAAGTGCATGATTTCAACGACAAATAAATATAACCACCTGTCTTCTCTAAGATGTAGTGATGGTGTAGAAAAGAAACGAAATTGAGAAACAAACATTCTGAGCCAGAGCTAGATGTAGTTTGTAAGTGTTGCAAAAATGCATCATCGGGCTTAAGGACTGTTTGAAAAGACGGCCTGAAATTTCAGCCTGTTTTGGTGAGGGGGAGTGTTGGCCTCCCATGGTGACAACACCACGGGGTTTATTAGACCAATAAGACAGAGAGTTTCAAACCTCTGTGTCAATAACTGCACATTTTCAGTTTTCCCCTCCCCACTCAAACCACTCCATACTGAGAAATGTTTATTTTTGCTAAAAAGCCATTTTTCTTCTTATTTTTTTTATCATTTTAATTGAAAACAATCACAGATAGGTTCTTAAGTGTTACGCAGAAATGATTTGATATTGCGATAAAAACCGCTGCATTGGTCCCTGTAAGCGTTCTCTCTCTTGGTGAGGTAGAAAGTCCAATGCAATGGGTCAGCATGGGTCTCTTGTTCTGTGGGCAGGGAATGTATGACACTAGATTGACTCTGACACATTCTTTACCAACTATCTCTTTGTGATAGAAACCAATGAATAAAAAATCATAAGCTATTTGTTGTCCAGTAGAGAACACTGAGGTACGGAGGAGGCATTTTTTAATCCATGTAATAGGTTATTGACTTTGACCCCTTGGGAGCTCAGTTTGAGGACATTGGTGTTCCTATTTTACTTACATTACAGTTCTGCAATGAGACAGTCAGAAAACACCTATTTACGTTCATCTGTTTAAGAATTTGAAATGCATTTGAAGCATTTATTTTCCAAGGGTGAAACAAATTGCTTTCAGAGCCTATATATGTGTGTTTACTGCTTTGATTTATCCACTAGTTTTCTCTGCGTCTCAGGCAGAACATACACTTCTACAATTATTGTTCAAACACAAATACCATTTACATTTGTCACGACAGCTTTATACTTTTCTCAATTTCATCTGTGAATTTGACTACAAAATGGCATTTTGTAAATGACAGTGAAGTCAAACGTCAAGAGATCTCTAATTGATCTACCTCAATATTCTAAAATAACATTTTCAGCAGCCTACATGTTCTATGGAAAACTGCCATGTTAACTGTGTAGTACACACATTTTGGATGGACAAACTATAACACGAGGCAAAACGATGCTATAGGTTTGCTACATCTTTTAATTAGTTGGGGAATGCGCATATGGAATATCACCTGTGGAAAGCCATTACCTAGTAGCGTAGAAAGGCATTTGTGATTATGTTGATTGCCACTGTCAAAATCTCATGTCAAAGTTTGTTTTAATTATACTAAACAGGTGTTGCTAAGCAAGAGACAGATAACGGAATCATGAACCACATTTGCAAAACAATGAACATAATGCAACAGATTTGGCTGTCATTTTAAAGACTTTGCATAATTACGCTCCCATTGAATAACTCTCCATAATTGCCCATGCACTAATGCTCACCAAGAATAACACACTATTCAGTAAACCAGAAACCAGAAGTGTGTTTGTCTTTAATTGCTGTCCATTCTTTTTAACCTCATCTTCAAAGGTCAAGTGTATTTAAATCTATTATATTGTGTTTTCATATATTTTACATATATTTTACACGTGACATTGTCTAATAAAATGCATGAAATAATATTTAATGAAGATAATAGTAAAGAACGAATTCAAGGTGGACAAAGGTGTCAAATCAGCTATTCTCCCATAAGCTGTTCATTAATATTTTCAAAGGTGATTAATGTGTCCTTTCTCCCCATCCCTTCTCAGTAACACTGAATGTGCGTGTGTGTGCGCGCCTGTGTGTGCGTGTGTGTGTGCGTGTGTGTGTGTGCGTGTGTGTGTGTGTGTGTGTGCGTGCATGCGTGTGTGTGTGTGTGTGTGTGTGTGTATTGAGTTGGCCTGAGGAATATGCTAAAATCCAGGGTCCATACAGCCCATCTCCAGTCAGACTCTGGCAGCCCCACTGGGCCCTAAAGCTTCAGACAAGGTGATTTCAAATCCACTATTGTCCATTTCACATTTCTGCCTTGAAAAGGTAGAAGAAAGCAGACGTGAGTGTTTTAAAAAAATGTATTCTTGGAAGTGCGGAAACCTGAAGGTAAACAACCTACAGGACGGCACGGGGGTCAGCGGCCTCTCCCCATAGACTGAGGCTGTCAGAGGCCTGGCTCGGCCCTGTTTGGCTGAGCCACCTGGGCTGACTGTCTGACACGCCGTCAAGCTCCGGGGCAGGGATTGTCATGGAGCAGAGCTGCCTCGTGAATCCCCCGCCCCTTTTAGCATGCAGGGTTCGTACGGCATGGCTCATGTTCTGGGAGCTCCCTCTTGTCAAAGGCCGGGGGTGGCTTTGGAGGGCTAAATGGCTGGCCAAATGAACCCATAATCCCTTGCAACCGTTCAGAATGTATGGGCAGAGAGAGAAGACAGGGGGCTCAAAGGGGGGTGGCCAGGTCTATCAGAGTTGGGGACTTCTGGAACAGCACATCAGCAATCTCATCTGTCGCCCTGCAGGTAGCCTCCCACCCAGCCTCAGCACTGGAGACATGCAGAGCTGAAATAGCATAGAATGTGTTCCTTCTCTGTGCCCCTGAGGAAACAAAGTACAATGTCACCAAGTTAGTTTCAGGATCCGAGTTGCGGAGATCTGTTCAAAGAGTGAACTGAGGGAATTATGTGTGGGGGTTGTTAAGTAGTCATATCAACAATATCAAGGTTCACATAGGGAGATGTTTAATTAATAGAAAATATTGTATAACTTTTCTCTTTTGTTAGTCACTATGAACTACTTGAAATGAGATTTTTCAAACTTCATTCAGTCTTTCACATATTGTATAACGAAGAGGACTAAGTAAGTAAGTGCAATGCCATCCTCACACTGGCTGACTTGTTTGAGCTGGAGGTTATTCAATATGGTCAGATCTTTAAACAGGCTCCCTTTTTAAAGTCACAGTGAATCACGACTGGTTTGAGTGTCTTTCACGTCAGTCGTCTATGTGTATGTAGCATTAGATTCAGTTAATTGATCCAGAGCGTTCTCAAGTATTATGTTGACGGAATCGTCATTTGAATTTGCCCTTGAGACATAGAGGCTATGAATCTGGTTTTGAATGAGTCGGCAACATTGTAATATTTTCTATCCAGTCCAGATATGCTAAGAAGAATTAGAATCTTCCTGATGGATTTCTTCTCTTTGTGAACAAAGAGACCAAAACCATTTACGTAACTCACTTTGGATGGCATCGTCTGATCACATTGAGACCCTGACTGTTGTGAAGTTCCCACCTCTATCCACTGAATCAAAACCCAGACAGTTTAGCTTGTTTAAATATCTTTGTTGGGAGAAAATGAAGCAGTGAAACTTTCTCAGGCCCAGCTGACTGGGAGCCCCCCGTTTTCAGGGAGATTAGTTTGCTTGTGTATCAGCTTAAAACAGGGGACAAGACAAGCACCCTGATCTGACCTTTTCACATCTGTAGTGGGCCTGAATGTCCTGCAAATCACTGACATGGGCGGAAGCATGTATGTCCAAGAGCTTAGAGCTCAGTAAGACCTGCAGGGCCTAGGCACTTGACGACTTATTAAAAGCAGAAGGCATAGAAGAGGGAGAATGTCTGCCTCATCACCCCCCCCCCCCCCCCCCTCAATAAGGCACCAGATGTCACCCAGGCCAGCCTTGTTCCTATGGCATTTGATTAAACCATCATGACTTGTGGGGAGAAACGTAACTTTGTCATAACCCTTCACAATATGGTCATAACACTGTCATGACCCATATATTTACACCTGTTGTGACATATATTACACCATTGTACGGCTGGTTATGACACCAACATAAGAGTGTCAAAACCCACATTTATTCAAATGTGGGGGTTTTTCCCCGCCAAGAACTTGCCTTTCATTTGAAAGTTTGTTTCTTAAATCCGTTGTTGTTGTTGTAATTAGTTCTTTAAAGTCATGTTTTTACACTTTATGACACTGTCAAGAAGCATTATGACCCTCAGAATCTTACAAGCCAGATAGGCCTATCACGTACATGCACCTTATATCAGTCGTGTTATGACGTTAGGTGTCAAGTAAAGTGTTCCCGAATGTTGTAAGTTAAATCGTTTCTGATATACAATCATCCACTGTAAGATTTATTTGGACTAAGAAAATACACTTTTTGACACATAAAAGCTCAACAGTACAGTGGCAAGAAAAAGTATGCGAACCCTTTGGAAATACCTGAATTTTTGCATAAATTGATCATAAAATTTGATCTGATCTTCACCTAGGTCACAACAACAGCCTGGTTAAACTATTAACACACAAACAATAATATGTTTTCATGTCTTTGTTGAACACACCGTGTAAACATTCACAGCGCAGGGTGGATAAAGTATGTGAACCCTTGGATGTAAAAACTGGTTGACCCTCCTTTGGCAGCAATAACCTCAACCAAACGTTTTCTGTAGTTGGGGATCAAACCTGCACAACAGTCATGAGGAATTTCGGATCATTCCTCTTTACTAAACTGTTTCAGTTCAGCAATATTCTTGGGAAGTCTGGTGTGAACCGCTCTCTTGAGGTCATGCCACAGCATTTCAATCGGGTTGTGGTCAGGACTCTGACTGGGCCACTCTAGAAGGCGTGTTTTCTTCTGTTGAAGCCATTCTGCTGTTGATTTACTTCTGTTTTTTTTTTCTTCCAATTTTACCCCCTTCTCCCCAATTTTGTGGTATCCAATTGTTAGTAGTTACTATCTTGTCTCATCGCTACAACTCCCGTACGGGCTCGGGAGAGACGAAGGTCGAAAGCCATGAGTCCCCCGAAACACAACTTAACCAAGCCGCACTGCTTCTTAACACAGCGCGCATCCAACCCGGAAGCCAGCCGCACCAATGTGTCGGAGGAAATACTGTGCACCTGGCGACCTGGTTAGCGTACACTGCACCCGGCCCTCCACAGGACTCGCTAGTGCGCGATGAGACAAGGATATCCCTACCGGCCAAACCCTCCCTAACCCGGACGACGCTAGGCCAATTGTGCGTCGCCCCATGGACCTCCCGGTCGCGGCCGGCTGCGACAGAGCCTGGGCTCGAACCCAGGGTCTCTGATGGCACAGCTAGCACTGCGATGCAGTGCCCTAGACCACTACTTCTGTGTTTTGGGTCGTTGTCCTGTTGCATCACCCAACTTCTGTTGAGCTTCAATTGGCGGACAGATAGACTAACATTCTACTGCAAAATGTCTTGATAAATTCATTTTGCCATCGATGATAGCAAGCTGTCCAGGCCCTGAAGCAGCAAAGCAGCCCCAAACCATGACGCTACCTCCACCATACTTTACATTTTCTTCTCCACACATAATGTTGTGTGTTCCTTCCAAACAACTCAACTGAGTTTCATCTGTCCACAGAATATTTTGCCAGTTGCACTGTGGAACGTCCAGGTGCACTTTTGCAAACTTCAGATGTGCACCAATGTTTTTTTTGGACTGCAGTGGCTTCTTCAGTGGCGTCCTCCCATGAACACCATTCTTGTTTAGTCTTTTACGTATCGTAGACTCGTCAACAGAGATGTTAGCATGTTCCAGAGATTTCTGTAAGTCTTTAGCTGACACTCTATGATTCTTCTTAACCTCATTGAGCATTCTGCGCTGTGCTCTTGCAGTCATCTTTGCGGGATGGCCACTCCTATGGAGAGTAGCAACCGTGCTGAACTTTCTCCATTTACAGACAATTTGTCTTATTGTGGACTGATGAACATCATGGCTTTTAGATATACTTTTGTAACCCTTTCCAGCTTTACGCAGGTCAACAATTGGTCATCTTATGTCTTCTGAGATTTCTTTTGCTCGAGTCTTGGTTCACATCAGACAATGCGTCTTGTGAATAGCAAACTCAAATTTTGTGAATGTTTTTTATCGGGCAAGGCAGCTGTCACCAACAACTCCAATCTCGTCTCGTTGATTTGACTCCAAGTTTGCTGACTCCGGGTTAGCTTTTGGGGTTCACATACTTAATCCAACCTACACTGTGAATGTTTAAATGATGTATTCAATATAGACAAAAAAATATACAATAATTTGTGTGTTATTCATTTAAGCACACTTTGGTTGTCTATTATTGTGACTTAGATGAAGATCAGATTACATTTGATGACCGATTGGTGCAGAATTCCAGGTATTTCCAAAGGGTTCACATACTTTTTCTTGCCACTGTATAAGATAATGACGCATACAACGTGATCAAACATAGACAGACGTATGCCAGGAAGACAAAAAAAAAACAGATAGATATTTAATGGACCAAGCACTCAACCTTGACTAGTATCAGATCAAAGCCTGTGTGGCTCTTCAGGTCATCCGTCATGCTTTTTCCTGTATACATTGTCTAATGAGAGAGCCCTCCACACACCGTTTACAAGTCAGCCCACAGTTTTATAGAGCTAAACTGCCATACTGCGTGTCACATTTCAAGTACCTGGAATGGTGTGTTAGGCAGCAGAGCTGCACTCATCAGTGAGGAGAGGAAGACCCTCTGCTACTGTAGGTGGTGGACCCCTTGGCAGTGGATGAAAAGTACTTTTTTTTATTTCCCTTGCAGTCGGAGAGTAATTCAAATGCATGCCTGTTTCTCTTCATCACTTATCCAAAATCTCCAGATACGAAATAATAATCCTACTTTAAAGGGATGCAACTTTGAAATATTCATGGTAGATTAATTAAATGCCTGTTTGTGTCGTCTTTTAAAGCCCATGGCACTGTTATGCACTTTGGCCGAACCCAAAGATACCAGCAGTTTTACTTTGGGTCTGTATCAGCGAGATCAGTTGGTGTGTTTATTATGTGTGTGGGGCTGGGTGTGTTGGTGTGTTGTGCTTGTTTGAAGTAAAGTTCAACCCCACAATTAAAGTAACAAACAACCTCAGCATAGTGGGGGTGATGTTGATGAAATTAGATCTATGACTAGAGCCAGGCTCTTTGGTGACTAACATCATTGCTTGTTATTTCAACTTACTCTGATCACTCCTTAAAGCTAAAAGTTCACCACAAAAAAATTGTCCCTAAAAGATCCAAGAAAAAAAAGAAAAAAGGCTTGTATTTCTTTTTCTAGGTTATAGAAGGTGCACTCTACATAAATAGCTCATCTTTAATGTTGAAAATATGTTAAATAAGCTTGTAACACATGCCTGTTTGTTGAAAGAAATACATGCCGTAGCCACAATGTCTCCTTTCCTTTCTGTATGCGAACACAAACTAGACATAAACTAGACACATGAACATATCAAACATCCAAACCTGGCAAGCGAAAGAAGAAAATGGCGCAAGTGACAAACACATCTGAAGTGCTTTGCAAATCCCCTGCGAGGATTAGTGAGGGGATTGAGTCTCCCCTGCACCAGCTGCAGGTCGCTGGGCTTCCTGTTCTTGTTTCTGAGGCTTGATGCACTGCAGGAGACTGTGTCCCCACTGTGCTGTTTGTTACTGTAAGGCAAATGTTCTGTGTGTCAGAAATTTGTCCCTGGCACAGGCCCCTTCCCCACAGCCACAACGCAACACAGCTATGTGCCATGGCAGCAAGTCACCTCTGCAGGCCCTCCTCTGAACAACAAGTTGAGAGAAGGGGGGAAAGGGGAAGGAGAGAGGGGGGAAGAGAGAAAATGAGGAGGGAGGAGTGACAGAGAAAATAAGAGCACGCTAGAGAGTTCTATTGATCAGGTGCTGATCGAAATTTGCCAATTTGATTTATTGACCGTGAACATCCTCAGTGTGGATATTTATGGGCTGAACCATCATTTTAAGAGGCTGTGTTGTCACAATAACAGCCATAAACTCTGATGCTGTATTTAAAATGTGTTTCTGTCCAGTGATCCTAGATTCATAGGACAGATAGAGGCGGGTTTTCTTCTACTTGGGAATCAGGAATGTATGTCCACCCAGCCCAGCAGACTAGGGCTGGATACGCCATCGCATGGCCCTTCCCCGCCCAGCTCTCTTCACTGGAGGACTGAATGAACTTGCAGCGTTATTCACGCTCCACAGATTTCCCCTCTGCTTTCTCGCTTTTCAGCTGTGATTGAGCGTGGCTGGGACAGGGGGAAAGTGTGTGCAAGTCCGGGCCACAGGAAACATGAAAATCTCAGTTTACACTCCGAGACACGTTTCTGTTTCACACCAGATACTCTTGATCTCCCGTGCAGCCATTTTAGTCTTCCCTCTCACTGTCAAGGGTCCCCCCCCCCAAGACTCTAAGATCCACTCTCCAGCCTCTAGCCTTACTGGCTCTACACGTCTAGTTCAGATTCACAAAGCCTATGTTCACATCTTCAACGGACTAAAAATTCCTCCATCTTTAAAGGAAGGACTATGAATCATGGATTTTTCTCTCACTTTATATGGCCTTCTTTACACCATAAAGGCAGTGGTTGTAGAAAAGATACCTCATTAACTTTTAAAACAAAGATCTCCTGCAGTTAACATTGGTAATCAATGGAAATTGTTTCCTCAAAGACATTTCGAGTTAGTTAACTAAACAATAAGTGGCCATGGTTAGACAGGTATACTCTTGGGAAACATAGATGTCACCTAGATGCATGCATATATGTAGCCTATGTAAGGGATTTACCAAAACAACAACACAAAAGCCATCCACACCTATTATAAAGGTACAGTATGTGCTTAGAAAGCAGTTTCTGCAAAAGCACATTATAGCTGCTCTGAGAAGTGTCATGTATAATTTCTGTTGCAGTTTACACAGTTCTTCCAATTAGCAGTCCGGTGTACACGGGTCTGGGGTCAACCGGGAAGCCTTGAGAGTGAAATTGGAGCTGACTGCTTCACATCAGCTCTCAGTGTGAGCCAGATTGATTTACTCACAAGCAAGCCTCCATGTTTTGTCCTATACGTTTTCTCACTGGTATTTCTGCTGCACAGCACTTTTGGAATCGATAACAATCCGCTTTGTCCTGGCATCGGTGAGCGTAAGGTGAGGATACAACATACTGCTTTTGTGTATTCCATGACTTAGATGAAGGTTGTGGTTAGCAGCTTAAAGAAAATCAGTGCACAGATGGCGAGATGTTAGATGTCCCCTCGACGGTGTCTTTTGACACAACAAACGTGAAGGATCTGATAGATTGACGGACAGATTCAACCTTCTGGAGTTCGCTTGTCATCTTTGTTTTTATCAAAAACAATGTATGTGCCGACGTCTCGGTTCTGTCAACCTGAGAATCTTCCCTTCATCCATCCATCCATCCATCTCCTCACCTTACCTCAGATCCTCTGTTACTTCACGTCGTTCATAGGTCTGATGTGGAGGGTAGTTTAGACACAAACTCTTGTCATCCTGTCAACATCAATTATGTGCAAAGCAGATGCGCTTCAGGGTCAGTCACAGCACTGACAATCAACACGATTAATGACATTGCGAAGAGCAAGGCCCCGAGATGTGATGTGAGCGTCTGCCGTCTGGTCTTCTATAGGTTATTGAAATGTGGGCAAACAAAAAAAGCCATTCTATATAGTCAAAGATCGTCAGATCAACAACAGCATCAGAATGTCAAGGATATCCTGAAAGCCACAGAAAGTTTCATGATTTAAATGTTATTGTTTGTGTGTGTATATGTCTGCCTGTGTGCTTGCATGTACTTGAGCATGTGTGTGTGTGCATGCATTTTCCAAGTCACCCTGAAAAAGGACTGTAATATACACAGAACGAAAATATAAACGCAACATGTAGTGTTGGTCCCATGATTCATGAGCTGAAACAAAGAGCCTATTTCTCTGAAATGTTGTGCACAAATTTGTTTACATCCCTGTTAGTGAGCATTTCTCCTTTGCCAAGATAATCCATCCACCTGACAGGTGTGGCATATCAAGAAGTTGATTAAACAGCATCATTACAAAGATGGCATACCAGACAGCCTGTATGGCATCGTGTGGGCGAGCGGTTTGCTGATGTCAACGTTGTCAACAGAGTGCCCCATGGTGAAGGTGGGGTCATTGTATGGGGAGGCATAAGCTACGGACAATGAACACAATTGTATTTTATCAATTGCAATTTGAATGCACGGAGATACCGTGATGAGATCCTAAGGCCCATTGTCGTGCCATTCTTCCACTGCTATCCACACATTTTTCAGCATGATAATGCACGGCCCCATGACGCAAGGATCTGTACACAATTCCTGGAAGCTGAAAATAAATGTCTCAGTTCTTCCATGGCCTGCATACTCACCAGACATTTCACCCATTGAGCATGTTTGGGATGCTCTGGGTCGACATATACGACAGCATGTTCCAGTTCCAGCCATTGAACATTGAGTGTGTTGCCTGAGGCAAATGGTGGTCACACCAGATACTGACTGGTTTTCTAATCCACACCCCTACCTTTTTTAAAGGTATCTGTGACCAACAGATGCATATCTGTATTCCCAGTCATGTGAAATCCATAGATTAGGGCCTAATTTATTTATTTCAATTGACTGATTTGCTTTTTATGAACTGAAATTGTTGCCTGTTACGTTTATATTTTTGTTCAGTGTAAATTATCACAACCCAAAAAATCGGAGAAACATTCCTCCACAGTAATTTTCAGTCTTGTGAGATTGATTAGTCACATAGTTTATCCCAGAGGTATCGCTGTCTCCTTGACCCCTCAGCAGTCCCCAGTTGGAAGCAAAAACCAACTCTTCAAAATAAGAATTTCAGAGGACATTCCTAGACCACAAAAAAAGTTGAATAGAGAAGAATACACGGTCAATTCCATCTAAATATACTTTGGTATCTATTGATATCCTTTACATAATCCTTTTTTTTTTTTTTTTTTTTAATCCATTTTGGTGTCATGAAATGCATGCCAAGAAACTCTTTCTCCCACATAACAATGTCTGTTTTGGAGAATGTCAGTGCATTTCATTGCAGGCTCATATTGTGCCTCAGGGACAGCGCCTCCTCATTACTTTAACCCACACACCACTCGCCCGGCGCTGTTACAATGATTCCAGGAAAACAATGGGCTGCCAAAACTTTCTGTTGTCACCAAAGGGAGTGACTGCAGTGTTTGATTTCAGTCTGATAGTAGATCTTCCCGGGAGCAGACAATTAATATTTAACTCGATAGGCTAGGAGAGACAGGCTTGAGCAAAGTCAAGACGCACGACAATAGAAGCAATTTAAACGTGCAAAACGAAACCATTCACAAGCTTTCGGATCATAAGTCATCTCCTGGCAATTGAAGGAGGGCCCGGGTTTGCTGGACTCAACATTCAATTAAAAAATGGCTTCTTTTTACCTGCTACTGTAACGGTTTGGCCTTTGTGAACCTGTCACACTCATCCGTTACTCAAAAGCAGAGGGAAGTAGGCTAATGTGCTGTTTCCATACTCCCTCACAAGGGTATGCCCGAGCTGCCATATTAAATTTAAAAAGTTACATTGTTTGGTAAATACGTGAAACACTTGTAATTCCCATTTAATTGATTATTCATCCTGTGTGTGACCTCTGCCCCGTTCTCTCCTTTCGACTCACTCCTAAGTAAAATCCAACCATCTCCCCAAATTATTCTACGAAGCCCCCCTTGGAGAGCCTGACATTTTGACCTTTCCATAGCCAGAGAGCAGCATTCCAATGTTCACGTTACACCACAACACTCCCAATAGCAAACACACTATACACAAGCAATGTGATTGCCAGCACATCCACAAATACAGTATATTCACTGGAGATGGGGAAACAAAGAATATTTTTTGCATCATTAAACTAAAATAGTACACATCTCAAATAGAATACAAAGTTACTGCTTGAACATGAGAGTTGTTATTCCCCCCCCTCAAATCTATCTCAAAGGGGTTTGCCAGAAAGAGTAGATTAGGGACTGTCGTTCTATCCAAGAATTTAGCAACTCATTTGCAATTGGGGCGCTAGGTCAATATTTGAATCTGCTGATGTATCCCTTTCTCTCCTCTCTCCCTCTTTGTGAAACTGTCAGACATTGATGGCTTTGTTAGTGATTCCATTTTGGAGTCTGGCCTGAGTGTCTGTAGGTTTAGAAGAAGAGGTCTGGTGTGTAATTGCAACACAAGGAAGCTAACGTTGTTAGCCACTGACTGACAGCTAATTGATATACAGTCCCTTCCTAAGATATATATTCATCTTGTCATGTATTTTCATCTTTTACTGGTAGATATTCCTTTTGAAGGACATCATATGGATTTACATGCAACGTCCATTTCACTTGCTTGCTTATTAATTAGTCATTTCCTCTCAGTCCCAAGAGAGCTATATACGCTCACAACATGTAAAAATCTATGTGGCTAATTGAAATACCAGAATGATGCCTTTGTGAGCGATTATTTATTTATTTTAACTTTCGATGTGTCCACATCTTGTAGACTGCTCTAAATTGCACCGGGAGGCCGTAAATATTTTTGAAGCCATTCTGCACATTTTAACTGTCAGCCTGCCAACCATTCCCACTCACATATAGCTATATTCCTGTACAGCTCTAAAAATACAACGGCCATCGAATTCTCAGCCCTTTGAAGACCTGACTGTGGGGCGTGGAGAGGCTGGGAAACACACCATTAGATAGATTTGAGGAAGACAGATGACCAGCGTCGAGCTGCAGGTTGGAGGCAAGGCCCGAGCACTGTGTATTTGGTCACAGATATATCCGACTATCAAGGAGCCATTTGGAAGAGGCTGTCACCGGGAGAGAGTGCAATTCCACGACAGATAGGCAGAGGGGAAGACATTAGTGTGAGAGTGAGAGCAGGAGAGCAGAGGAGGAGAGGGAGTGGGCTATGTTTCGAAAGGGTTGGGAGTGAGGCTCCTCTCAAATGGAACACTAGGGACGATTAGCACATGACCACCGGCAGGGGGGTGAGAGCTCATGGGAGGGTGGCTGAGTGGCCTGGGGCAATCAGGGGGAGTTAATGACGCTCACCAGGATTACAGGGAGGTTTGGGGAGGCTGGTGCGAGGCCACTTTACTACACAGAGACACGTACTCAAAACCGGAATCAGCCTCGGATAGGATAGATGAGTGATTTGTCCATTTGTTTCCTTCATTATCAGCACCTCTGTCAATTGTGTGGACCGGTCCGGACTGAAAATAGCAGGGTGAATGTTTAGAATCCTCAGTCCACACAGACGTTCCCTAATAGGCTAGATAACCCCTCCCCTTACTTATAGGCACAGGCTCTCATTTACTCGCCTTGGGACAGCTTAGAATGCAAATGTGTTGGCTTTCTTGTGTAAATAACTTGTTTCTCCTCATTCAGCTTTTCATTCAGTAAGTTGTTCACCTCCGCTGCCTTAATGGGTTTGCTAATTAGTCTCACACTCCGTTTTTACAGGATCCAGCCTTGTTTGTGTTCATCTGATAACTCTTGTTTAGATAGAGGATGGAGTGTGATTCGAGCAGCCTGGTCGTCTTTTCTGCACACCAGCTGGAGTTTTGATGAGAGGCAGCGAGCATCGTTCCCCCTCTCTCTCTCTCTCCTCATCTATTCTCAACAGAGTTTTGCAGAACGAACGTCGTAACGATTGGGCCATATATCTGGGATGGATCTCTCTGGCGATGTGGAAAGCAGTCATTACTAGGACAAGTGATTTCTCTTTCAGCTCGGGTTCATGGGTCAATTGCTCTTTCCCATTCTATTAGATGGCAGAGTTGGTGGGATTGGAGCCTCGTTGCTAACCTGAGCTCTCCATTCCCACGCATTCTTCGGGGCTATTGAGACCTCCGGTGGCTCACAGTTGGCTCTTCAGCTTTCGTAGCGCATTGTGTTTTACTTTATTGATTCTAACAAGGCAGCGGTTGGTTTGTGTGTCATCTGAACAGGACCCTGTGTTTGTCCAGATTTATGTGCCCTGCTCTAAGTGAAAATCCCTGCCCAGTGAAATCATTAAAACCCCATGTTGTCCTCTTATTGAATAACTGTCAGCTGTCTTTAGATGACAGACTTTAGGTTTTTATTCCTCTACATGGCTATAAAGGTTTCATCAGCCACAACCCCAGTAAAGGCAAATAAATAATGGACAATAAAAATAGTGAGGCTCATCATCGGAGTTAAAGGGCTGAGGCTGTCTGGGCATAGATCTTCGAACATTTTCCATAATTAATTATGACAGGGCGATTCCATTCCAGAAGTGTTACAATACTGCATATTTTAGCGACTCGTTTTTAATATTTTAATTATAGCAGTATTTTAAGAAAGGAAACAGTGAGTGCATATTTGAGCAACTTTCTAGAAAATCTTTAGGCCTTCAGTATCTAGCCTTTCTGAGAAGGAAACTGGTAATGCGTGAGTTCAAGTGGAAAACAAGGGACGGGCATTGTCCAACCATGATTTGGATAGTAAACAAAAGAATCGGTACAGCACTGGGGTTTCCGGGTTCACCTCTACATAAAGTGTTCATCCTGACAGAACAATGACAAAGGTGCTCTCCAGACTCCACAAACAACACGGAGCTGGTTTGACAAGACGCTGAGAATACCAACAAACAGGGGCTTTTTTTTTGTCTTCCATGTGTTGTCCAGTGGTGTGCACAGGAACATTTTGATCTGTCACACCTCCTATGGAGTGACGCTGAGTAAAGTTTCTGTACTGTGTAAACATATGTGGAATGTGTTTACGGACAGTTAAAGTCAGAGTTCAGCTGAGTCACTGATTACGTCCCAAATGACACCCTAGTCAAAGCCCTGGTCAAATGTAGTGCACTATAAATAGAATAGGGTGCTATTTGGGACGTAGCCACTCTGTGAATGGGGTGGCAGGTAGCCTAGTGGTTAGAGTGATGGGCCAGTAACCGTAAGGTTGGAGGATCGAATCCCCGAGCTGACAAGGTAAAAAAAAATCTCTCGCTCTGCCCGTGAACAAGGCAGTTGCTAGGCCGTCATTGTAAATAAGAATTTGTTCTTAACTGACTTGCCTAGTCAAATAAAAAAATGAGGGGGCCCTATGTATTTCTTCTTCTCTCCTCCTGTTGTAGTACGGGTTAGAGGTCAGCCTCCAGCCTCATTACATCATCGTGTCCCTGTCGTAGCACCCCCACTCTCTTACCCTCTTCTAAAGACAGCATTAGTGTAAACACAGCAGCGTTGTTGACATTAAACGGCCGTGGCGCTTTGAACCCCTCTGAAATATCAGCGGTCCTGCAATCCCCCAGCCAGAGTACACATGTACCCTTCAAAACAAAAGCAAGGCATGTGTAACTGAATCTCCTTAAAGCTCAGGTGCAACAATTCACACTGTTGTTTAGCATCAACAAACAAGAACAAACATTGGCTGCTGTTGAAGAGTGAGGCAGTTAACACACTGGTTTGTTTTAGTACCACAGAGCTGACGACAGACTGCAAGCCCTGCAAACCAGCATCCACAAGGATGTGGACGTTTGGCTAATTATTTATATACGCAATGAATACCTACAGTGCCTTCAGATAATATTCATACCTCTTGACTTACTCCACATTGTATTGTGTTACAGACTGAATTCAAAATGGATTAAATACTGCAGATTTTTTTCTCTCGCCTAATGTTTGGCAAATGATTTATACATACTGTAACATACAGTATACCTTCACTACAGTTCAAAAGTTTGGGGTCAAGTAGAAATGTCCTTGTTTTTTGAAAGAAAAACACGTTTTTTTTGTCCATTAAAAATAACACGCCTCACAAGTCCTCAATTGGCAGCTTCATTAAATAGTACCAGCAAAACACCAGTCTCAAAGTCAACAGTGAAGAGGCGACTCCGGAATGCTGGCCTTCTAGGCAGAGTTCCTCTGTCTAGTGTCTGTGTTATTTTGCCCATCTTAATCTTTTATTTTTACTGGCCAGTCTGAGATATGGCTTGTTCTTTGCAACTCTGCTTAGAAGGCCAGCATCCCGGAGTCGCCTCTTCACCTTTGACATTGAGACTGTTTTTTTGCGGGTACTATTTAAGGAAGCTGCCAGTTGAGAACTTGAGGCTAGACACTCTAATGTACTCAGTTGTGCACCGGGGCCTCCCACTCCTCTTTCTAGTCTGGTTAGAGCCAGTTTGCGCTGTTCTGTGAAGGGAGTAGTACAAAGCGTTGTACAAGATCTTTCGTTTCTTGGCAATTTTTCACATGGAATAGCCTTCAATTCTCAGAACAAGAATAGACTGATGAGTTTCAGAAGAAAGGTCTTTGGTTCTGGCCATTTTGAGCCTGTAATCGAGCCCACAAATGCTGATGCTCCAGACTAGTCTAAAGAAGGCCAGTTTTATTGCTTCTTTAATCAGAACAACAGTTTTAAGCTGTGCTAACATAATTGCAAACGGGTTTTCTAATGATCAATTAGCCTTTTCAAATTATAAACTTGGATTAGCTAACACAACGTGCCATTGGAACACAGGAGTGATGGTTGCTGATAATGGGCCTCTGTACGCCTATGTAGATATTCCATAAAAAAATCAGCCGTTTCCAGCTACAATAGTCATTTACAACATTAACAATGTCTACACTGTGTTTCTGATCAATTTGATGTTATTTTAATGGACAAAAAAATATGCTTTTCTTTCAAAAACAAGGACATTTCTAAGTGACTCCAAACCTTTGAATGGTAGTGTATGTTGAAGTTACACATTTTCCATTTCATTACAAAAAAAATAACATCTCTGTAAGCATATTAGAAATACCTCAAAAAAACTGCATGTGAGGAGGGGTGGGGAGCTTCGGCCTTGTAATAGAATACCTGAAATATTCATGGCTTGTGGTCCTAGCTGCAGTGTAAACCCTTCACAGGCATCCAGTCTCATTGTACGTTATATTGATTAATAACATCCCAGGAAACCAAAGGCATTAAGCGAATTATGAGCCAGTGGGCTCCAAAGGAGCATGTGTAACTTTACACAGAGAACCGGATCCCACCTCTCAGCGTCTCCCGTCCGTCCAGAAACAGGAAGATCTGCAGTTGGGTTAGAAAACAGCCCCTAATTTTTGACGGTAACATTCTGTATTCTCATATTTGGCTTGGCCGCTGCCCAGGTGATTAATGTGGGGAAACTGACAGGGAGAGAGTCTGTGTTGCGTTGATGGTCTGCTTCACTCCGTAATCTGGTGTGTGTGTGTGTGTGTGTGGGGGGGGGGGGGGGGGGGGGGGGGGCTACGTGATTGATTCTCTCTCTTTTTTGATTTTTATAAATTCCTACGTTTTTTCTATTTTTCTCGCTACTGTTTTATATTACCCGGCATGTTAGGAAATGCCTCCCAGTTGTTGTTCCTATGAAGCAAATTGTCATCCCACTGTCAACTACCTCTCCATCTGGAAGATTTTATTCGGTCTCTTTCTTTCCAGACGTTTTAAATACGTACATTAGGCAGAAATGATACATGTCTTTTTTAGTACAGCAGCGATGAATCCACTCTTGCGGTTGCCTTGTAAATTATGTCTGCTCTCCAGCGTGGAGGAAGCTCTATGGGTGATAAAGAATTGCCATCATGGGTCCATTACGGTTTGGATTGAGAGCTTTCTCTGTGCCCTCCGTGCCCGCTTGTCAGGGGAAATAACAGGCTGCATTAGCTATATACATCAGCAGACCACCCGAGGAACCTTTACCATCCACAAACAGAGTCTCAAATGAACCTCTGGCACTTTATCTCATAGTTTAACGCCGGTAGTGCAGGATAGTCTGAGTACTTTATGTAGAATCTTGTACAGATAACACTATTGCCACATAGTGGAAAATACACAAGGATTGATAATGGCTTTCTCTCTCACCATTGAGTTGAATGGCAACATTGAATTGGTTAAATGTGATATGAACGCCAGCTGTTCCACTTCAGTGCTCCTGCTAAGTGGAGCGGCCCAGTGTTTCTGATGAATCCTCGCTGATAATGAGTGCTAACCAGGCTCAGAATTAGCCCACATTTCAATCATTAAGCTCTGTAGTGGGAGGATAGGAGAGGAAGTTAAAGAGAGGGAGAGAGAGAGAGAGGTTCCTCAGCTTGTGAGTAGGAGTGGGTGAAAGACTGAGGTGGAGAGTGACAGTACACCCCCCCCCCCTCCCCTCCCCCCACCAGACCACATACAGTAGGTGTTTCTTTCACAGTCACAGTTGCAGAAAACAATGCTAGGGGTAGACAGTTCACAGTCCAACAGGTATCACCTTCCATAGCAGGCAAATATTTGCCACAGTATCAAATGTGATCTGAGAGTCAGCAACGTTTCCACTTGAATGAAATATTTAACGAGTTTGATGTATGGTGGGCACACAGGTCCATGTGCATTCTGCCCAACATAAATAAAGCTGTGGGACAGGGGTCTCCAGTGAGGGAACTGGAGCCTTGCCTCTGGGATCATCTGAGGGCCTCCTGGGCCTGTAGCATGGGGATTTGGTTGGATACAGGAAGAGGCCTGACGAGGAGACCGTAATGACCAAACACGGCGCTGATTGGACATCTTGTATGCATTAAACTCGGTTCGATGATGCTTTGTGTCCTTCAGTCTGCAGATATCCGATAACAAAGGCAAGCTTTATGCGTAAGGTGATCCTATCGGCAGCCGAGGCTCTGTCTAAAGGCCTGGTGCCTGGGCTCCCAAGAAACACCTCTCTGTTTGAGAGCACTGAAAGGGGAGACTCGGGATGCACAAACTGAACAAGCCGTGAACCCTAGGAGTCGCAGGCGGATGCACATGGAATTCAAAGGACATATGGCATGAAGTTTGTGGGTTTTTATACAATGACGTTATCATATTTAAGCTGATTCCGTGTCACTATAGCAGTTATTTTATTGACATGTAACTGAAGAGTTGATTATGTAAAACTCAATGGGAAATAAAAAACAATATTGGATGGTAGGAGCTATCCAAAGAGAAGTGTGATGTTATATTCCAAGGTCCCATAAGGCCCACACTCTGACAGAAACGTTATACGGGAGACATTCTTCTAGGGGCCTCACAGCCAACCAGCCTATCAAATGTAGTTTAGATGAGGAATGACACTGCAGTTGAAGTATTTTCACATGAAAATCGTATATCTATCTGTTACATATTCATTTCCGAGAGCGGCTTGATTGCGTGTGGGCTATGCGCATGTCTGTCTGTCTCTGTTTGTGTATGTGAAGGCCTGTTCAGTCTCAGTGAATGAGTCAAGCTTAAATGTAGCCTATCTCTTGGAGCTCCAAGTTTTGGTAGATCTAAGGGCTTTAATTACATTTATTTCCAAGTCAATTTTTTTTAGAGTGGCGGCTCACAGTAAGTTGCATGGATGGATGATGATTTAAATCACTGATTGAAAACATTAAAAATCCTCCTAGTTCTCTACAAATGTCATTAACATGGCAGAGTTTTCTGGGAACCTCACATCATTTGGTGTTTTCCGCTGCTATTTAATTGAATTATCACAATATCTCACACCCTAAATTAGGAGAACAGAGCCCAAACCGGGACTGGCTCGTGTAGACATGCGTGGGAAAGACAAATCACATGGGTACAGTTTCCTTCCAGCCACAGAGGGAAGAGAGACAGAAACATATGTCTGGCTATTAATTATCTGGAGCAGGCCAGCAGATTTAGCGTGAGGGAAACAAAAGGTGTCTTTTCATGAGATTTGTCTCTTGGCTCTGTGCTGACTTCTTTGTGAGGATCTATTGTTTTGTTTAGAGGCAATAGGAGGTCCACAAAGAATTACAGCCGCCCCCTCCCCTCAATGGACTGAATGAGAAGTACAAGTAGGTTCTCAGAAGCAATGCCTGACCTCTACCACTAGCTGATTCTCCACAAAACAGAGGGACTACTGGAGATGATCTTGTCTAACGAATGTTGAACAACCAAAATGTTCTTCACAGATCAACATTTTTGTGATTGAGCTCAGAAAGCAATGCATCTCGTGGCTTGTTGTTCTTTGTCAGACTGTTGAAATACGTTTTTTTTTCCTTGGGTGAGAACATGGAGACGAATGATTTTGGCTTTGCGTATTGTGGCGAGGTAGTGGGGTTCTCAAACTGTGTGTGGTGCCAGTGTGCTGTCGCTCATCATCCCTCGCCCCTCCCTGTCTTAGGGATCTCCCAAATCCCTACCCCCCCACCACCACCACCCTCTTCTCTTCATCCTGGACACATACAGGCTCTGTGGCATTTCCCTCCTTCTCCAGCCAGTTGTTCTTGTCTGAATGAAAGCCGTGGAGAAAATAAAGAGATCTAAATGTCAGCGGGGAGCTGAGTGCATTCCTCTCGCCGTGTCCCAAGACCGGTCACCCAGAACAACTTGTGATCCAGGGACAAAGCTGACGACAGCAGGTGGCCATATGAAGACATTTTCCTCCCAGAATTAGATACTATCCCGGGGAAGCGCCATTGAGTCAAGGATAATACCCCCCAACCTGCTGGGTGGAGAAGGATTTTCATTTCAATTTCTTTACACAACGATGCTTTCCTTCTTATCGGGGGTGCAATGACAGTGCTCTGCTATGAAATAAATGGGAACCAGTTGAAAGGCAGAATTATTCCTTGAACTTGCAACATTGCCTGACACGCCGCATTGTTTCTGTGTATGTACTGTACATTTATATGAAAGTGCATGCATGCAAAAACATACAAAATAAAACATTTACACACACACACACACACACACACACACACACACACACACACACACACACACACACACGTAATGAAGATACATTGGGAATATACCCAGTGACAAAGATATAATCCAAGCAGGATTGGGATTTCTATATTTATTTTTCATTTTTCTGAAAGGTGTTTCTGGGGGGATATAAATGATGCATGAGGCAAAAAGGTCACCCTGAAAATGAAATAATAAAAGCTCTTTCGTCACACTGAAAATGGTCATTTTATTTTCATTTTATTTATTCATTTGAGGTTCCTGGCAAAGAGAAATACAAAAGCTACAAAAGGCCAAATTCGGCCGTGAGTCACTGTCATTCCATAGCTGGTTCTGTTTCTTACAGATCAGTATGGCAATGTATAAACATATTGCTCTTCCAGTCCTCAAGCAAGCACTTTCCAATGCTAAAGTCTGTCCCAAAAAGCGTCACTGTCATGTTTACCATGGACATGAAAGACCACAACATATTTCCAAGGAAGGCACTATTTACATCCAGTATCATACAGGTGTGCTTTAAATGTACACTTCCTGTCACTGCGTGTTATCCAGATCCAAGAACATGCTCTTAACCTCAGTTGAAGCCTCATGGAATATATTATCCTGTTTCACTGAAAACGAGGTTTACCTCAAATGCAACACCAGCCAACATTAGATCAGCATGCATATGTATGATATTATGTGGGCTCAACCCAGATTTGACTTAAAATACATCTAACCACAATGAGAAAAAATTCCAGCCTGCTACTGTATGTGTTTTGAATTACTGTGCATCAGTGTTGTCCAACTTGGACTCAGGGGTAGACGTAACATAATACATGTAAATCCGGGAAGCTCCAATTAGCATGATATGTTAAATTTCGTATGGTACGTATTAATTTGTGGATGTCTATCATCCATTTTGTATTGTGTGATACGAATTAGAAATCGCATGATATGTTACGAAATGCAATTGGTATGATATGCTATGAATTTGCAAGCGTATATGATATGTTACGAATTCCAATTGGTTGTGGCTAATGTTAGCTAGGTGGCTAGGTGGCTAACCCTAAGGTTAGCTTGGTGGCTAACGTTAGCTAAGCATTAGGGTTTAGGGGTTAAGGTTAGGGGTTACGTTAAAGGGTTAAGGTTAGAAATAGCTAACATGCTAAGTAGTTGCAAAGTTGCTAATTAGCGAAAATGCTAAAGTTGTTCATGATGAGATTCAAACATGCAACATTTTGGTTGCTAGATGTTACGTTACATGCCTACCAATCCACTCCGACCAATCACCCTACTTTTGTTTTGCCTTAAGTAACTTTCTGTCTTATGTAACCATACCAAACATAACATATCATACTAATTTGAGCGTCCCCGATGTACATTTACTATGTTACATCTAGTCTGTGAGACCAGGCTGTGTCCGTTCGTGGCTTCCTCAAACATTGTCTGCTGTCCTCTCTACAGTCCCGTGGTATGAATTAAGCCAGTCAGGAGAAATAACATCAAAATCCAAACAAAGAACAATGTCTGCTTAGAAAATGTGCTTAAGAATACAGCATAGGGCTCCTGAAAATATTTGTTCACCAAGAGTAAACTTGCAATATGTGCTTTTGTTGCTTAGCCTGTGTTCCATTGACAAATATAAGCAAGCTTTTTTATGAGTATGTGTATGTGTAAAGGCAGAGAGTTGTATTTAAACAGCAGTGTGGATCATGCACCGCTACCCTCCCCTGCCTCTCCATCTGTAAACAGCGGTAGTGACACACAAGGCTGGAGCCAGCAGCCAATCTGCTATCCCAGCCTCACCTTTCCCGGATCATTTGCTGGCTAACACCTGATACTTTCATGTTGCTAACTCAGAGGCTGCCCACAATTGCCTTGCCAAATGGCCTGAGACCACCTATTCTGCAGGTCTCTATTGTGGATCAATTGAACCCTGTCCAGGAGCAAACTCAGCCTAATTAACCCCATATGTGCTCTCTCGAAGTTCAGATCCACCCGCCGGCTATATCTATGGTTCACTACCAAAATCCGTTTAATGTGGACTTCATGTATATATACTGTAGGCTCACTGATCAAAGGAACAAAGCCTGTATTGATCAGAAGGCGCAGCGTGAAAAAAAGATGAAGAGAAGCATTGTTTTCACCACTACAAAGTCATTTTGGACCTATTTTATGCATTAAAAAAAACGGGGAAAACACGATACGAAGCATGGAATTAAAGGACTCATTGCAAAAGATGAAAATACCTTTGTGACTTTAATTAATGACAATTTAATATGAGCGTATTAATTAGCAAAGATGGCAGGGAAGTGAGTCCCGATCGGGGTCAGTGTGTGTGAGACAGAGCTTCAAAAAAAGAGCCACCAGAGTACACAAATAGCTTGGCCTGAGTGACCGGCCAGTCTCCCACAGTGCCCGGCCTGGCCTGGCTGGCCTGTCTGCCGGAGGAGGAGAGGTTATTAAATAGCCGCTCCCAACTGGTCCTCCGACAAACATTCAGAGACAATCTGGAACAAATTCTGATCTGGCAGCAAAAATGGCTTTGTGGAATTTGCAAATACTGCCCATAAAAATATAAGTGATTCAAGAGGGAACTCTAGAGCAGAGCATAGCAGCACACATGAGTTTAAGCCTTGCTTTATTTGAGCCACACAGGAGCATTATGGAGCAGATTTGCTTGATTTTATAAGTAACCTGCCGCGGTGTAAGAAAGAAAAGTTTCTCAAGAAATCAATGTCATAGCTACAGTCTAGCTGCATCTTTTTTTCATTTGCATAAAATTATTAAAATCTTAATATCGTATTTAATTTGTTGTGCCCATTACAATGCATCAGAAAATCTAGACATATTTAGTCTCCTAGTTTTCCACTGAATATTAATTTGCCTTATTATTTACAGAATTATCAATGCTCAATCATTCATAATTCAATAAATGGAAAATAATGACTTCCATCTGGTACAGTGAGTAGGAGGAATTACTGAGGTTGTTTTTTTTATCATCGTTGAGATTCGTTCAGGGCTGCATCTGTCAATAACTGTAATGTCATTCAGGGGCCCAGAGTAAGAGCCCAAGGAACATAATGTTGATGTATAATTGCATGTCTGAAACCTCTGAAGCAATCTCCCTGAAATACCTCTCAAAGGATTTGCAAGATGAACCCTTATGCCATTCATTCCTGGCCTGCACGCAAAATGCACAGTGCAGCTAAAGCTTTTAGCTACTACCACTACTTCACATTATCCACACGGCTGAAGAAAACAATGTTGAATTCATTCTATAGCCATTGAGGAAGCTTAAAGCTTTCGGTCTATTGTTCTCCAAGTCTCTAATTAAATTAAAAGAGACTGTCCCAAGTCATTGTTTGGGGACAAAGCCCAGGAAAAACTCTGACAAAGTGAGGTCCTGTGGCTGTTGGCTTAGCCGTAGAGAATGACTCCTCAATGGGAGGGTCACATGCTTGACAAGGCACAGGTGCCACAGTAACACGTCCTGTTCTGGCCCATCAACCCTGAGGCGTCCTCAATGAGCCTAAGACCACTTCATCAATGCCTGTCAATGGAACAAGGCTACTCACAGTTAAAGTGCACTGGACTGGGAGAAGACTAGTGTATTTGGTATCTGGTATTTTATTAGGATCCCCATTAGCTGTCGCAAAAGCAACAGCTATGCGTAGCCTACATATCAATACCAAAACATACACACTAGGTCAAATAGGGGAGAGGCGTTGTGCCGTGAGGTGTTGCTTCATCTGTTTTTTGAAATCAGGTCTGCTGTTCATTTGAGCAATAATATGCGATGGAATGGAGCTCCATGCAATAATGGCTCTATATAATACTGTACGCTTTCTTGAATTTGTTCTGGATTTGGGGACTGTGAAAAGACCAATGGTGGCATGTCTGGTGGGGTAAGTGTGTGTTTCAGAGCTGTGTGTAAGTTGACTAGACAGAAGTCCTTCAATCACTTTCAAGTTACTAGCCCAGATCAAGAGCAATTACGGGGAAACACAAACGGCAGTTAAGGTTAGCATGCATGTCAACTCTCTTCCTGATAAAATGGAAGGAAACAACCTTTGAAAACCATACCAAGGTGTAATTGCATATTGTAATATGCATATTGTCATTTTCCCCCTAAATAAAATTAGCTATCTAGTTTTGTCAGAGAAAATGAGGTCAACAGCATTGCTGTGTGATGGCCAGCGAGAATTTAGAAAGCAATGGAAAAGGCTCATAGACAAATTGGCCTAACCGTTGCTGTATGGAAGAATTCCAGAAACACGAGGACTTTTCCAAACCTCCTTGATTGAAAACGGAAGTGTTAATGGCGGCTGTTTTTATTTGATTTAACGAGTCCTTGATTTACTGTTCCATGAGTGACAAAAAAACATTGTAATGCGTCAACTCCATTTCCTCCGTGGACCAAGCCCTGTTTTATTATTTTAATGACTATTGAGACAACCGAGTAAACAAACACTTCATCCATTTAGTTGAAGACAATGGCAGTGGCGGTGCTGTTCGCAATCCAAATTCGGTGAAATGTTTCATCGCTTTCCATGGTCCTGGCCCCCTTGCTTTTGTCCTCAGCGGGACTCCCACTGAGTTTCGTGACTTCATTTGAATAAGTGGAAGAGTGCTGGCACCTCGGCTGGAGAGTGAGCTGTTCTCTGTTTGGGTCAGACAACAGGGGGAGGAGAGAGAGCTATACAGTTCTGTATACAGCCCCTCCAAGCCTGCTGTCAGGCCCTGTTATTGATGCCCATGCCACCACCAGCTAGCTGAGTGATTGCTGGACGGCCAACCCCTTTGATTGATGTGACAGATGACTGGCTTGCTGTTTGACCCCCCCCCCCCCCCCTGAAAAAAAACAAAGTGTAACTGTAGGGACTGGGTTTCTCTGTACTGGCCATCTGGGCTGACACACCCGGGTTGATTAACATGATGGGTCCATTGACGTAGAAGGGGGCTACACGCCACGGAGGATGCTTTGTTTATGGTTCAAACAACAATAGACGCAACTGTCTTATCTGAGAGCCCAGAGAGGTAGGCCATACTACGTGCGTAATAGCTAGATGTACTTTTCTGGTACTGGTTATCCCGAGTTGAACTCAGAGTTTACCAAAGTTACCTCGATAACTCCTTAAATCTGCTTCGTAGGATACCCCTCAGGTTAGTTCTGAGGAATTCGTTGCCATTGAAATTGACCTGGCTGAAAGGGGAGCCACTTTCATGGTACCGGTAGTATATCCCTCTGGAGATTAAATCGTTGCGCCACTTCTTTTTGTAGATGTTATCCAAAATGTCCAGAACTTTGTCAGATATAATAATATCCACGGCATTTAAACCACACAGTCCGTCAGCCATTTCCGACGCCCTCAACTTCCGAACTTGTCTCCATGCTGTTGTGCTGTTTGTTGCTACTTGGCTATCTGCCAAACTCTTCGGTTTTTACTTTAAATACATTTAGCAACGTCTTCGTTTTTTTTTTTTTTTCATTCAACTTTTTAACCCTGGGTGCTTTATCTGGACATGGTTCTACAGGACCTCCACCAGGCAACAAAGCTAAGTAGTAACATTAACAGTATGCCATCTAATTGCAGTCGCTGTACTCATAATATACAGGAGAACTGTCGCCTTATGGTGAGGATAGCCTTGTCGCAAGCACAGCTTCAGACGCAATCGTTAGGCAAGGGCAATTTAAGTGTAGGAAAGGATGAAACAGCGTCTGCATCACCAAGTACAGATAGTAGTGTAAATCCCCCCCCCCCCCTCACAGTCCCTGCAGCCGGACAATTTTCTCAAGGCTTTTTGAAAGAAATGCTTTCGGCATGCTCATCCGGTGTAGCTCATTCAGCCGACAGAAACTTTCAACTGGTTCTCCCTATTAAGCAACTAGTCGGAGTCAGAGGCCGAGCCTTCTCAGGTCTCTCCTCCACCCGTAACGGGGTCTGAGCCGCCAAAGCCTCCCACCATTAGCTCTGACAAATTGAAAACCCTAGTCATTGCCGACTCCATTATCTGCAATATTAGACCTAAAAAAGAATCATCAAGCAATCATACACTGTTTACCAGGGGGCAGGGCCACCGATGTAAAGGCTAATCTGAAGATGGTGCTGGCTAAGGCTAAAACTGGCGAGTGTAGAGAGTATAGGGATATTGTTATCCACGTCGGCACCAACGATGTTAGGATGAAACAGTCAGAGGTAACCAAGCACAACATAGCTTCAGCGTGTAAATCAGCTAGAAAGATGTGTTGGCAGTAATTGTCTCTGGCCCTCTCCCAGTTAGGGGGAGTGATGAGCTCTACAGCAGTCTCTCACGACTCAATCACTGGTTGAAAACTGCTTTCTGCCCCTCTCAAAAGATAGCATTTGTAGATAATTGGTCCTCTTTCTGGGACTCACCCTCAAACAGGACCAAGCCCGGCCTGCTGAGGAGTGATGGACTCCATCCTGGCTGGAGGGTTTCTCTAATCTTATCTATGAACATAGAAAGGGCTCCAACACCTCTAGCTCCACAATGAGATAGCCTGCTGCCTAGCCTGCACCCTGTTAGCCAGCCTGCCAGCTTAGTGGAGTCTGCCACTAGCACAGTCAGTGTAGTCAGCTTAGCTATCCCCATTGAGACCGTGTCTGTGCCTCGATCTAGGTTGAGCAAAACAAAACATGGCGGTGTTCGCCTTCAGCAATCTCACTGGAATAAAGACCCCCATTCTTGTCATTATTGAAAGAGAATGTAATATCTCACATCTCAAAATAGGCTTACTTAATCTTAGATCCCTCACTTCCAAGGCAGTCATAGTCAATGAACTAATCACTGATCATAATCTTGATATGATTGGCCTGACTGAAACATGGCTCAAGCCTGATGCATTTACTGTGATAAATGGGGCCTCTCCTCCTGGTTACACTAGGTGTTAACAACATTTATGACAGCAAATAAAAATTTAAAATTTAAAATTTTAAAATGACTGCGTTTTTGTCTTGAGCTTCTAGTCAGGAAATCTATACTGCCTACTCAATCCCTTTATATAGCTACTGTTTACAGGTCTCCTGGGCCATATGCAGCATTCCTCACTGAGTTCCCTTAATTCCTATCGGACCTTGCAGTCATGGCAGATAATATTCAACTTTTTGGTGACTTTAATATTCACATGGAAAAGTCCACAGACCCACTCTAAAAGGCTTTCGGAGCCATCATCGACTCATTGGGTTTTCTCCAACATGTCTCCAGACTTACTCGTTGCTACAGTCATACCCTGGATATAAATGTGTTTCCTCATAATCCTGGACTATCGGTCCAGCATTTTATTACATTTGCAATCACAACAAATAATCTTCTCAGACCCCAACCAAGGATCTTCAAAAGCTGTGATATAAGTTCTCGGACAACCCAAAGATTCCTAGTTGCCTTTCCAGACTCCCTCTTACCTACCCAAGGATGTCAGAGTACAACAATCGGTTAACCACCTAACTGAGGATGTTAATTTAACCTTGCGTAATACCCTAGATGCAGTCACACCCCTAAATAAACAAACATTTGTCACAAGATATTTGCTCCCTGGTATACAGGAAATACCCGAGCCCTGAAGCAAGCTTCCAGAAAGTTGGAACAGAAATGGCGCTCCACCAAACTGGAAGTCTTCCAATTAGCTTGGAAAGACAGTGCTGCAATATCGAAGAGCCCTCACTGCTGCTCGATCATCCTATTTTTCCAACCTAATTGAGGAGAAAAAGAACAATCCAAAATGTATTTTTGATACTGTCGCAAAGTTAACTAAAAAGCAGCATTCAACAAGAGAGGATGTTTTTCACTTCAGCAGTGATAAATTCATGAACTTCTTTGATGGAAAGATCATTAGAAAGCAAATTACGGACTCCTCTTTGAATCTGCATATTTCTCCAAAGCTCAGCTGCATAGAACTGCCAGGACTTAGGATCAATGGAGAGCTGCATACTGGACCCTATTCCAACTTAACTACAGAAAGAGCTACTTCCTGTCCTTGGCCCTCCTATGTTGAACATAATAAATGGCCCACTATCCGCCGGATGTGTACCAATCTCACAAAAAAATGGCAGTAATTAAGCTTCTCTTGAAAAAGCCAAACCTTAACCCCCAAAAATGTTTACATTTTAAAAAATTAAAAAATAAATCAGCTTCTAATGAATCTCCCATTCCTCTCAATTTAAAAAAATTAACTCATTGCCTTCCTGAAGAAAAATATTGTTTACAAAACGCTTCAGTCTGGTTTTAGACCCCATCATAGCACTGAGACTGCACTCGTGAAGGTGATAAATTACCTTTTAATGTGTCAGACCAAAACTCTGCATCTGTCCTTGTGCTCCTAGGCCTTGGTGCACCATCGATCACCACATTCTTTTGGAGAGATTAGAAACCCTCATTGGTCTACATGGACAAGTTCTTACCTGGTTTAGATCTTATCTGTTGGAAAGATATCAGTTTGTCTCTGTGGATGGTTTGTCCTCTGACAAATCAACTGTACGTTTTGGTGTTCCTCAAGGTTCCGTTTTAGGACCACTATTGTTTTTACTATATATTCTACCTCTTGGTGATGTCATTCGGAAAAGACCCTGTCAACTTTCACTGCTATGCGGATGACACACAGCTGTACATTTCGATGAAACATGATAAAGCACTAAATAAAGATTTTAAGGTTTTACTAATAACATACAAAGCATTACATGGGCTTGCTCCTACCTCTCTCCCCGATTTGCTCCCGCCGTACATACCTACAGGTAGGCTACGGCCACAAAACGCAGGCCCCCTTATTGACCCTAGAATTTCTATTTCTCCTATAGAACTCAATTTTTTATGGAATGGTCTGCCTATCCATATGAGAGATGTAGACTCTGTCTCAACCTTTAAGCCTCTACTGAAGACCCATCTCTTCAGTAGGTCCTATGATTGAGTGTAGTCTGGCCCAGGGGTGTGAAGGCGAACGGCAGGAAACTGGAGCGACGAACTGTCCTTGCTGTCTCTGCCTATCCGGCCCCCCTCTTTCCACTGGAATTCTCTGCCTTTGACCCTATTACAGGGGCTGAGTCACTGGCTTACAAGTGCTCTTCCATGCTTTCCCTAGTAGGGGTGCGTCACTTGAGTGGGTTGAGTCACAGACGGGATCTTCCTGTAGGGTTTAGCTCCCCCTTGGGCTCATGCGGTGGAGGAGATCTTCGTTGGCTATACTCAGACTTGTCTCAGGATAGTTAGTTGGTGGTCTGTTGATATCCCTCTAGTGGTGTGGGGGCTTGTGCTTTGGCAAAGTGGGTATGGTTACAGTATATCCTGCCTGGTTGGCCCTGTCCGGGGGTATCGGCGGACCAACCCCTGTCTCAGTCTACAATATCTATGCTGCAATAGTCTATGTGCCGGGGGGCTAGGTACAGTCTGTTATATCTGGTGTAATTCTGTCTTATTTGGTGTCCTGTGTGAATTGAAGTATGCTCCCTCTAATTCTCTCTCTCCATCCCCTCCAGGAGGACCTGAGCCCTAGGATCATGCCTCAGGACTACCGGGCCTGATGACTCCTGGCTGTCCCCAGTCCACCTGGTCGTGCTGCTGCTCCAGTTTCAACTGTTCTGCCTGCACCTAGGGAAATCTGACCTGTTCACCGGACATGCTAACTTGTCCCCGACCTGCTGCTTTCGATTATCTCTCTCTACCGCACCTGCTGTCTCAAACTGAATGCTTGGCTATGAAAAGCCAACTGACATTTACTCCTGTGATTATCATTGTTGTGATTATCATTGACCCTGCTGGTCATCTATGAACGTTTGAACATCTTGAAGAACAATCTGGCCTTAAAATGGCCATGTACTCTTGTAATCTCATCCCGGCACAGCCAGAAGAGGACTGACCACCCCTCAGAGCCTGGTTCCTCTCTAGTTTTATTCCTAGCTTCCTTCCTTTTCTAGGGAGTTTATCCTGGCCACCTTGCTTCTACATCTGCATTGCTTGCTGGCTGGGGTTTTAAGCTGGGTTTCTGTATATCTGTTGATGTTAACAGGGCTTTATAAATACATTTGATTGATTGATAGATACGTGCCGTTGGAAGATGTTGGTGAGAGTGGCATCTCTAAAACTCCCCTGTAAAGCCATGGCTGATTGTCAGTACCATTGTGGGCACATTCATGTCAAGTTCTTTCATTCCCTGTGTCAAAGCCCTGAGTGATCCACCACTACATGCCTTATCAGTTGGAAGTCAGTCACTGATATGACCGTTTTCACATCCCCTCCAGATAGGGAGACAGGCCTGCTGGCGCCATTAGGAACACATTAGGGTTATGTCATGTCTAGATCTCCAATCCAGAGTGCTGCTTAACTAGCCTTGGAGGGCCATAGAATCAGCATGTGTGTTACAGCTCAATTTGCTCAACATCTCCTTTTGAGTCCTCTCAGTTCAATTAAGGAAGTAACTCAGTTCAATATAGTATCAATGTCACGAGTTTCATATACCATGACAAATCAACCACAAAGAAGGGAAATCTATATGTTGCCGCAGTGGACAGGCATATGTCCTTTTGTATTGGAGCTGTGCCATCGCCAGATACAGGCCATACTGATTGGCATTGAAGCCCATGGCCATTCAATAAAAAAGACCACAGGATGAATGGAGCTCAAGATGTTGACATGCACTGTTCCATCTGGGCCCTGTGTAAAGTCATGTTGGCAGAGCTGGCTAAATGCACAAGATAAGAAAGAGCTCCACAGAGCAAAAGCAGGATACTTGCCCTCTCTCACCAGCTGGTTTTAGGGTAATTAGACCATGCCTACATCCCAAATGGCACCCTATTCCCTACATAGTGCTCTACTTTTGACCAGAGCCGTATCAAAAGAAGGGCGCCACATAGGGAATAGGGTGACATTTGGGACGCAAGCCCATGTGTTGAACTCCATGCCCTGCTTCTTGGGCAGATGGACTCCTGCGTAGAGAGGCCTGTCCAGAGAATGAATACTGTGCCCCCAGTCTCGCTCATAGATTAATGTGGGCAACGGTTGAGTTATGACGGAGCAAATCAAAACCTTCGAAAGGCTGTTGGCATTGGCTAGTGCACAGGCCGGGCCGGGCCAGGACTTTCATGGGTTTCAATGTTATTGAACATCTTCCAATGTTTCTCTATCCCAGTTGTCTTTGCTTGGTCACTGACTTTCTTTGAAGTATGTGTCATCTGTTTTGATTTTAGGGTGAATGGTTTTAATTTCTACATTTTATTGACAGTTTGAATAAATAAACAAGTGAAGAATTCCTCAACTTTTTCTCACAGGCGCTGGTTAAAAACGAATGTATCTTTAGAGTGTCTCCCACGTTGTCGCTAATACTGTATCTATGTAGTTACAAGGTAGCCACATACACTGAGTGTACAAAACATCCGGAAAACCTTCCTAATATTGAGTTGCAACCTCTTTTGCCCTCAGAACAGCCTCAATTTGTCGGGGCATGGACTCGACAAGGTGTCAAAAGCATTCCACGGCGATGCTGGCTCCATTTTGACTCCAGTGCTTCCCACAGTTGTGTCAAGTTGGCTCAATTGTCTCAAGGCTTAAAAATCCTTCTTTTAACCTGACTCCTCCCCTTCATCTACACTGATTGAAGTGGATTTAGCAAGTGACATTAAAAAGGGATCATAGCTTTCACCTGGGAGCAGCTGTTCCTAATGAATTGTACACTCAGTGTATGTAGCCTGTAATTTCACTTTTAACTTACGGTTGAGATACAGTACACTGTAATAACATTGCACCTGTCTAGGTAATACCATGTATATACAGTACACTGTAGGTTTTTGGACACTTTCCAATGAACCCAACATTGACAAAAGCTTTAAAAAAAATGATATATATATATATATATATATATAAGAACAAAAGAGCAAGGTGATTTTCAAAGCATTGTTGTTGAGTGATTATGACAACTTTCTGTCTCACCGAAGCCCAACTGTTGCATGACCTAAATAGAGAAATACGAGGGAAAGTACAAGTATTACACCTGAGCTGTGTACATTGGACTACGGTCCTAAATTGGACAATAATGTTTGGGAGTAAGAGCACAAACATTATCCCTCTTTCATGCATCCCCATTTCCATCAAAAGCAGATTTTAACATCTGTGTATGTATGTCACTGTGTACCACAGGCCAAACGGCCACAGCCGTTTTTCAAAGTCAATTTACCCAATTCACTCTAACGCATGGCGTGCCAAGGTGGAGAAAATTAAACAAAGGTCTTTGCCAAAAGCTCCATGGCAATTCATCAGTGGTGGCTCCGAGAGGTTTCCACCAGTTTTATCAGGAAACAGCCAATGAATATGCAGTTAAACAAACAGCCAATGAATATGCAGTTAAACAAACAGCCAATGAATATGCAGTTAAACAGCCAATGAATATGCAGTTAAACAAACAGCCATCCACGTAAGACCATCGTGGCTAACATCATTATGTCTGTGTCCGCGTTTTTGTCTGTCGGAAGAAAGAGCCAGCCACGTTTGAGGAACTCTTGTGGGGATTTAACCACAGCAGAATTCTGATCAGACTTGGACTCTGTCCCAGAAAACCGAGTTAATAGCCTTTCTTTACGTTGGATAATGCTTTGAATCTCTAATGTGGCTTGTATGCAGGAACTATAGTTTATCGTGCCTTTGATGGAACTTCATTTCTGTCAGTACAATGCTGCAAAGAAGTGTACTATATTGATTGAGGCAAAAACCTGAAGGAGGGTAGTATACTGTAGGCCAAACATCATGTCATATCTTCAAATTGAATCTATCTTCACAGGATATTATAAAATACAGCACCCTGTAGCACTGTGATAAACAAATAATTGGTAGCATACAAAGAACATGCAGGGAATTCACACATGCACGTGTGTCATTGCACCCAGTGAAGCTAATATGGACGCTCTCGTGGGTCTCCTTAAAACAGCAAGTATAGCTTTTTGTTGGCACTTGTTTCATGTTTTTTTTTTCTCCTTTTGTTACATAAGAATTGCTCTTGCAGAATCCAGAATAAATGTATCACAGGTGCAAAAAGGCTTCTCTAGTAAGTGCCCCACATAGCTGGCTGTAAGGCAATCAATAAAATATTTCCCTGCGTTTCACAACAGTGTGGGGGGGAAATAAAAAAATTAATACACAAATACATTTCATTTGTTTTTAAAGGAATTCATTTCTAAAAATGTAGCTCAGCACCAGATAGGCATTTGTGCTCAGATTAATGCTCACATTGAAATACTCCACTATAAAGCCTTTCATTGATACCATAACACATCACAAAAATGTCACTGTGTTCAAATAATGTTGGAAAGTACGGCAAGTTTTCTATTTGTTATGGGGGATCCACACAGCCCAGTCGTCTGTCTGCTGTTGCGTTCAAAGTAGCCCAGTTTGCGCCTTCAAATTCAAGCCCGTTAGTCTGGGCCTACCCACATGCCATACATTACTGTAGAGGCCACCTGTTGAAATGGTGGGTGGCTAATTCTAGGAGCGAGTTATGACACATGGGTGGGTGTTACACTCCCCTTGACAAACCACCCTTCCAACCTCCAACCGCCACCCTCGATACTTCAAGCCCCTCGCCCCCTCGGCCTGGCCCTGCCTGCACCCCCAGCCTGCACCCTGTTATGGCATCTTCCCTGATTGATGGAGCAGCCCCACTCAGGGTTAATTTACACTCATGAATTATGCATGCAGTGATGCCACCACTCCATTCTCTATCTCGCTCCATGGGGTGAGGCTACTTCATGGCAGAAATCATGACATTTCCCTTTTTCTCATCACAACGGTTCTTCTCACATATAACATGGGGAGTGGGGATGGACTTGGAAGGGGCTTATTTTTAGATAATGGCTGTAGAAAGGTTGGTGCCTTCTTTTTAGTATTTATTATTGAAATGTTGGAAATGGTAAATACTATGAATTAATAACATACAGATCTTCAGAGAAAAATTAAAATAGGTTTTTACTTTTGTTTGTGAGGAAATAATGCCCAAATATGGACAGAATGATGTTGTTGAGCAACCTTTTGTGCCTTAGCAGGTTGGAAAATATGAACTTTGCTGCTTTTGACACTGGCAGGTATTTGGCTGGATTAGCTGTAGAAAGCGCTGGTTTGAACTCTTTGTACAAATTGAACGTTCTGTGCACCACAGACTATGACATCATTAAGCTAGCATTTACAGATGATGCCATTAAAATTCATTTCACCTTGAACGTCAGCGATAGCTCCAAATAATGTTTCAAATGTTGCACTTAAAGCAACGCACATTTTTTTTCAATTCAAGCTGTCCCTGTCACTCCTAAAACACACATGATCCAGTATTTCAAAGACCCCATAACAACAAGAACTGTAAACAAAGTTGGGTTTCTGAGGGAGAGTCCCTCACTGATGCCACTCAAATCCATTGCCTGCAGCACGGCATGTAAGTAATAGACCGAAACAAGGTTTCAGATGTTACACACAACAAAAAGTATATCTTTTCAATTCAAGTTTTGCTTTGCAAACTGCCTTAAACCCCCTCACTCAAAGTCCATCTCACATGTAAAATACACTTGATCTAGTCAAAGGCCCAATAGAATCAAGAGCTGTAAACAAAGTTGTATGTGTGACTTATAGGACATTCCTGAGAAAATGGGCGGAGTACCTCACTGACACACCCCTCAACCCCCCTGTACATCTTTGAAGTTGAGAGCGGCCCGGCTGGGCGGGGTCAGTGTATGAACAGAGCCCCTGATGGGGGGGACAGACTGGTGATTGATGGTGCCCTGCCCAGTCAGAGACATAGGAACAACCCTTGGAAGACAACATGTGCCACTTATTTTTGCGTGGTAGCCCACCTGCTATTTCTGTCCCGTCTCCACTGCGTCTCCATTTTTCAATGATGACAATCGTGCCGCTCTGCAGTTTCCCAGGTCTGACTGCAGCTTGTCACCGCATGCAGGGAGTGCTACTGGACAATTTTAAACTACTCCAACTATAAGTGAGTCCATGGTTGACCAAGCTCTCCAAGGTCTTGATGGGTTTGATCAGTACACCTTGCTTCAAAGTTATGTTTCTGAAGGGAAACACAACAGCAAAGAACATTTCTTACGGTTTTTAATTGACAGCCATATTGTTATCTAAGAAACTAAAACATCTGAGGCATTAGGAACAAGATATGTTTTGGAGAATTCAAGAACAAGGCGGAAAAAAACTTTAGCCGTTGACGTTGGTTATTGAGCTCTCATGGAGATGGTAAAAGATGACACGTTTTTGGAAACTATTTTGACACCCAATAGCAGGTATCAATTGCATAGCAAAGCTGAGCTAAATATTTGACTTGTGGACCACCAATCTTCCCCAGCTCTCCAATGTGTTGTTACAGTCTCGATATTACTTCATAAATCGGATGCGATGATTTGCCAGCTTCTATTTTTACACACTGTGACATCTAACCAGTCTGGTTGGGAGCAGGGATCCTAGCGAGGGTATTGACCTGGTGTTTATGGCTGTAGCCCATTGTTATTCACAAACACGCACAAGCACAAACACTCACACAAAGCATGGAAGCCCAAGCACAGACACATACGCCAGTCACACACGAACATGGGAGCGTGCGGGAGCTCACACACACTATATTAAAAACCATGACTACTGGCTTGAGCAAATCACCAACCACGAACAGGCATTAACATGTACTGTACCGTAAGTGTATTATATCAAATAATATTTTCACAAAAACTACATTTCAGCCTTGAGTGTTTACAAGCCCAAATTCACAGAAGGTGGAGAATAAAATCAGCACAGTGACAGATCGCACTCTCTCCCCTCTCTCCCCTCTCCGAACAGTTCTGTCAACAAGCAGTCCCTTCATTAAAGTGAAACACATATGTGGTAAAAGGAGCTGTCTTCCATCTGTCCATAGTCATTAGGCTTCCCATTAGGTGAGACGTCTTCGTTTCCTTGGAGGAGCCTCGTGGCTGGATCTGGATAGAGCCGACTGCTGTGCACTGACAGAGAGAAACAAAAGACCGTCAGGTGTCCAGTCCCATCCACTCCACCCAGGCATCCATTTTCATTAGACACGTCAAGAGATGTGCGGAATACATTTTCTGTGGGACTTACATAATTTGATCCAAATGGAACACACTCATAATGTGACAGTGTGGGAAAAGGTATTGTTACGGTTGACAGAGATATTTGTCTCTCAGAAAACCCCTGTGACAAATTTCCCCAAATGTATTTTTCTGTTTTATAGTGTGTGTTTTTGTTGTTGTATTATTGGGTGAGATAATGCTTCATTGTTGGCCTAGAACTGTCAGCTTCCCCTTGCGGTACGCATTTGTCATCATTTTTAGATGGAAAAGATATGGAGCAAATACAATTTATTAATATACGTTGATGTAAATTAAGACAAACAGAAAACCACAGTTCCAGTACATCCCGCCTGTTCACATCTGAATAATGACGTACTAATTTTTGGGGGGTGAAATATATATATTTTTTTTCATGATTAGGCTTCAGTAACCCAAGCAATTACAACAAATCATTAAAAACACCAAAGCTAATGAACAATTCCATTATTTATTCATATATCCATGAAATCCAAGGCAGACCCGTTTGGTTAGTCGTGTTACCACTCCGCTCTTTCTGGATCCGACATGCGTCACAAGTGACACCCTATTCCCCACATAGTGCACTACGTAACTAGGGAACAGGGTGCCATTTGGGATGATGACCTGGACTTTTGAATGAGAACAGTCGTGGTCGTCCATTTGAATTGCCAAACGTCTACTTTAACGTCTCGTCATTTCTATTGAGAAGATGTGCTGTTCAGTTGTTAGTACTGAATTACCACTCAACAGTACTACACAAGAGCTACACAAAACCTACAAAACCTTGCTTTTGAGATCTGTAGTAAACCAGTAGTGATTTATGCAGTCATTTAAGTAGTTGTGAATGATACATAGGGATGTTTCACCACTGGAGAACACTACATATTTCCTATAAAAAAAAGTTACATCATTCTCCCTTAATGACCACCGTGTAACTACTGAGCTTTCGAGTATCCACTACTTTAAACCTACACATACCTACACAATTCCCACACGGTCACTGCTGAATTACTACACAATGTCTACACATTCCTCCTGTGTGTCTACTCAATCCTACAACAGCCATGTGTGTGTGTGTAGTTTTGTGTCACTACAAAGCCTTTTGAATGACTATTGAAAACGGGCACATTTACTACTGTTTGCCTATTCAAAAATCACTACTGACGTCTTCGTGTATCACGACTAGTGCACAGGGTTATTTCCTTAAGTTCTGTGGTCATATCATCAAAGCAAGAAATAATAAGCTTATACGAACATAATTGCGCATGTTTGTACTCATTAAGTGAATTACATATGGAAAGGGTTGTATTTAGTCATTTGTTTGTAATCGGTGTGGCAAGTTGTTAATCATCCTTCACACACCAATAACCCTCCAATCAGTGCGATTGATTGTGAAGCTAGTGTTGTTGTTGCCCTTTATCCGACCCTGCTTCTTTAGACTGTACACTACAAGTCTACTTTCACACCAGTGGAGGCTGCTGAAGGGAGGACGGCTCATAATAATGGCTGGAATGGCACAAATAGAATGGCATCAAACACACAGAAACCATGTGTTTGATACCATTGCACGGATTCCATTTCAGCCAGTAACACGAGCCCGTCCTCCTCAATTAAGGTGTCACCAACCTCCGGTGTTTCACACATACTATGGTCTGTCACCTCACCCTCCACTAGCTTCAAATCTGTCCACCGGTCTCATCCATTTTGGGATGCAGTCATCCCAATGAATGTGTAGTGACTTTGCATCAACCTATTGAACATGCTCGTGCGTAGCCTACAGTGCAGCCCACACATGCAACGGCGCGTGGAACGGACTCCACGCGCAAACTATTGGGTCCATGGAATGTATTATGACCCACACGGAAACACCTGGTTTGAAAGCAACAACCGCCTTGTCAACCATTGAAAGAGCTTCATCCGATAACTGAATTACGTTACTCAGGCACAAAGAGTGAGAGCGCGTTAATGTTGGAGCAGTCACTGAAAGTTGACCAAACAAAAAAAAGGGTTTAAATGAGTGTGAGTCTCACTACGGTCTTGCTCATCCACGCCTGCTGTCAGCTTCCATATGCACATCACTTCTAGATGTTCCCCCCAGATCACAGGACCAAACAACTCCAGACACATTGCAAATCCAATGTTTCAGTCTATCTGCAGTGGCATTTCACAGGTGGCTGGGAGACGTTTTAAAGCTGGCTCTGACGGTAAAGGCTCTATAGAACCTGGCCCCAGATGGAAGGGGAAAATAGACCATGCAGGCGGTAGCCAACAGAAACAACTGATGCTGCTGTCACAGGAAAGGATGTTGGTGGAGTGGAGCACGGTGCTGTCCAGAAACCCGGAGTCAGCTGCCTGGGAGGCATGTGTGGGTGAGAGAGGAGCCAGACCTAGTCTACACAGGCTAAATCACAAGGCAGGTGCATTATGTCCCGGTCCATTTGTTTTTGGTTCCTGGGAGTGTGTTTGGGTGAGTGGGAATATAACGTACAGTGTGAGGATATGTTTCTGTGTGTGTTTGAGTGTTTCAGATTTTTTTTTTATTTGAACAAAAAAAGGACTATCTTAGCTACAGTGTGCAATTTTATAGACTATATACAACTTTCACAAGCAATATTTTGAGACTAGGGGCAGTCCTGAGTCTGGGGCTGGGTTGCCTGTTGTCGGTATATAGTTGGTAAGGAAGGTAAACTATGACCCCTTGTGTATGGAGTTAAACGGTCATAGACGTGCCATTGCATTGCATACAGTCCTACAGCTCTATACAGCCCTACGTTTGGATCAAACCTCATCAAAACATGCCACAGAGTTCCAGGAAAACATCTGTATTACGTTAGGCAGCAAACTATTGCAAGGTATTTGTACAGCTACATCAATAGAATACACCAGGGACCTGATTGTGTGACCCATTTTGCAGATGGTGCTATGCGCTCCCAGGGTCACTGCTGTTGGGTCAGTATATCTATTTCTCCGTTCAAATCAACGCACTAATTGGATCAGGCCATGCGGATTACCCACGTATCTTTTTCAACATGTCATGCTCATGGAGTAATGCTGGGCGGATACTTCCTCTCGGGGAACGCTTGGAAACATTTGTATATTTTACAAAGTGCAGAAACGGTTTTGTTGTAAACTTGTACTTCACTTCAATCTGAAGTTGATTGTTTTTTACGGTTATTTGAAAATTAGGTTGATGTGCTATTTGGTTATTAGTTGGCTTAATTGGCTTGGGATTTCATGCTTTCATTTTGCTTGCTTAAGAGTGAAAAGCACTATTAAGAGTGAAAAGCACTAATGTGAGATATGTGCATTGATGAGATTTACATGCATAGGTCTCTATTAATTAGACTACCTAATCATCCCAAGAAAACTGAACTACTGTATAATGTAAAATATCTGCAGTGGAAGTCAGAAGTTTAGTACACTCAGGTCGGAGTCATTAAAACTCGTTTTTCAACCACTCCACACATTTCTTGTTAAACTATAGTTTTGGCAAGTCGTTTAGGACATCTACTTTGTGCGTGAGTCATTTTACCGACAATTGTTTACAGACAGATTATTTCACTTATAATTCACTGTATCACAATTCCAGTGGGTCAGAAGTTTACGTACACTAAGTTGACTGTGCCTTTAAACAGCTTGGAAAATTCCTGAAAATTATATCCTGTCTTTAGAGGCTTCTGATAGGCTAATTGACATCGTTTGAGTCAATTGGAGGTGTACCTGTGGATCTATTTCAAGGCCTACTTTCAAACTCAGTGCCTCTTTCCTTGACATTATGGGACATGGAATTTCTTACTAGGATTAAATACCAGGAATTGTGAGTTTAAATGTATTTGGCTAAGGTGTATGTAAACTTCCAACTTCAACTGTGTACACAGTTGTCAAATATTTTACTAGTTTATTTCCCAGTTCTCATTTGAGTTGAGAAATTAGTGAGTTTAAGCATTGTAGCATTTGCCTGACGACTCACACTAGTCTTCCGTTGCTCTTGTTGTTCGCAACAACAACAAAACATGTCCCTGGGCGTGGCATAGCGTTTGGCTGGAGCAAGGAGTCTGGGTCGCCAGGCAATTGTCATGTCCCATTCATAACGGCAAATCTCATAGCTATCTGTTTAAATGTTGTATCTTATTCCTCTATATGGTTTACCTATTCATTAATTCATCCCTACTATTTGTTCAAATGATATGATCAATATCTTACAGCGGGAAAGTAAAACAGTGCTCATGTGAAAGTAAAACATGAATAATCGTAGAGACACAGAACTAGTGTGCACACTTCAGGCCATCCAGTCACTCCACTGTCAAAGTGTTGACCATGACAAAGTCAGCTACGTGTGTGTGTGTGTGTGTGTGTGTGTGTGTGTGTGTGTGTGAATAAAATAAGCATGTTACTCAGAGGTCACGTCGTTCCAAAAAATACGGCACATTTGTCACAGTACCCATCTTTGCCCTGTAAAAAAACGTCTAACTATTCATCATTGGCGAGACAGACAAAGATGTGAGTATAGAGGCCTGGACGGCACATGGAATTTGTTTCATGGACTAAAAGATGGACTCTCTCTCTCTTATGAAGATCTATGACAACCTTCTTGGAGCCTGAATTCCTGGCCCAGTAAGGGACTGACAGCAGGGTGGAGTGGGTAGCCGGTGGACAGCTGATTTATGATCACATTTATAGAGGTGGACACACAGTACATCCCCGTTTTGACGTGTCCTTTTCCACCCCTCGCCCCTCAGACTCTCCGAAATGTGAGACCATCCTTAAAAGTCAGACAAATTATCCATGCCAACATGTGTCACTGGTTATTGAGGATTGCATAGATCAACCTACTGATACTACTGTACGGTACATTAAGCTATAGGCAAGAAGTTTGAGGTCCAGCCTGATATTATTCTAGTCCAATAACTCAAAGTAGAATCACTCTCTAGTTAAATAAATAATGTGTAATGTGTTGAAACAAACTGCACAGATTAAATCTCATACTTTTATACTGAGAAAATGAAGAAATATGTGTCCTCAGTTGAGAAGTTTGGTGAAATGAGATGAAGTTGATCTCTGCTGTCAATAAAAACATGCCCAAGAGTGATCTTTGAGTCATATTCAATCCCTGGGGGGAAATATAATGTTACTAAATTACAGTCTGGAATTTTTATTATAAATTATATAAATACATAGGACTGATGCAGTTCATAAAACTGCATTAAGAATTGATGCTGTGGTATACGGTGTTGAATGGGGCCTTGCGTCAGGATTTAGAACCACCGTTAAAAGTCAAACACGGCATGAATTATGTAGAGGGGAAATATTGTTCCTTGCTCCTCCTCGTGTTTCGGGGGATATTGTTAAGAGCAGAAACAAATCAAAGAGCGCTCCAACTTCGGTATCCATTTAGGAGCCGTTTGCATACATAAACACAGCTATGGAGGAATCACATACAGGCAACAGGCATTTTATGCGTAAATAACATAGCTGGACCATAAACTACTTGTACGGTCGTCAGTGACACTGCTCTCCAATGTCTTGGAAAGCCTCTGTGGATGGCTGATATGAAATGAAGTGAACCCTGTTGTAAACTTAAATGGCTTTAAGTATTATTCCAAATCCCTTTGCACTGTGTAAATCATATTGTTGGGAGCTACTTGGCCTTTGGCACATAGTAAATCACAGCAACCCCACAGAAAAGGTTCATGTTTGGGGGTTAAAGCAGCTAAACTCCCATGATCTCCCCAGGTCAGGTCACTCCTCCTCCGCCTTTGAAACAGACAAGCTAGCTAGACCATAGATAAACAGTAGCATTATGGTACATTCTTCTGCTGGGGGGATGTGGAAACAGACTATTTATGTAAATTGTGTCATTTATTTGGAGTTCCTGTGAAACTGCTTATTTTAGGACCGCTTTGGTGATGATTTAGCTCAAGGAATGCGGTGGAGAATGAGCAGGGGTCTTTGCTCTCTCGCTGAGAACACGACACCCTATCACTCTGCTCGAGAGAATTTCATTTCAGTGCTCAGGGAGCTTTAGATATGAAGTGGCCTTAAAGCGCTATGCTAGTGCTATCTGCATAACTTTCCTGAAAATATGCATGGTATGCAATTACTGGTTTAAAAAAAAAAATCTACTACAACTGTACCACAGCATTCTGATATCATAGCATCATTCTGATTACATAGATCAGGGTTCTCCAACTAGAGGCCCGTAGGCGGGTGGTTTTATTTGGTCCCCCCATGTTTTCTGAGCATTGTTGGACATAAAAGACTGTAAAAACACCAGGAAATCAGCCACAATTGATTTTAATTTTGGAAATCTGTTCCCAAGTATCCCCACTCATAATATAGAGACACGTGATCATATAGAAATGTAAGCAAGGTCTGAAATGATCATGTTTCAGTCCAATATTAATTCTGTTTGGGAATCTTGTGGTCAATTTCAGGTCTACAAATGATTTATAATTATGTTTGTACTTGTATTTGTGTGCAAAGCTGTCATCAAGGCAAAAGGTGGCTAATTTGAAGAATCTCAAATATAAAATCTATTTTGATTTGTTTAACACTTTTTTGATTCCATATGTGTGATTTCATCGTTTCATCGTTTTGATGTCTTCACTGTTATTCTACAATGTAGAAAATAGTACAAATAAAGAAAAACCCTTGAATGAGTAGGTGTTTTAAAACTTTTGACCGGTAGTGTGTGTGGAGTGCATGTGCTAGCGTTTGCGTTGTGTATTCGTGTCTGTACCTGTGTGTGCACGCATCTCTTCACAGTCCCCGCTGTTCCATAAAGGTGTATTTGATCCGTTTTTGCATCATTTACCTGATATGGAATAGAGTTCCATGTAGTCATGGCTCTATGTAGTACTGTGCGCCTCCCATAGTCTGTTCTAGTCTTGAAGACTGAAGAGACCTCTGGTGGGGTATAAAGATGTCTTGTGGGGTATGCATGGGTGTCTGAGCTGTGTGCTAGTAGTTTAAACAGACATCTCGGTGCATTCGGCTTGTCAACACCTCTTACAAAAACAAGTAGTGATGAAGTCAATCTCTCCTCCACTTTGAGCCATGAGAGATTGACATACATGTCTATAATGTTAGCTTCCCGTGTAGATTTAAGGGCCAGTCATGCTGCCCTGTTGTGAGTCATTTGTAATTTCCCTAAGTCCCTCTCTGTGGAACCTGACTAGGGCCTGTAGGACCTGCCTTGTTGATAGCGTTGTTAAGAAGTTAAGAAGGCAGAGCAGCACTTTATTTTGGACAGACTTCTCCCCATCTTAGCTACTGTTGTATCAACATGTTTTGACCATGACCGTTTACAATCCAGGGTTACTCCAAGCAGTTTAGTCACATCAACTTGCTCAATTTCATTACAATTTCATTACAATATTAAGTTAAGGTCTAGGATTTAGTGAATGATTTGTCCCAAATACAATGCTTTCAGTTTTAGAAATATTTAGGACTAACTTATTCCTTGCCACCCATTCTGAAACTAACTGCAGCTCTTTGTTAAGTGTTGCAGTCATTTCAGTCACTGTATATAGTGTTGAGTTATCTGCATACATAGACACACTGGCTTTACTCAAAGATTGAAAAAAGTAAGGGGCCTAGACAACTGCCCTGTGAAATTCCTGATTCTACCTGGATTATGTTGGAAAGGCTTCCATTAAAAAACACCCTCTGTTCTGGCACGCCGACCATCCGCCCAATAAAAAAAATCCTCCTGCGACTGAATCTCGTTGATGATCTCTGACAGACTGTCAACAATATCATAAACAGCTAATCTAGCCTAGTTTCTATTGGTTTACTTCTGGATCGGGTAATTCATTCTCTCACATGTAGCTCAAAGTGTTGCAACGGACAAACAATATATTTGAGGTGAAAGCCTGAGCTCTCAAAATCTGCCCTGAAGTTGCAGAGCTGCAGAGAAACCCCAATCATTAGTCATACAAGAGCACACACAGCAAGGACTTGATCCACTACAAGACATGTATTCATAAAGACAGGTTGCTGATGGAGACAGACGTGGTAATGATTGTCTGTGTGGCAAACAAATCCACACGTGTGTTTGGTCATGTGTTGAAACATCAGAGGAGCACTCAGAAAATCCACTTTGTATTGCAAAAAAAAACATTGCTTGTCAGTTGTCAGCGCTCACGCCTACAGAGGACCGTCACCAACAAATTGTTTGCGTCAGCTGAGGGATAGGACGTGGGGGCCCTGTTGTGGGTTTGAAGTTTGGATCAATGTCAAGTATAAAGTCATAGCTTGGCGTGAGGAGGGATGAGGGGAGGCGTCTGGAATCTAAATTACGTTGATTCCTCCATTTTGCGGGCCTCGGCAGACCCCTGTGACTGGGTAGGGTTATGTTCAGAGCCTCTGGGTTTTCAGGGTCACAGGCTCATGTCCCAGGAGGGCCACAGCTGTCTTACGGCTGGGGCCTCTGCCTCCCTCTGCTCCCACTACATTATCGTCTCCACTGCTTTTACTGAAGGACGGGAACTAACATGAATCCCAACTTTGTCTTTGTATTCTATTCTGTTATTGTTTCACCCTTTTTTTGTTCAATGCAAAATAATACTTTGTGAATTTCTCTTTATTACATTCAGGAAAAAAAAGAAAAAAAAACATTAAAAAAAAGTATATATAAGGGTCTGAAACTCTAGACCCCTCAAACTCAACTCTAAACCTCAAAGCCAGGTCCACTGCTCCCCCCCATTGTTCCCCTCCAATCAAGGACTGATTTAGACCTGGGACACCAGGTGGGTGAAATGAATTATTCGGGAGAACAAAATACCAGCAGGCTCTGGACCTCATAGGGTAAGAGTTCTCCCCATTGTATTTTCCAGTTCATATTCACCCCTATGCTCGTCCCTTATTCCAGGACTTACTGCCTGTTGAATCCTATGTGACATTCTTGAACCATCCACTACACCGTGAACAGATTGGACCTTTGACCTTTAGCAATGACACCGAACCACTCTGCCGGCGCCAAGAACTACATTTGGGTTGTGACTACGAGATGAGTCACTGTTTTGTCAAACACTGCAATTTCCTGCCACTTACGAGCGTGTCACGCTCATCTAGAGTTACATTTACACAACTTTCAAATGTGAATATTAAGTAGGTTAAGGCAGGCATAAAAACAAGGATTTGTTGATCTCTGACATATTGAACGAATCAAGGTCAACCGTAATTGGAGCATATACTGTAAAACCATTCCAATATCCCTTTGCCTTTCATTTGGTAACCAAAACAAACAAACAAGTAAAACCCCTGACAACATCCTTACCCATGCTCCTTTTTAATAAAACAATGGTAATATCATCTACACGTCATGTCACATCTGTACTAAAGAGGACATGACACTGTGTACATGTCCTTGACAGAGTGCGTAATAAACTACACATATTATACAGCAGAAGCGTGTGACGCTAAGGGGAAATAAAGTCTATAACGAGTGCGGTTGCTAAATGATTTCTTGATTAGACTCTGGAAAGTCATTAATAATGTGCCTCTCTCCTCCCCGCAGTTCCCCTGTACGTAATTTCATTTGCTATCATCATAAAGGATGAGAGGGTCTCCCAGCTCATCTGAGGCAAATGAATGGCTGTTGCCCTGAAGAATATGCCAGGCAATACTATGCAAGTGTCATTCCTCTGTCTTACTGTGGCCGTTAAGGGGATGCCTCCAAAACATGCTTCCCACGCACATTGTGTGTAGTTGTTGTTTTAAACATTTTATATGTATATATATATAAATACATATTATTATTCTAATTTTTTCCCCCAGAGCATATATATTTTAATGTTCCTACAAGAGATACGGTAAAGGTGATGGGGGAGAACGTTTTTATTTACTTTTGTAATAACTACTCTGACTGCGACAAGAGACGAACTCTGATGTACAGTAACATAAAAGTGAACTCTAAGGCATCGTTACTCCATAAATCCTTGATGATAAATAATCCACCACCAATGCGCCTTCAACCTTGTATCAGTATTCCGTCTAGCTTTCTGCATAGGAACCAAACGCTAAATTTAGACCTGCAACTGGCATGGCTAATTAATAATTTAGGATACATACACTGATATGGTATTTACACCAGCTGTGCACCAAGTCAGAATCTGAAACTGGAATAGCCTGAATTATAATGAGAAATATACTAAATACATACTCCTAAATATGCAAACATGCTGAAAAGCAACTCAAATTTATTAGTAGACACTTTTCAAAGTGAAATGACCAAACTTTTATTGTAGACCGGATCAAGGATAACTTGCGGAGGGCTCATTTCTGTGCATTGAGCTTTATATATTATAAGATGGGTTATATTTTGATGCTCATTTTTATTTTTTATTCATCTAATCAGTATGCGGCATACTCTGAAAACACATTCTGGTCCTAGGGCTTACTTTTCATTTTGTAATGAAAGGTATGTCTCACAGTAGAGTGAACATGACTTAGCTCTGTGCATATAAGGCTGTATTCAGAAAGGCCTTCATCAATTTCTACATTTTATTCAGATGATACCAGCACCTCTCTATTGAACATGAAAACAAAAGCAATGACTGCACGCCAAAAACAATCTTTTACATTATATCTTTCATAAGTACTTCAGATTACTAGGAAAATAACTAATATCCCAGCTGAGCCAACAACTGCCTTCTCAAATACAAGGCCGAGGTCAAATAGTCACACCGTACACAGAGATTGCTTGAGTGTGCGGGTGCACGAGCACGTATCTGTGTATGTCCACCATTCTGTAACACTAATTCTTTATATCACTGGCTCTTTCAGCTTGCTCGGTCGACATGCATTCACAAATTATGCGTACTGTGATGTTAAATTGTAGTAATTTTAATCAATATACTGTATCTTAGACAAAGAAAGCTTATTCTTTGATTACAAGTATGGCAATTGAGAGGAAACTGCCAAAACAGTTGGTTAGACCCACTCAGCCTGTGGGTTATCTGACTGAAAACTCTATGAGGCAGAGTTACAAAAGACCTGTGTATCACACAGCTGTGTACTATCAGAGAGTTCAGAAATAGCTCCGCGGGCATGAAGAACACGCTGTGCGCTTCCTTCCTCTCCAATTGAAAAATGTTACATAAATTATTCAAACCAAAATAAACACCTGGACCAATGGTGATTCAATCCTTCACTCCAAAACAACTGCAAGTCATCAAGGAGGGGATGTACAGCAGACCGATGCAGACAAAAAGGAATATATATAATTAGCCAAAGACATTTGTATGTATAGGAATTTACATAAGACAGACGATAAACAGGATACACAGACTACATACCTGCCAAAATAAAGGAAACACTAAGATAAAGTGTGTTAATAGAGGGTTGGGCCACCACGAACCACCAGAACAGCTTCAATGTGCCTTGGCATAGATTCTACAAGTGTCTGGAACTCTATTGCAGGGATGCCACATCATTCTTCCACAATAAATTTGATCATTTGGTGTTTTGTTGATGGTGGCGGAAACCGCTTTCTCAGGCTCCGCTCCTGAATCTCCCGAAAGTGTTCAATTGTGTTGAGATCTGGTGACTTGAATGACCATGGCATATGGTTGACATAGTTTTCATGATCATCAAACCATTCAGTGACCACTCGTGCCCTGTGGATGGGGGCATTATCATCCTATAGGGGCATAGCCATGGTAACCATAATCATTTCCGGCCAGGAATTTTTATACGTGACCCTAAGCATGATGGGATGATAATAACTTAGTTAACTCGAAACCACACCTGTGTGGAATCACATGCTTTCAATATACAGTGCCTTCAGAGAGTACACACACCCATTGACTATTTCCAAATGTTGTTATGTTACAGACGATTTTAAAATGGATTAAGTTGAGATTTTTGTGGGTCACTGGCCTACACACATTATCCCATAATGTCAAAGTGGAATTATGTTTTTAGAAATGTTTACAAATTAATTAAAAATTTAAGCTTAAGTCAATAAGTATTCAACTCCTTTTGTTATGGCAAGCCTAAATAAGTTCAGGAGTAAATATTTTCTTAACAAGTCCCTTAATAAGTTGCAAGGACTCACTCTGTGTGCAATAATGATGTTTAACATGATTGTTGAATGACTACCTCATCTCTGTACCCCACACAGATTCAAACACAACACAGATTCTACCACAAAGACCTAACTCAGTTGCCGGAGAGGAAGGAAACCGCTCAGGGATTTTACCCTGAGACCCAATGGTGACTTTAAAACGGTTACCAAGTTTAATGGCTGTAATGAGAGAAAACTGAGGATGGATCAGCAACATTATATTTACTCAACAATATTAACCAATTTGACAGAGCCTGGGGAATTTTAAAAAGAGTAAATGGGAGAATGTTGCACAATCCAGTTGTGGAAAAGCTGTAATCGCTGCCAAAGGTGCTTCTACAAAGTATTGACTCAGGGGTGTGAATGCTTATGTAAATTAGATATTTCTGTATTTAATTTTCAATCAATTTGCCAACGTTTCTTAAAACATGTTTTCATGGACGAGGAAAAAAATCTATTTAATCCATTTTGAATTCAGGCTGTAAACACAAAGTCAAAGGGTATGAATACTTTCTGAAGGCACAGTACTTTGTGTCCCTGATTTACTCAAGTGTTTCCAATATTTTGGCAGTCACCTGTATGTAGAAGAATAGTTTACACAAATCAACATGCAGTATGTACACTAAGAACTACAGGCTACACTGTAAACACTAGCTACATTTTGAATTATGCATGTAGGAAAGTATAAATAAATAAACTGTTTCACAGGATGAGCGGTGGGGGAAATATATATATATGAAAAGAGAGATGCATACAGTGATGTGCAGAGAGTGCAAAGACCAATGTTCAGTTCTAGGATAATAGTGCAGAGTCCATAGTCTGTGAATGAGAAGATTGTGGACCAGGTGGCCGGTTGTCAAGGGCCACGGCGCGGGGGAAGAAGCTGTTCAGATGGCGGGAGGTTTTGGTTGTGATTGACCTGAACAGTTTTCCAAAAGGGCGTCTTCGGAAGAGGGGCTGTGTGATGAGGGATGATCGTTTCTCCATGCTTCCTTGCCCTAGAGTCGTGCAGGGCCTTGGAGGGCAGGTGGCAGCCGATGAACCTCTCAATTAGACCGGACAATATGTTGCAGTTTGCCCTTGGTTTGTGCAGACGCATTCCCGAACCAGACAGTGATCAAAGTTGTGAGGATGGACCCGATGATGGTTGTGTACTGAAATCAGTAATGTGTACTGAAATCAGTATTGTCCGCGAGAGTTAGAATTTCTTCTGCTGGTGTGCCTTCTTGGTGATCGCTGCGATATTGTCCTTCCACTTGAGGTTGTGGTAGATGACGGTCCCCAGGAATTTGAATATCTCAGCCGTGCTAACAGCTGAGGAACTGAATTCATTGGGGACAGATGGTGAGTGTCACTTCCTGAAGTCAATAAACATCTCCACGGTTGTGAGTGTTCAGATCCAGGTTATTGTGACTACACCAGGCCACAATCCAGTCAACATCTCTGGTACACGTAGGGCTCCCGAGTGGCACAGCGGTATAAGGCATTGCACCTCAGAGCTAGAGGCGTCACTACAGACCCTGGTTCGTTTCCAGGATGTTTCACAACCAGCGGTGATTGGGAGTCCCATAGGGCGGCGCACAATTGGCCCAGCGTTGTCCGGGTTAGGGTTCGGCCGGGGTAGGCCGTCAATGTAAATTAGAATTAGTTCTTAACTGACTTGCCTAGTTAAATAAATAAACTTTTTTTTTTGCATGGCCTTATCTCAATTGGATTTGCTAAACTTTTGCGTCTTCTATCCACCTTCCTGTCGCACCTCATTTTGAAAAAGGTCAAATGTTAGAGGAAAGGCGGCGAGGAGAAGGAACATGGACGAAGATGAGCTTGTATGAAATTAGATTCTCTTCTCCATTAAGGCAAATTACATTTACGGGGGTGGAATCACAAAATAAATGTGTCATGTGAAAAAACGAAATGTAAGTAGCGTGTTGTTTTAAAATGTTTGCATGCTGTTCGAGAAAACAACAACTGCTTCAAAGGGGGTGTGGCAGATTTCAAAACTCTTCCACAAAGGATTCAGGTAGGATACACGACTATCCTCCATGAAAGGTGGCTATCGAGGCGTGGAGGACACTTCTGTAAGCCTACTAACAAATGAACAGTCTCCTCAACCACTTATCAGTTTCCGAGTCACGGAGGAGAGAGGACAAAAGAGAACAGTACGGAGAACGGACTTTTGCCCTAATGAGAAAAGGACTTTTGCCCAAATGAGAAAAGGCCCATATACCGGAGAGAGTTTGACCGGATGGCGGCCTGGTTCAGTCATCTATGATGATGATTCATTGCAAATCATTGTGATTTTCATTGTGCACTAGCTTGAATAGAAAGCCTATGACTCAAACAATTAGCCCAAGAGTAAATTAGCTGTATCACACCATCATGTCATCAAGGAACTCAGAATGCCGCATTCATTCACTGTATTTAAAAAAAAATGTATTCAAGACTGTTCATGAACAAGCTACTTTCGTATTTTTCTACTTATTTTCAAGTCAACATTAAATACAAATGGAATCTTTCTACTTTCCAGTTTATTTAGTAATTGGAAAGTTCATCAGTGCAGGAGATTCACTATGTCTGCGCTCCCCTTTGACGTCTTTTTAATGAGTGGAAGTTGTGGTTTGCTGTGTTCACAAAGAGCACACAATGCACAAATGCACTCACTTCTTCCTCATCGTGGAGGCCATTTTGAAACAGACATCTGAGGTGACTTAACATGTCCTAAGGGCTAATACAGCGTGTTCAATTTAAAGATAACATTTTTTGAAGAGCGGTAAGAATCAGAATGGCTGCTTTAATCCCCCCTCCCCACCCCAAAAAAATTGCGAAACAAAAAACTTTAGACAGTGGTTTATTATCCATCAATCTAATTTTGAAAGCATTCTTTGAAGGCTTGATCTGAAACGCTTACCAGACAACACTTTGATAGAAGTCTGACACTAAAGTGTTTTGCATGACAGAAAGTAATTTATTTTGTCTAGAAAAATGAAACAAACTAATTAGACGATTGTGTGAAGGCTGACACGGAAAAGGTCTAAGAATTACGAGCAAACACCCTGGAGGAACAAGCAGGAAAAGTCAGGCTTCTAATTTGTCACTCTTATGTAGTTGTGGAAATCAGAAAAAAAAGGTTAAATAAAACAATAAAAGGCATATTGAGGTGAAATTTGCAGCAGTGTTATTCTGACTGTTCATTAGCGCCACATATCATGCAAACATAATGTCATTTAAAAGTGTATCCTCAACTACTAGATATGACAATCACTGAACTAATCAAACCATTTGACTTAAGTGAACATACTGTAAAAGCAATTACTGTCCCTTACTTAGTTAGGAAAGTCAAAGATGTACAATTTGAAGTAGAACATGTGTCTAGCCAGTAAAGTGTAACGACGTTGCCTCGTGGCTTAAATAGCTGATTCAGCACAGGACATAAAGGCTCAAAGGAGAAATTGGAATGTGTTTTCTCACAGTAATCATAGTCAGGCTACTATTCCAGATTAACTCAGGAGATCACTGGTCCAAATGAGCAGCATTTCAATATCCCTGAAGGTATTGCCCATGAAATTCCTGTCTGCCTATGATCAAAAGAGAGACTTCCATTTTCTCAGCAAACATTTAAACTAACCATTAGTTGTGCTCCCAGTATTTGCCTACATATAGATATCCTAGCCCTGTATGGCCTGAAGTATTTCACTATTCACACTTTCTCTCAAAAGTAGCATTTTGGGTTCCCCAATGGACCATGGTTTAACATTTTTATTTAACCTTTATTTAACCCAGGCAAGTCAGTTAATAACACATTCTTATTTACAATGACGGCCTACCCCAGCCAAACCCTGACCCAGACGACGCTGTGTCGATTGTGCGCCGCCCTATGGGACTCCCAATCATGGCCGGTTGTGATACAGCCTGGAATCGAACCAGGGTCTGTAGCGACGCCTCTAGCACTGAGATGCAGTGCCTTAGACGGTGCCACTCGGGAGCCCTAATTAGATACAGGCTAGAATATCTCAAACAAATAAAATCAATATCTGAGTAGCATCTGCATTTGAAACGGATCTATTTTTCTATATGAATCAGCATACAAGAATTATGATAATAGATTCTTCGTGCTTAAGCTGTTCAGAGTGCTTGTACTGTATGAGTGAAATTTTCAAGTTGGAGAAATATCGCAAGTATCAATACTGATATTTCGACAAAACTACCATTAGATTCTAATCATTCTCCAAATTATTGCTGATGGGGCTTATGTTAACCTGCAGGTCATATCCCACATAAGCAATAATCCTGATACTAATGACTAATTTCAAGGTAATTCAGCCATCAGAGATAAAAAAAAATAAAAAAATTAAAAGATCTCTAAGGCCAGTTTAGCAAGACAACGTGCGAGTACTGTTTACTTTTGAGGGAGCTGGTGTATTTGAAACGTGTCCATATTAATTAAGAGAAGGTGGAATTTACTGAACTTGAAATGAATCATTAGGCATTCTCCTTCAGAGTTTTGTCTTGGATTAGATGTTTGCTTTAGATATCAAGCAGAAATAATGAAAGTGTGCCAGGCACAGAAGGTCAAAGAAAGTACACAACCATTACCGATCCTTTTAATATTCCACGACACTATTTTCCTCAAAAAGGAATGACCCAAAAAAGTAATCCCCACAAAGGTATGGATGTCATGACATACAGTGCCTTCAGAAAGTATCCAACACCCCTTGACTTCTTCCACATTGTGTTGTGTTACAGCCTGAATTTAAAATGGATTGAACTGAGATGTGTTTGCCTTCACACAATACCCCATAATGTCAAAGTGGAATGATGTTTTAATTAAAAAAAGAAAAGCTGGAATGTCTTGAGTCAATAAGTATTCAACCCCTTTGTTATGGCAAGCCTAAATAAGTTCAGCAGTAAAAAGGTCAACAAGTCACATAATAAGTTGCATGGACTAACTCTATGTGCAATAACAGTGTTTATTAACATGATTTTTTTAATGACCACCTCACCTCTGTACCTCACACATACAATTATCCGTAAGGTACCTCAGTCGAGCAGTGGATTACAAATACAGATTCAACCACAAGGGCCAGGGAGATTTTGCAATGCTTCGCAAAGAAAAGGGACCTATTGGTAGATTTAAAAAAATAAAAAATGAGCTGACATTGAATATCCCCTTGAGCATGGTGAAGTTATTAATTACACTTTGGATGGTGAATCAATACACCCATACAGGCGTTTTTCCTAACTCAGTTGACGGAGAGGAAGGAAACCACTCAAGGATTTCACCACGAGGCCAATTGTTACGCTCGTTAGATGAATTAGACCAAGGTGCAGCGTGGTAGGCGAACATCTTACTTTTATTTAAAATGAACACACAAAAAAACAAGTAAATACAAAACGAATGTAAAGTTCTGCAGGCTATACAGCAACTAACAAAATCAGGATCCCACAAACTAAAGGTGGAAAAAAGGCTGCCTAAGTATGATCGCCAATCAGAGACAACAATAGACAGCTGCCTCTGATTGGGAACCATACCCGGCCAACAAAGAAATAGAAAAACTAGAATGCCCACCCGACCTAACCAAATAGAGAAATAAAACGGCTCTCTAAGGTCAGGGCGTGACACCAACGGTGACTTTAAAATAGTTTCAGAGTTTCATAGCTGTGATAGCAGAAAACTGAGGATGGAACAACATTGTAGTTGCTCCACAATACTAACCTAATTGACAGAGTGAAAAGGAGGAAGCCTGTACTCAATGAAAGTATTCCAAAACATGCATTCTGTTTGCAACAAGTCACTAAAGTAATACTAGAAGAAATGTGGCAAACAATTTACTCTTCATATTTTCAAGCATAGTGGTGGCTGCATCATGTTATGTGTATGCTTGTAATCGTCAAAGACTGGGGAGTTTTTCAGGATAAAAAAAAGCTAAGCACAGGCAAAATCTTAGAGGAAAACCTGGTTCAGTCTGCATTCCACCAGACACAGGAGATTAATTCAAAGCACGAGGCCAATAACCCAAAGCACGAGGCCAAATTTACACTGGTGTTTCGCACCAAGAAGACAGTGAATGTTCATGAGTGTTCGAGTTACAGATATGACTTAAATCTACTTGAAAATCTACAGCAAGACCTGAAAATGTGCAAATGTTATACAATCCACGTGTGAAAAGATCTTAGAGACTTACCCAGAAAGACTTACAGCTGTAATCGCTGCCAATTGTGCTTTTACAAAGTATTGACTAAGAGGTGTGAATATTTATATAAATGGAATATTTCTGTATTTAATTTAATACATTTAATACACTTTGTCATTTTGGGGTATTGTGTGTAGATAGATGGGTGAGATATACATTTTTTTAGATTTAATCCATTCTGAATTCAAGCTGTAACACAACAAAATGTGGAACAAGTCCAGGGGTGTGAATATTTTCTGAAGGCACTGTGATACAGCACTTGGCTCTGGACCCCAGTATGAGAGAATGCAGAAATGCTCTTTATGTGTAACACATGCTTGGTATTCTTTTACATAACATTACTGAAGTATACATTTTGCTTCAGTCAACAAAACATGCACACAATAAGCAAATGCATGCTCAGGATAAATGTCTACCACAAAACACCGAAAGGACATTTTAAATCCTTGCCTCACTCCTAGGCCCTTTGCAGTGTATCCTTGTGGGAGACATTATTGTCTGTAGTAATAAACATGACTAATCGCTCAAAACTTGGCTAAGTCCCTTGATACGTGCCCTTTGCGTCTCGCTGCAAGCACAGTGAGGTGTTTCTCATTCCTCAGATTTTTATATACAAACATCAGATTATTTCACCCAACAATCCGGCTAAATGAATTATTCATTGGCAAGGCCCCCTTGTAATGCATACAAATCTATTCAAATCTATTCAGTAATGACCTATATTTGTTTTTAAACTTTGTTTCCATTGAACATGCCATACGAATAAAGGAATTTTAATGAATTATATGAAGAGTGCCTTGGTCCTCCTTTCTATTTGATGACCAATCACCAAAGAGCACCTTCTGTCCACCAAAACCTACTATTGTGTACCTCAGCAATGCTTCCCTTCCTCCTCTTCTTTTTCCTACATGACCTACATTATGTTTAAGAGAGGAGCAAAGGGACATTCATCAACAGAAACTAGCTACGTATTTACAGGGATTGGAATGATTCCCAAGTGTGACCTTTTCCCTCTGACTGTCTCCTCATCCCACCGTGATTAAGACGTGACCCAGATTTCAGAAATATCCCTTTTTGAAGATCCGAACTCAAAGAAACTGGTCCCCCAGCTTTCCTCTGTGTCTTTTATTGTGTCTATTGTAAGTAGAGGAGCTAGCTAGCTTGCTAGCGGGGATAGCAGTGAACACCCACCGATTGATCAGAAGAAAAGCCTCCCTTGAGCTTGAAATCTTGTCGTCACACACAGTCCCAGCTGCTGCCTCCCATACCTTCTGTAAAGCTGGTGACAATCGGCTGCAACCTCCCCTGGTTCATTGGAGTGGGAGTTTTTTTTGTGTGTTTTTTTGTTGCATAGGAGTGTGTGAGATCAGTGGTAAATCCATTGTAAATCTCCCTGTAAGCTACAGACCTGCTCCAAAAGCCCTCATGAGCAGGAGATGGTCCGTTATGACTGGGCCTTTCATCCAGGCGAAGGAGATTACATCTGAGAATCGCACTCCTTTCAAAGTTCTGCTCAGAGTTCAAACACAGTCTCATTCCAGTCACATCCGCATCAAGGAAAGGCCTTCGAAACGAACACGTATAATCAGCAGGGGGGGCATACAGTAGATATGCTGTATTATGTGGGTTGTTAGTTTGTCTCGGTTGAAATATTTCATAAATATATTTCAGTTTCAGATACTCATTTGTTTGCCAACCAGCATCAAAATAATCCCTAGATATGTGTTTTGTTATTTCTCTTATTGACTTTCATCAACACTCCAAGCAACTCAATGTAATGTTCATACTCAGTTGATTTTTTTTGGTCAGATGTTGCCTCTGGATATGCTGTGATGGATAGTAGATTTATAGTGTCCATCCACACACAAAGACAGAGACAGACAGCAGCTCACTGGGGAACATGTCAGTCTGCCGTATTGATGGGACGCTTTTTCTTAATATGAATAATGATGGCAACCTGTCAGTGGTGATGGATGAGGGAGGAGATAAGCGGTCGGAGGGGTTTCTCTTCCTCAACATTCATCTGTCTCTGGAACAGCTGCTGTGCCTCTGCTAAGGGGGTTAGGGTGCAGCAGGTCGCTGGGGGGATCGGATCGGAGCACTGCTGCTGTGTCCTCACACACCGTCCAACATCAGCCGCACACACCCTCCAACATCAGCCTCACACACCTTCCAACATCAGCCTCACACACCCTCCAACATCAGCCTCACACACCTTCCAACATCAGCCTCACACACCCTCCAACATCAGCCTCACACACCTTCCAACATCAGCCTCACACACCCTCCAACATCAGCCTCACACACCTTCCAACATCAGCCTCACACACCCTCCAACATCAGCCTCACACACCTTCCAACATCAGCCTCACACACCCTCCAACATCAGCCTCACACACCCTCCAACATCAGCCTCACACACCCTCCAACATCAGCCTCACACACCTTCCAACATCAGCCTCACACACCGTCCAACATCAGCCTCACACACCCTCCAACATCAGCCTCACACACCCTCCAACATCAGCCTCACACACCTTCCAACATCAGCCTCACACACCCTCCAACATCAGCCTCACACACCTTCCAACATCAGCCTCACACACCCTCCAACATCAGCCTCACACACCTTCCAACATCAGCCTCACACACCCTCCAACATCAGCCTCACACACCTTCCAACATCAGCCTCACACACCCTCCAACATCAGCCTCACACACCTTCCAACATCAGCCTCACACACCCTCCAACATCAGCCTCACACACCTTCCAACATCAGCCTCACACACCCTCCAACATCAGCCTCACACACCTTCCAACATCAGCCTCACACACCTTCCAACATCAGCCTCACACACCCTCCAATCAGCCTCACACACCCTCCAACATCAGCCTCACACACCTTCCAACATCAGCCTCACACACCCTCAAACATCAGCCTCACACACCTTCCAACATCAGCCTCACACACCCTCCAACATCAGCCTCACACACCTTCCAACATCAGCCTCACACACCCTCCAACATCAGCCTCACACACCTTCCAACATCAGCCTCACACACCCTCCAACATCAGCCTCACACACCTTCCAACATCAGCCTCACACACCCTCCAACATCAGCCTCACACACCTTCCAACATCAGCCTCACACACCCTCCAACATCAGCCTCACACACCTTCCAACATCAGCCTCACACACCTTCCAACATCAGCCTCACACACCCTCCAATCAGCCTCACACACCCTCCAACATCAGCCTCACACACCTTCCAACATCAGCCTCACACACCCTCAAACATCAGCCTCACACACCTTCCAACATCAGCCTCACACACCCTCCAACATCAGCCTCACACACCTTCCAACATCAGCCTCACACACCCTCCAACATCAGCCTCACACACCTTCCAACATCAGCCTCACACACCCTCCAACATCAGCCTCACACACCTTCCAACATCAGCCTCACACACCCTACAACATCAGCCTCACACACCTTCCAACATCAGCCTCACACACCCTCCAACATCAGCCTCACACACCCTCCAACATCAGCCTCACACACCTTCCAACATCAGCCTCACACACCCTCCAACATCAGCCTCACACACCTTCCAACATCAGCCTCACACACCCTCCAACATCAGCCTCACACACCTTCCAACATCAGCCTCACACACCCTCCAACATCAGCCTCACACACCCTCCAACATCAGCCTCACACACCTTCCAACATCAGCCTCACACACCTTCCAACATCAGCCTCACACACCCTCCAACATCAGCCTCACACACCCTCCAACATCAGCCTCACACACCTTCCAACATCAGCCTCACACACCCTCCAACATCAGCCTCACACACCTTCCAACATCAGCCTCACACACCCTCCAACATCAGCCTCACACACCTTCCAACCTCAGCCTCACACACCTTCCAACATCAGCCTCACACACCCTCCAACATCAGCCTCACACACCCTCCAATCAGCCTCACACACCCTCCAACATCAGCCTCACACACCTTCCAACATCAGCCTCACACACCCTCCAACATCAGCCTCACACACCTTCCAACATCAGCCTCACACACCCTCCAACATCAGCCTCACACACCTTCCAACATCAGCCTCACACACCCTCCAACATCAGCCTCACACACCCTCCAACATCAGCCTCACACACCTTCCAACATCAGCCTCACACACCCTCCAACATCAGCCTCACACACCTTCCAACATCAGCCTCACACACCCTCCAACATCAGCCTCACACACCTTCCAACATCAGCCTCACACACCCTCCAACATCAGCCTCACACACCCTCCAACATCAGCCTCACACACCTTCCAACATCAGCCTCACACACCTTCCAACATCAGCCTCACACACCCTCCAACATCAGCCTCACACACCTTCCAACATCAGCCTCACACACCCTCCAACATCAGTGCACTGCATCCTCACAACACCAGAGCATCAGGCCGCTCAGAGGAGCACAGAGGTTTGTACAAACCGGCCCTCGCTCTGTTCAATAAATGTTATTCATACCAATGAGGCTTCGGCGGTTTAAGTTACAATAACTATTAGGTCCAATTAGTCCTGTAATCCTGCTGTTGTAATTGCAGCAGCTTGTACTTCAAAGCAACATCCGTCGCAACACATTGATTGCATCTACGCTGGACGGTCTTAATCTTTTCTTTGCTTACTTCACTAAATGTAATTGTCAGTAAACTGGTTTATCCATCATGAGACAATGCCTGCAACATGTTTTATGTGTATCCTTTGTAACAAGATCCACCTGGTAACAATTGGGAGCACATTTGGTAAAAGCCCATTGTCTGTTAGCCAGTAGGCTAGAATGATGCGCAATGCACCACAGTTCTGTTATGGAGGAGACCTACTGCTGTGATCTACTGTTAGGTGTCATGAACTGTCATTACATGTTTTATCAAACTTCAAGCCAATGTCATGTGGACACTATGAGAAAAAACAGGATTTTTCTCAACACTGCTTACAGATGTCCCTCTGGTGCCTCAGCACTAGGGAACCGGGTAAGATATTTCCCACCAGGCTGTACTGTAGCACCAGGACGCTGTTTAGATAACTACTCTGACACACAGACTGTGTTTGTGATACTGTTAGAGATAGGATGATGACAGCCATGATGGATGACATAATGAGAGCAGTGAACTGGTCCTGAATGCACAGGGGCTGGTGTGACAGGCAGGTCAGCGCCGACGCACTGCACATGGCCCAGAGGACAGGACGGTCGGTACTGAGCATGCTCGGACGATGCAGCGTAGCTACATGACACTACTGAGAACCAAGAGGAAACATCCCGCTCTCGCCTCTTCAAAGCACGATAAGGTAAATCCTCCTTTAGAAGGAGCAATGTGGCTGACGTGGGGACAATGGAGCTGAAAACTCATTAGCCTTGCATACGCTGGGCTCTTATTTGTCACTTTGTGGAAGTATGGTACCGGTTTCACCAGAATACCCCCCCCCAGGTTTGTGTTGTAGATTATTTTTCTGTCTGAGGGGAGGAAAAACACCTTTCTGTGAGAAGCTCTTTGTCTCTCCCAGAGAGTCTCGTACTCCTGATGACAATCTCACAAAGTAACACTTGTGTCATTTCATTTAGCAATTTGCAGGATGCTTTACTGAAGTGCGATTATACAGCGTTAAGCTATCGCCTTCTTTTCCTCCTCTTTAGTTGAGAGAACGTATATTATTTTGGGGGGATTCACAGCTATATTTTTTTCCTGCTTGTTGCTGGGTGTCGTACAGAGGCCAGATATTTAAAGTAAAGAGAGCTGGTTTCTGAAGTAGTGCTCTAGAGAGATGCTTGCGTAATTCCACCAGGCAGATGAATAGGACCTCTCAGTCTACAGCGCTGTCAATCCGATAGCTTTGAAGTGTGCCAACTTCACAAGAAAACCCAACAGAAAGGGGAGGGGGGGGGAGAAAAAAAAGAGTGATGGTGGTGGGGGAGAGGGGGATAGAGGGGAAGAGAAAGTTGATGTCTGTATTCTACGGGAGAACATGATGCAGCTTTTCCCTCAGCTTTTTTAGCACAGACTTTATTTATGGCTCTAATGAGTGCAACAGCGGTGCTGGGGGAAGAAGAAAAAATGTCTGAAATGTTCCTGTCGGTTTGTCACTGTGGAATTATTGCAGATGCAAAAAGCTGTTATTTTAATTTGCAATGGTAGATATTCAGATGGTTGTTTTGGCCAACTCGCTGCAACGTGCAGGGACGTTAGAGCGGGTGCTGGAAGGAACATGAATCACTTAAAGCCAATTGATGCTTAATCTGAAAAGGAGGTCGGTGGCTTTGTGTGGAGGGTGAGACGCGACTGTGGAGCCACCGGAGGCATGCAGAGACCAAATCAAGCTTCTCTGCGGCTTTGCACAGCTCCGCATTGACATGATTGGCTGACGGTAGGTGTTGACTGGAGGTGCTGTATAAAAAAACAAACACACTTCCTTGACAACTTCCTTAACAGCAGCTCTGCGAAACGCTTAATGGATGTTTGATCCGACTTCTGCGGAGGCAGCATCACAGTAAATGCTGTGCGGCCACTGCGGTAGCCCGGATTGACCACGCAGAGCCTTTTACGACACTAAAAAGATGATGACTTCATCTCCTGTACACTCATAGGTTACGGCCTGCCGTTTATTAACAATGCCTAGAGGAACTACTGGAAAAGGTGAAGATGACAGGTACTTCTAGCCACCGTCTGTGCACTTGAATAAAGCGTGTTAATGCTTTTATGAAAGGAAAGTGCACTCTCTCCTCAGTAGAAGACAAATTACAGAATTGAGTCAAATTACCCGAAAATTCGGTGTCTTCGTTTGCGAGATGAAGTACACCATTTGAAACAACCTCACAATTCACGAGACATCCAGTACTCCTATGAACAGATCTATGTCCAACCACACAGAGAAGGAATTATCTGATGTACCTCAGAAGCTTTTAAATGCTAGAGACGAAAGATGGAGGCACATAAACAGATATAACAGCAGCCATGTCAATGCATTTTTTCAGCAGGAGAGGCCTGGTTGGCATTTAATGTCCCTGATTGACACTAAGGTAGAGAAAGTACACAATACACAGCTCCACAGAGTGAGTATCTATTAATATATGACATTTTCTCTTTGAAATAAATCATGTTTGTTTGGCGCTGTCTTGTTCCCCAGCTCTGATGTGTTACAAATCTCGATTCTCTTTCACAAAGGTACATGTACTGTATATGCTAAGGGGTAAAGCAAAATTATTCCTATATGATATAATGACCCGATCTGGTTGATGTTGTTACTTTGTGTGTGTGTGTGTGTGTGTGTGTGTGTGTGTGTGTGTGTGTGTGTGTGTGTGTGTGTGTGTGTGTGTGTGTGTGTGTGTGTGTGTGTGTGTGTGTGTGTGCGTGTGTGTGTGTGTGCGTGTGTGTGTGTGCGTGTGTGTGTGTGCGTGTGTGTGTGTGTGTGTGTGTGTGTTGGGGGGGGCTTAGGGGTAGCTATGATGAATAAGTCAATTCTGCAGAGATCTTTTCTCAATCAACACGCAACCTATCAGAGATCTGGCAGCAGTTTAGCCCACCAGACAGAGTGCTAGGTGCTTTTCAATTATATCTCTAATGATCATTCATTCCCCCTGTCCTCAAGCCAATTTTATGACAATAACAGTAATCACCCTCAATGATTTTGCCAATTGGTTGAGAAGAGAGAAAGAGCACACTACAGCGAGACGTGGGTCTTCTCTATCAAAACCATTGTGTAGCCTATAGCCCACGCAGTGCTGAAATATAAATCAAATGAGGGCTTCAATATGACAGTATTACAGTAATTAGCTACAGTATTGTGCAGACACCTGCATATACTGAGACATACATACCGATCAGCGTCTATTGTGTTCTGTTGCGTAAGATCTCGTTTGCACTCCTACGGTTGGAGTGGAGTACAGTACAGTGCCATCTGGGACCGGGACCGAACCCCCCCCCCCCCCCCCCCAAGGCCCCATTACTGATCTACTGTAGGTCTCCACATCCCCATGACGTACTACTACACAGTCCTACACGTTTAAGTCACGACAGATGATTTAAGTGCTAGAAACCTCGCTCTAGCATTGAATTCATGGCTGAACTATGGCAGCCGTTTCACTAATCAGCTCATGGCTTTCTACAGCAGGCGTCTGTTTTTTTAACAGCAGTTACGTGGACAGGAAGCGAAGACCCTCCTTTCCAGCCGTGTCGCTGATACCTAGGTGGAGTGGCAGTGTGGACTCTGGGTGACAGGCGCTTGGTATGGGTATTGTCTCAAATGGCACTCTACTCTCTACATCGTGCACTATTTTGGCAGTAATACTGCACCAATTAGGGAATAGGGTGCCATTTGGGGTGCAGCTGAGGGGTGATGGTGGTGGCAGGCAGCTCCTGGCCCAGAGCATCCTTTCCTGGCTGTCTGTAGTGCAGATTGACAGTGTTGAGATGCAGACATCAACACACAGGGCAAGTTCATGGGTTTGTGGTGTGTGTGTGGTCAGCGGGAGGCAATGTGGTGAGGTGTGGGATCAGCCCCGGGGTCCGGCAATCCCCCCCTGGGGTCACCAATCATAGCAGAGGGGTCAGGATGTGTTTGGACTGGATGTGTTTTGCAAAATCTTGTAACCCAAATAAAATGACTAAAACATATTTGAAGGCTTCCAAATCGTAACAGGAAAAATAAATTAAAAAAGACAACAACAAAAAACATTTGGTCTTCTCAATATCATCAGCAATACAATCAGCATTCAGCATATACTGTCCTAAGCTTGCAGTTTCACAAGGGATATGTAGATTAGGTTCTTACATCATCTCTGACTGTGTGGATGATATGAAACAGTAAGCTAAGATTTATTGGAAAAATGTGTAAGCTCTCAAGCACTGAGCGATCAACCCTCAAAAATAAAAATAACCTCACACATCACATCAACCGTGTGTGTGTGTGGGGGGGGGGGGGTAGAGAGACAGAGAGAGTGGGAGACAGGGCAAGAGACAGCGAGGGAGAGACAGAGAGGGAGAGACAGAGAGGGAGAGACAGAGAGGGAGAGACAGGGAGGGAGAGACTGAGAGGGAGAGACAGAGAGGGAGAGAGAGAAGGAGAGACAGAGAGGGAGAGACAGAGAGGGAGAGACAGAGATGGAGAGGGAGAGACAGAGAGGGAGAGGGAGAGACTGAGAGGGAGAGACTGAGAGGGAGAGACTGAGAGAGAGACTGAGAGGGAGAGACAGAGATGGAGAGACAGAGAGGGAGAGGGAGAGACTGAGAGGGAGATACTGAGAGGGAGAGACAGAGAGGGAGAGAGAGAAGGAGAGACAGAGAGGGAGAGACAGAGAGGAAGAGGGAGAGACAGAGAGGGATAGACTGAGAGGGAGAGAGCGAAGGAGAGACAGAGAGGGAGAGACAGAGATGGAGAGACAGAGGGAGAGACAGAGAGGGAGAGGGAGAGACAGAGAGGGATAGACTGAGAGTGAGAGAGAGAAGGAGAGACAGAGGGAGAGACAGAGAGGGAGAGGGAGAGACTGAGAGGGAGAGACTGAGAGGGAGAGGGAGAGACTGAGAGGGAGAGACTGAGAGGGAGAGACTGAGAGGGAGAGACAGAGAGGGAGAGAGGGCAAGAAATAGAAGGTGTGCTTCAGCCCCATGCCATCTCAAACACAGTCCTGACTAATTGGCTTGCGGGCCTTTACCATTCCAGTCAGCCAGACAGACAGTCTTTTTTTCCCTCGTTCGCTGGCTCTCTTTTGTACCCAGCTCAAACATAGGCTTCAGGTGTATTCTGAAGGGACAATGGGGGACTCAATACAGCTAATTAAATAATTTCAGTTCAGTCAATTCCACACTTAGTTCCCTGCTCACTCAATTTTCCTCCAGGTGGTCCATTCTCACTATGGACTGGCTTAGTGTTATTGCCAACTCCATTGCAGGCTTATGCACTGACATTTTCTGCATATGTTACTGCCAGTTACTATTTCCGGGAAGTGTTCATCTGAGGCCTTTTCAGGTTTTTACCTCTTGTCCAAGTTCGCAACACGTTTCCAGATTAGAAAATGTCTCACGGTCTCTGGCAAGAGACCATTTTAGCAAAACTCATGGGGGTCAACAAGAGCAATGTTCCCACATTCCATCCAATTTAGATTTGGCGTAGTTCTGCCATAAATTAGTCTCAAACGTACTGGTTTCACACTTTGCAAATTATGAAATGCTCACAAACTTTTCAAATATGCTATATGTAAAAGTATAGCATTTTACAGAGTACTTTTTATTTTAAGTAACTAGACTAACACTGGCAGTGAGAATCGTAGCCAATAGGTGATAATAGTATCCAATCATAGTTAGGCTACATAGATACAGTCTATTGGCATTATCTAGTGAAACACTGGTCCTCTAATTTTGTCAAGCAGTTGTTAAACTGGTTGGGTTAAATCGTCAATTTCCTCCATACAGATGGAATAGCCGAACAGAACTATTTGTGTGGTGCTCTAGTTTTATCACTTCCTGTTCCCATCAGCCCACTAATAGCACCAGGGTGTCAGGAGCCAATGTGTGTGATTACACACACACACCACACCACCACACACACACACACACACACACACACACACACACACACACACACACACACACACACACTGCAACAGCTTTTTGGACATAGGAAATTGGTAATAAACAACGTGTTGATCATTTATTGACAAAGAATGCCCTACCTAGCCACCTTCTAGGTCATTACCTGTGTGTTAGATGTTGTGTGTAAGTAGATTGAGAAAAGCTTGGATTCAACAGATCTATATCCACATGCTTTGAATCATGGACTTGTTTGCATACACAAACAGTCAAACATCGCTATGCATTTGTTCTGGTTTACCAATACATATGCTTCTAATAGCTTTGTTTTCACAATCTGTTTGTTTTCTCTGATGTTTGATTACAAACAAATGGGGTGGGCTTCCTTGTGCTGCGTTCATGGCCATTAGGGAACGCTGGCTGATTAAAACCAGTGTTTTGTTGATGCTGAGACAGTTATTATTTCCCTTTACAAGAAAGGTAAACAAACATCCCTTTCAACTCCAATTGCTAGTTAGTGTTCCTAATTTTACTGTGGGCGAGTGTTATCATCAATAGAACGTTGAATACCTGCTGGCCCAAACCCAACGAATAGCTGTCATCTTATCTGTGTATTAGGTAATAATGGAACAGTTCCTTCCCTTCTGCCCAAGTGGGTCAGAGGTGTGTGAGAATGAACCGTTATCGTAGAGAGAGAGAGAGACAGACAGGATCCCTCCGTGGCCCAGCTACCGAGCACGGTGGGACATCCGCTAGCCTTTCGTCAGATCACTGTAGCGATTTATAAATGGTCTGACGGACTGATCCCTTTATCGAAACTCCATATTTGTACCATCTACCACTCCCAGAGCTTCGGGTTCCTGCCAATACCCGTTCCACTGTGCGATTAGATGTGGCATCTCTCTTCTTGGGTACGATTAACGTTTTTTCTCGGCGCTGCAGTTGATCCCGCTGATCCTCACGATTGACTTCTTGTTAGCACCCTAATTCAAGGTAACACGATGGAACTCCATTTCAAGGGGATTAATTATTGTAGCTTGGGATTCCACTCAAAGATGGCAGGCAGCAGACTTACTGGGAGGAGGGATATTTCAGGCAGGTTGCAATAAATCCCTTTAGACTGAGACATTTTGGGATTGACGTTAATTAAATTTGAAAAACAGATAAAAAAATAAAATAAAAAAAAGGCCAAGATTGATAACCCTGAATAGAATCCAAATCATTGGTATGAACGGCAGGCTTCAAAGGTATCAGGCCGATGACCGCATGTATGTAATCATGACTCTTTACTAACGTTTAGAGGGGAAATCTGTGACGGCTTCCTGGAAATAAGGAGGTGACGTTCAATTTGGATATAAATCGAAAAGTGAGTCTCTTAGATCTTTGGAATGTATCTCTCGACCGATTTGGTGAACATTACATGTCAAAAGACCAGTCTTTGATACCTTTTGGATAAGGGACTCTGTATTATAGGAATGGTTTCAGTAACTTCAAGTTTAATTCCACTCATACCCAGAACATCTTAAAACCTTTGTTTACAGTAATAAACGTTGAGCCGTTACCATAGTCTCGGGGAAGAAGGTTCCCTTTTTTCCTTCTGTTTGATGATATTTACATTTAATTTATTTATTTGTTTGTTTTCTCAAAATAAAATAAAAACATTTCATCTGGAAGGCGTCGAGCGCTGCAGATAGCGCTGTGCCGGAGACAGCCCCCTATTTGCGTTGTTGACAGAGGCCTTTGTACCACACCGGGGATGTGTAACAGATTACTGGCACCGTCACCACACTGGCACCGTCGCCACACAGGCCATACATTTCAAATTAAAATCTCAACACACAAGAGAGGACCGGTCACCCAAGGGTCAGCTGGATGTTTTCGGTTGATTTTTGTTAAGGAGGACGGATGAAGAATTCTTATTTCAACACATTGGAGTGTTTTTTTTGTTGTTTTATTCTGACAGATGGGATGGGCATCAATGTAAACATGTAGGTGGTATTGGTCATCTTTGTATTTATTCTAGACATGGGACCACTAAGAAGACATCTAAATAAACGTATGTCAGAGGTCTGTATGTCTTCATTTTGCTCAGTACAAAGATGTGTTCATCTAACATGGCGTTTGGTTCAGTGCTTCCTCTTAATTCAGGTCCCGTAAGCCCTATGAAAGGTTAGCCACAAGCAGTGGGCCACACTCTAGTGGGACAGAGGGAGGGAGTCAAAAGGAATGAGTCTTTTACCGAGGTGAGTTAGCTCCTTTGTTGGCATAAAAGGTTGGTTGAAAAGAGATGTCGTTGTTAGTGAGCAGCCAAGACAATTTGTTCTGATGATTAAGACGGTAGCCCCTACAGGTCCTAGGTCAGCCGTTCACTCCTGTAATCCCACCGGGAGCGTTTGTTACTCTATTTAAGCAAGGTTCTGACAAGGGGATTAGCCCATGTAGGATTAATCACTTTAAAAAGATAACTTTTAATGAGTTTTACCTCACTTAGACAATTGGCAGAGGAAGGAATCTGTATCACATTCTAAACATCAACAGTGCTATTGTACATTTACTCCTAAAAAGAAACAAGATGAAAGTATCGGGACGTGGGTTTGGGGTTAATCATTTTGTGCTTTGCATTGATGTCTACAACTTATTTCATCTATGGTAGCCTCCTTCTAACCAAATAGATGAATGAGGCATGGATGAATTGTCTCTTTTATGAGTAGATCCCTTTGAAACATTCCTATGTTGTTTTGATGCATAATGTTTTCAATGGGAGGACTGTTGCTGCTGGATGACGTGATTTACCACGAGAAACAACTTCGGGTCAGCTTGAGGTGTTTCTGTATCGTTCAATGTGTGGCCCATTTGTTAAACATTTAGCCGCGTTGTGTCAACACCATAACGACAAAAATGATCACGTAAACAAAACACGCAGACAAATAACGATATTTCCCATGCAATACTACTGACATAGTAACAGACATTCAATAGTGTCACAAGGCATCACTTTTACACAGACCAATCGTTACGGGGGCCATGCACTGAATCGTACATTGATCAGTTACAATAGCTGTACTAATTAGAGATGGATGCAGAACTGCACACAGCTGGCACATTGCGTGCAGTGTGAGCCAATTCAATTGGTAGTAGGGGAACGTGAAGATGTGTGTGTGCAGGCAGAGAGGGCAGGCTAAGCTGCCCTCTGCAGTGTGTCAGGCTCCCAGTAGGGGGAGTTAACTTGGCAGTACCACTCCACTATCCTCAAATGGACAAATCTGCAGTCAAAAGGCTTCTAAATAAGTCATGCCGGAGTTTGGACTTCAGGGGCCTCAGTAACTGCTGATTTCGATCCTTCTAGCGGTTAAGACATTGATACCGTAAATAGGCGTTATGCGTCTGCTGTATTTTATTTTATTCATCTATGAAGCAGTGCAAGCGATCATTTACCTTTCTACAACTGCTGAATGTGCGACAGGTGAAACATCGGCATAATATGTCATGCTGAGCAATGTCAAGTTTGATACGTGGACACTGTAGGGATACGATGAGAGGAGGGATTTGAGAACACGTCTGTTTGATAACACAAGACGCTCTGAAATTGGGGTGTTGTAACAGGAAATAGTGAGATGTCTGAAAGGAATTCTGACAGCCTAATCAGTCACTGGGTTAGATGGAGATAAGAAAAGAGGCGAGTTTGGCACACAGAACATCTCTCATAGGAACCATCCTAATATCATTTTCTGCCTCCCAGCCTCTGAAAGAGGATTCAATAAATATGTGATGGGGAACTAGAGAGAGAGAAAAAAATCTGGTGGATGACAACCCACCATCTCCAGAGGAAATGAAGTATGAAGATTTATATAGGGTCCTACAAAGAGTGAAATATTCATGCACATACATCCAACGCATCATAACTAATCTGGATCTCTTATCTGATTCTGGAGATCGAGAGAGTCCATCTAGCAAATCCACATCTAGCAGAAGACAGATCCCAGATCCTGGCTCCTTAAACAGAAATCTCAATCAACATTTCATTTCCACCCAGATAGAGCCCGAGTCAGTTCAGAATCAATTAGAGCTGGTGCCTGCACCGTCCGTCCCATGTGTTAAGGGGATCAGCCGGTCACTTGCTCAGCTGCACTCCGCTCTGCCTGATCTCTCAGTTTTACATGGTGAACAGGCTCGTTTCACACAGCACAGCGGCTGAGGAGGAGGCAGCTGCGGCAACAGCAGATGGCAAATAATAACCGTTAAAGCGAGCCCGTTAAAGCGAGCCCACTCCTCTTCTCCTCCTCTCCTCTTATAGACAACCACGCAGGCACAAGGAATGTCCCCCTTGAAAGATGCCAAGGACAGAGTTGTCTACCCAAGGTCTCTAAACGCGTACCTTTTTTACATCACACATTTTATGTTCAGAAAAATGTGTTGTGAAAAAAGGATTAGGGGATTACAGAGCTGTGACACTCGTCTCCAAGACAGAGAGGGTCAGGAGTTCAGAGCTGCCCAGGGCTGCCGGGCCTGCTCAGTCCACTCCAAAGCCTGGGCTGTGATGCTGTGCCAGTGTGACTGGGTTGCCCACAAGCCTGCCAGATTGAAGTACTCTGTGCATGGCAGGAGATAAAGAGATCCTGCTGTCTGGTGATAATAGAAGTGAGTCCTGTCCTGGGCCTGACTGGGATGTCCAGACTCCCCAATACAACTCCCAGGCACGCATACATGGTCAGCTGAGTGGCCAGAGCCATAAATCCACCAGAAGTGAATGCCTGTCTCTGTTTGTGGTTTAGCTGCCTCACCGACACAGTGGGTTTACACTGGGCTAGTGACCCGATGACCAAAACATGATCTTGATTAATCCCGCAGCACCCCCCCCCAAAAAAAACAAGAAAAAATGGAGGAAAAACACAAGCAACACTTGCACTTGTCTTTTCTTACTTGCACTGATGTTGTTGATAGCTAGTTTACTGAGGATTATTTTGTTGTTGTAGCTTACTATGACTGATGTGGTTGTCTCACCTAGCTACTGTACGTTAAAACGAACGCACTAAGCCACTCTGGATAAGAGTGTATGCTAAATGACTCAAATCAAAAAAATAACGTCAAATGTACATCATTTCCAGATCTTAATTCCCGGGCTTTTTCATTGGCCAACAGAACTCCATTTTGTTAAGTGATCATGTAAAAGATGAGTCTTTGTTTTCATTATATTTGGCTCTATATTTGGACAAGGTAGGCTTATTTCTATTTTCCATTCTTTCACCCATAGACATGAAATGCTTCTTCTTCTTTTTTAAAGGTTATACCCAAGGAAGTTTGTGTGTGATGCATGTACGCTGAGGGCTAAAATCAAAAATAAATCCACAAACCAAATATACATTTTCAATGAGTCAGATGCATCTGCAAGTTTCATATATTACATCATCTGAGCTCTGTGGTTGCCAGTATATGAACCACTTTCTATCTAGCTGAACAGTCATTTCAATTACAAAGATTTGAGGGTTTGGTTTTATCTGCTCAAGGGCAAAACTGGCACAGATGTGTGGTACTAACCGTATGAACTCAAATGGCCAGAGGTTCTTTGAGTAGGAGGCTATTATTGACATTGGCACTACAACTCCCAATTCTGATGGATTTTCCTTTTGACTTGGTATTGACTGTCTCACATAGTAAATGGGTACTCTGGGGACAAGGAGTTCACAGAATGGATGTGTCCTGTGAACACAGCATGAGATTGTTCAACACCCCCTCTATGACCCCATGGGGAAGCCCCTTTTACCAATTGAAGACAAACAGAAAATCACTGTAGGCTACTGGGTGATCTATTTTTAGAGAATAGTACCTAGCATATTTGAGAAAACAATGGAGTTATATTGCTCTACATAGCCCTGCTTACTTTACCAGCACGGTGTAACAATATTATGCATATTGAGTGTGAATATTGCCTGCTTCTTAATGTCCCCACGTTGTGTGATGAGGGTGAACTCATTCGTCTCTGGGAGCAGGTTCACTCAGTCTGTTGAGTTTTTCTATCCTGGTGGCACAAGGCGTGACCGAATTGCAGCACCACTCGGAGCAGTCAATTAGCCGGCAGTATTTTGAGTCAGTCGCCATGTTGCTGTGAGCTTCGTTACTGCATTAAATCACTGCTCTGCCAGCTGTGCTCTGAACTTTCAGCGGGCGGAGGACTCCCACTCTCCTTTCCTCTGCAGGCCACGAGTTATAGAACGAACCACAGCACTGCAAACTATGTTGCGTAATACAACTTAACCCATTCGCCTCAAGGGACTTCATGAATTCCCATATCTAAATATTTTTGGATTTCATAGCTGTGTTACACACACACACACACACACCTTTATTTTGCTTGGTGTCCTTTCTGAAGGTTGTGAGGGCCACCCTGTACTTTACTTCTGACTGAAGCCTCATGCTAGTATTTTAGCCAATCCATCTGTCCATCAAACAGTAGCAGAAGCTGCTTACTATTCCTCTCATCTAGACATTAATAGGTTAAGTAGCTGTTTTGGCTGGAGGTGAGGCTTAAATCCCTGAAAAGCAGCAACCACCTGCTAGCCATTGTTACCCTCAGGCAGCCTAAGGGACCCATTCAAAATGCCAAGCTGCCAATGAAAACGTTCCTCCACACAGCGAATCCAAACAAACAATGACACAGGGATCAAGCCCGGAACATTAAACCCTGCAAAGTAAATGGTAAGTGGTACAGTATCTTATTATCTACCTGCTGCTACTTTACACTGAGCAATACCACTTCCGTAATCTGCTTATATCCGAGGGGAAATGTCTTAAGCTGCACAAGGGGAGTAAATTAAAGCTTTTTCCCATGATCCCCCAGTGTGTGTGTGATGCCCTGCTCGTATCCTTGGAGATCCCTGTGTAGATTAGTATTCAGACCTGCAAACACAACCTCTCAGTGGTGGAGGCCTCTTTCAATCTCACATCCAATTCAACTCTACACCTAGTGTGTTCCTGACCTTACTCAGTAGGTAGACGGAAGGCAGGCAGCCCAATGGAATTTGAAGTTTGCCAGACATTAATTGAATGAAAACAACTGACTGGACCACCAATGACTTCAAAACGCTCAAATTTGGTGTCATGTCTACTGTAGCACTTGTACCATTCGTGTAGTATATCCTCATATATTATGCAAATCAGTATTCCATACTGCCCATGCATGGACGTACCTGCTTGCTGTCAAAATACCTCTTTGAACGACATTCATTTCCAGCGTGTGTGTAGCTCACTGTGTGTTCGGTCTCCTTAAATAAAAGTTAATGGCTTCATAAGTCATTAAAAGGTTGGCTGCCCATGTCACTATCAGTGTAATCTGCTGTCACCACGCACTGCAGCTTTAGCAAACAGATTTATGCTTTGACACGTCAAGTCCAAGGAAATGGCGGTGTCACCGCAATCTGATCGGGCCCAACTTCAGGCACTCAAGTGGCTCGTATCAGCTAATGGAATCGAGTAGCGGCTACTGTCAATACGCTGCCAATGTTTGAGATTATCTTCACGTTATAGGGACATGTTGGCTGGGTTCCCTTGATAAGGTTCCCCGTACTGGTATACGCCATCGCAGGGAGACAGCATGGGAGATCACGCGCACGCCTTTCTCCTTGAAACCCTAAAAACAGCCGATGGATGTGCAGGGCAACTTTTGTGAAACCATGCAACTTTGAGGAAATCCCAGAGCCTTCAACTTCTCCAAGCAGCGCAAAGAAACTCAAAGACCATCGGAACCGAACCAAAGCATTGACGTAGAACATACACCACAGTCTAACTGAAGCGGAGTAATATTACCATTCACTTTGATCCCTTCCCTCAGCACCACTGCAGGTACGGCATATAGTGACGTAAACAGTAGATCCAAACATAAAGGGCCTATAGAGTCTAGAACAGTATTGAATCCATATACAATATGAATGCCACTGTTCATTCCGATTGACCACATCCGGGGCTGGATTCCCCAACACTCTGATGTGAATATTAAGTCAACTAATTGGATTTGGCTCTTAAGCCTCTTCCGCAAAGGGGACAGAAGAAAATAAAAGGCAGAGTCATGGACCATCTCTGTATCTCAGTCAGGCCATGGGAATAAAGTAATTATAGTAATTGAATCCAAATTGCATGTGTGTTAATCTTTCAGGGGGGGGGGGGGGGGGGGGGGGGGGGGTGGCTTGACTGTAAACCAGTTCTACAGTTCATCTGTAATACAGTTAATCTGTAAGTGACCATTTGTGAACTGAAGTATGGCTGATCAAACTGTTATTCTTCGATAACAGAATGAATGAGTTGTATGTATAAAATGTCGGCTAGTGTGAGTTCTTCTTGTTAAGATGAACCATGATGAGCTCGGGAAAGTGAACAGCACGGCTCTCGTCTTGCGTAACACAGTGAGAAATATTGTGCGGAAATTAAACCTGAAGTTAGATCAAGTGTGGGTGTTGTGTTACATTCACTGACGTAATGCTGGAAGGGTATGCTTATCACACTTACAGGGCCTTCAGAAAGTATTCACACCTCTTGACTTTTTTTCACACTTTGTTGTGTTACAGCCTGAATTTAAAATGATTTAGTGACACTGGCCTACACACAATACCCCATAATGTCAAAGTGGAATTATGTTTTTAGAATTTATTTACAAATTAATACAAAATGAAAAGCTGAAATGTCATGAGTCAGGAAGTACTCAACCCCTTTGTTGTGGCAAGAGTAAAAATGTGCTTGATAAGTCACATAATAAGTTGCATGGACTCACTCTGTATGCAATAATAGTGTTTAACACAATTTTTTGAATGCCTACCTCATCTCTGTACCCCACAAATACTGTGATCTGTAACGTCCCTCAGTCGAGCAGTGAATTTCAAACACCGATTCAACCACAAAGACCAGGGAGGTTTTCCAATGCATCGCAAAGAAGAGAGCCTATTGGTAGATGGGTAAAAATGAAAAAAGCAGACATTGAATAACCCTTTCAGCATGGTGAAGTTATTAATTACACTTTGGACGGTGTGTCAATACACCCAGTCACTACAACCATACAGGCGTTCTTCCTAACTCAGTTGCCGGAGAGGAAGGAAACCGCTCAGGGATTTCACCATGAGGCCAATGGTGACATTAAAACAGTTACAGAGTTTAATGGCTGTGATCGGAGAAAGGATGGACAAACAACATTGTACTTACTCCACAATGCTAACCAAATGACAGAGTGAAAAGAAGAAAGCCTGTACAGAATAAAACTATTCCAAAACATGCATCTTGTTTGCAACAAGGCACTAGCGTAAACTGCAAACATTTTGGCAAAGACATTTACTTTATGTCCTGAATACAAAGCGTTATGATGGGGGCAAATCCAACAGAACACATCACTGAGTACCACTCTTCATATTTTCAAGCATGGTGGTGGCTGCATCATGTTATGGAAATGCGTGTCATCGGCAAGGACTAGGGAGTTTTTTTTTGTTTAAAATGAAACGGGCTAGAGCTAAACACAGGCAAAATCCTAGAGGAAAACCTGATTCATTCTGCTTTCCAACAGACACTGGGAGACAAATTCACCTTTCAGCAGGACAATAACCTAAAACACAAAGCCAAATATACATAGGAGGACTTGCTTACCAAGACGACATTGAAAGTTTCTAGTGGCCAAGTTATAGTTTACACTTAAATTGGCTTGAAAGTCTATGGCAAGACTTGAAAATTGCTGTCTAGCAAACAACCAACTTGACAGAGCTTGAAGAGTTTTAAAAATAATAAATGGGAAAATATTGTACAATACAGGTGTGCAAAGCTCTTAGAGATACAGTTGTAAATCGTTGCCAAAAGTAATTCTAACATGTATTGACTCAGGAAGTTGAATACTTATCTAAATCAAGATATATTAGGGCTTAATTTCTTTGAACATTTCTTCCACTGACAGTATTTTGTGTAGATCAATGACCAAAAAGGACAATTAAATACACTTTAATCCCACTTTGTAACGCAACAAAATGTGGAAAACAATCAAGGGGTGTGAATACTTTCTGAAGGCACTGTAATTCAGACGGATACTGCGCTAAGGGATTCAAATGTCAGTGTACAATACATTTTTTACATAGTAGCATATGATGGTATGAGTTGACTGACACTAGGCTGTTTAACATGTTTCCTGCCCTGCTGTGAAATTTTAAGCAAGCTGTGCAGTTTCGAATGTATGTTATATAAATGCTACATGTGTTATGTTTAGAAGATGATAATAATAATAATAATAATAATAATAATAAGTACTGAAAAGTTTACTTTTAAGCTAGCTAACAGTTTTGTAGACTCAAGAGTTCACCTAAGATGAGAGAGTCAGGCAAAGTTGAACAGTCATATCTTTCTCCCACAGCTCAATTCTCATTAATGTCAATTTCATAGTGCCGGCCCGAGGGGGAAGACCTTCCTAATAATATATACCACTTATTCAATACACTTCCTCACATCAAAAGAGTCTGTCGATAACATTAGCTGTTTATCCATGACGTCTGGAGAACAACATTTGCCCTTTTGACTGGAGGTAGTCGCAGTGTCACGTAAGACAGAGTACAAAATGAAATTGTTCATTAACACATGAGCCTATGCTTCCTCCTTGGAGTTGAAAAATACTTGACGTTGAGAGAAAAAAAAAACTGAGCTGAATTGGAAACAGCACATGAAGACCCGATGAAAGCCATGGCGGCTGAAAATGTTTGCTTTTTTTTTCAAACAATACGAGCATCATCAATAAGGTTATCAGGTACAGTGATTCTGTGACCCATAAAAGTCAGGCTGCAGTAATAATTCATTCTCACTATTGTCATCATCCCTTCAGCAGACACACGTTGCCTCGGGGGAAATGACACGTTAAAACCCTGCAATGGGACGCGGTTCAGCGTTCAGTCTATGACTAGTTCGTGATTCAACTGAAGTCGAGAAAATACTGGGGTGAGTTTCAGGCCAAGCATAAATCTGTTCTTTGTGTGTGGGCTCACACTGCACTGTGGTAGCATGTAAAAGAACCTCAAAGATACTTTCCTCTGACGCTTTCAAGCTCTATGTTGCTCTCTTGCTGTCCTTTTATATCCCTTGTGCTTTTAGTCAAGATACATATTTTGACAGCAAAACCCGCTGTGCACTCCAACTTGGTTGCCATGGACACAGTTAAAGTTAGGGAGGGTAGCATGTTGTGCTGTCCGTCTGACATTTATCCTGTTGGAGAAGGATCGGACTTACTGGGAAGGAGTTTTTTCCTGCAACCTGTGTGTCTCCACAGGGGAAGGGCTGTGTTGATGGGAAAAAGCTCTCTGAGCAGCACCTGGCTGGGAAACAAAACTGATTTAGAAGCAGCTAACACCAGCAACACAGCTGAGCCTCGCTTCACAGGTCACACAAAAAAACAAGCAGAGTCGCAGTAAGACAGCAAAGATCGTATCAAAACACCTTTCTATCTCAACTAGGCACTTCTGATTTTAATGGTGCCTGGTAGGGTTGAGCAGTATCCATATTTCCATACAGTTATATATATACTCTAATATATACATTAGAGTGTCTAGTTTGAGAAACAATTGGCAGCTTCATTAAATAGTACCCGCAAAACACCAGTCTCAACATCAACAGTGAAGAGGGGACTCTGGGATGCTGGCCTTCTAATGTACATGTCCTCTTGCTCAGTTGTGCACTGGGGCCTCCCACTCCTCTTTCTATTCTGGTTAGAGACAGTTTGCGCTGTTCTGTGAAGGGAGTAGTACACAGTGTTGTACGAGATCTTCAGTTTCTTGGCAATTTCTTGCATGGAATAGCCTTCATTTCTCAGAAGAAAGTGCTTTGTTTCTGGCCATTTCGAGCCTGTAATTGAACCCACAAATGCTGATGCTCCAGATACTCAACTAGTCTAAAGAAGGCCAGTTTTATTGCTTCTTTAATTAGGACATCAGTTTTCAGCTGTGCAAACATAATTGCAAAAGGGTTTTCCTAATGATGAATTAGCCTTTTAAAATGATAAACTTGGATTAGCTAACACAATGTGCCATTGGAACCCAGGAGTGATGGTTGCTGATAATGGGCCTCTATACGCCTATGAGATATACAATTTTAAAAATCAGCTGTTTCCAGCTACAATAGTCAATTACAACAATGTCTACACTGTATATATATATACAGTGGGGCAAAAAAGTATTTAGTCAGCCACCAATTGTGCAAGTTCTCCCACTTAAAAAGATGAGAGAGGTCTGTAATTTTCATCACAGGTACACTTCTAATATGACAGACAAAATGAGAAAAATAAATCCAGAAAATCACATTGTAGGATTTTTAATTAATTAATTTGCAAATTATGGTGGAAAATAAGTATTTGGTCACCTACAAACAAGCAAGATTTCTGGCTCTCACAGACCTGTAACTTCTTCTTCTTCTTCTTCTTTCCTCTGTCCTCCACTCTTTACCTGTATTAATGGCACCTGTTTGAACTTGTTATCAGTATAAAAGACACCTGTCCACAACCTCAAACAGTCAAACTCCACTATGGCCAAGACCAAAGAGCTGTCAAAGGACACCAGAAACAAAATTGTAGACCTGCACCAGGCTGGGAAGACTGAATCTGCAATAGGTAAGCAGCTTGGTTTGAATAAATCAACTGTGGGAGCAATTATTAGGAAATGGAAGACATACAAGACCACTGATAATCTCCCTCGATCTGGGGCTCCACGAAAGATCTCACCCCGTGGGGTCAAAATGATCACAAGAACGGTGAGCAAAAATCCCAGAACCACACGGGGAGACCTAGTGAATGACCTAGAGAGATGGGACCAAAGTAACAAAGCCTACCATCAGTAACCCACTATGCCGCCAGGGACTCAAATCCTGCAGTGCCAGACGTGCCCACCTGCTTAAGCCAGTACATGTCCAGGCCCGTCTGAAGTTTGCAAGAGAGCATTTGGATGATCCAGAAGAAGATACGGAGAATGTCATATGGTCAGATGAAACCAAAATATAACTTTTTGGCAAAAACTCAACTCGTCGTGTTTGGAGGACAAAGAATGCTGAGTTGCATCCAAAGAACGCCATACCTACTGTGAAGCATGGGGGTGGAAACATCATGCTTTGGGGCTGTTTTTCTGCAAAGGGACCAGGACGACTGATCCGTGTAAAGGAAAGAATAAATGGGGCCATGTATCGTGAGATTTTGAGTGAAAACCTACTTCCATCAGCAAGGGCATTGAAGATGAAACGTGGCTGGGTCTTTCAGCATGACAATGATCCCAAACACACCACCCGGGCAACGAAGGAGTGGCTTCGTAAGAAGCATTTCAAGGTCCTGGAGTGGCCTAGCCAGTCTCCAGATATCAACCCCATAGAACATCTTTGTAGGGAGTTGAAAGTCCGTGTTGCCCAGCAACAGCCCCAAAACATCACTGCTCTAGAGGAGATCTGCATGGAGGAATGGGCCAAAATACCAGCAACAGTGTGTGAAAACCTTGTGAAGACTTACAGAAAACGTTTGACCTCTGTCATTGCCAACAAAGGCTATATAACAAAGTATTGAGGTTAACTTTTGTTATTGACCAAATACTTATTTTCCACCATAATTTGCAAATAAATTCATAAAAAATCCTACAATGTGATTTTCTGGATTTTTTTCTTCTAATTTTGTCTGTCATAGTTGAAGTGTACCTATGATGAAAATTACCGTCCTCTCTCATCTTTTTAAGTGGGAGAACTTTCACAATTGGTGGCTGACTAAATACTTTTTATATATATATATATATATATATATAAATACAGTGTAGACATTGTTGTAATTGACCATTGTTGCTGGAAACGGCAGATTTTTTAAATATATATACATATATTTGCACACACACACACACACACACACACACACACACACACACACACACACAGACACACACACAGTATTACCGGCAGTGCGCATAAGTAGCGCTATTTATTTTCCAACTAAAATAATTAGCCCTGAGGGGTATACTGCAAAGCAGGATCAATGAGTTATCCTGCTAACTTCTATAAACAACCAGAAATAACCACTTATTTTGTGGTTCATTAAGAAAGCTAAACTTACATATGTGTTTTTGGTTGTTGAGTCAACTAGATCATGACAGTTTCAAGCTTTCGAAAAATATGTCAGAATATTTAGGCAAGTTAGATGGCTAACTCCTCCTTTGTAGATACCCCTCAGCTGCAAATAATGTATCTGGCACAATTTAGATAGTTAACTTGGCATGCTCTGCCGCAGCCCACAAATATCATTTGACAATGCTGTGTGTTTACATAATTGCATATTTAATTGCTAGCTTGCTGAATCCCCTGGCAGTAAACTCAATCCAACAGGAAATGCTGCATATTGTATCCCATTTCCAAGGCTTTTAAGTGGAGACCTTTTTTTTTGTTGGATTGAATCAAGACAGATTGAAAGGAAGTCATCTGGAATAGGTTGCATGGCATGTAATGAAAACTCTTTAATTGACATCAGAAGAGAGAGGAAGGGAGACGTTAGGATGGACATTGAAATAGGGAACAGAGCTGCAATGCTGATTATCAAATTTGGCTCCGAATGATCAAAAGCTGAAACAATGCTAACAAGTTAACAACGGTGCCTTTATGTCCACTTCATAGAGCATGCATGATAAAACTGTGTGTTGCTAGGCAACAGTATTTAGTACTAGGCTAGATTTGGACCTTCGACCTGTTGACAGAAGGCTTGTACTGCCCACTTCTGCATGCATCATCTTACACTGTATGCAAGTTCTTTTGAACAGCAAAGCATGGTAAACAATGGATTTTTGATACATTTTATGAACAAGCGTTGTCATGTTGTCCACAAGGCCATCTTAAATCAGATTTCTGATTTGATCTCCATTTTCTGTTTTGAAGGTATGCTGTTTCATCATCAGAGGCCTGTTAGTTACAGTATGCACACCACACAGGAAGGCCCCTTCAACTACAACTGTAGCCTAGCTCTGTACAGGGCACATCGGTGGATTTAGATGTCTTCCTGTAAAGAAAATCTACATTTCAGTGCCTTCTATCTCGGTCCTCTCCGGAGTTCTCCTTTGCATTTTCCTGACCCCGATTTCTCAGTGTGCAGCTATGATTAGGATCCCCAAAGGAATTGGCTCTGTAGCGGGGCCAGGCCAACAAGGCTGGGGGTTTTCTGCACTCCGTGGAGGCTATGGATCCCTCTGGATGTGGAAATAGATTTCAGTCAGAGTCTGGCTCTAATTGTAGCTGCTCAAGGTCCTGCCCATGTCGTGGCACATTTCGCTCAAAGTGTTCAGCCTGACGAAAAAAGGACTATCCTGAACACTCATAAAGGACTTATGCCCTCCTTACTGACATCTCAATTGTTGACTTACACTCTCTGTCTTTCCTCACTTTTGTAGTTTACAAAACTATGGTCATTGGCTACTTTTTCTGTAGTTGCAGAAGTTACTCTGAAGCATAGCAGTTTTAATAATTAAAGAGCACATTGTCTGCCCTTAATGTCTACCATAACTTTTCAAGGAGACTGTTTGTGTTCTATTAACTATAATTCACAGCAGGGGTCATTTAAACCAAATAGACCTCGGAACTATAAAAAGACTGCATGGTGAAACGTCCTTCACTTGGCCGTGATGAATGACTGGTTCCCTCCGCTTCCCATTTCCTTTTGAAGGTCAATTATTTTTTCGAAAAGTATAGGCATGAATTAAAGCCTTGTCCATTCTGTTCACATCCCTGTACTAGGGAGAGAAAAAAAAGATCCCATGGATAGTGAAATTTGATTTAGATCCAGGTGATTTAAATCTTTAAGTAGTCTCCAAGCTAGGTAAGAAGAGGGAGATAGGCTACTGTTCTTCCCCTTAATGATCATGATGAGTTGATGAGGTAGGATCTGAGAGAAAACGGGCACAAGTTAGGATTAATCCTTCATTTCTTCATATTAGAGAGCTTCCGTCTAACACAAATACCACCATCACTTCACTATGCACTTCCATGCGTGGCAGTCCATTCTAAAGCCCAGCCAATAGGCTGTTGAGTTGTACACCTGACAAATGACCAGCAGCAGTTGTTTATCATGCAGGTAATTAGGCCATTACAAATGACACAGCTGTTGGTAAAGCAAGGCTTCTGTTACCGACTGTGTACTCACTGGCACGCCTGGAGCCAAGAGGGTGTAAAAAAAACCTGAGAAAACAGAGGAGAAATCAATACTATATTACCTCAATTAAACTTGATTAACCACGGGGTCCCAGAGCCGAAGGTGTGGAGAGAGAAAGCTTGAGAGACGAGGCAGCCAGCAGGCTACATGTTAGGCTACCGAGGACCCAATAAATGACGGTAACTATAGGAGGTTCCATTTCTTTTTGTATCTTCACCCAAAATAAAGAAACTAAAAAACGGTAGAAGATGATTTGAATTGTTAGCAAATAGTGCACTACACGTATGAAATTCTTGTGTATGCCAATGTTTCAAGGAATCAAATAGTAACACGCCTCGATGAATTTAAATGATCATTTTAAAATGTGGAATCGGCATTAGGGGGAAACAGCGCCCCTGCTCGTCCCAGCACAATTCTCATTGTTTTTGTTTTGTTCGTGAAAATGGAGGAAAAGAGCATCCAGGCATGGTGGTGAAATGTTGTTGTTGTTGTAATACTGTTCTATCGTGTGTGCAACGATTTCAGATTTCATTGTTTGAAGTAACTCCTTTGTTGTTGTAATATTGCAAACGGACGAGGCAGTTTAACCATGACTGATTCCAGCTTTAACCCGAATGTTTGGTTTCATGCATATTCTAATTAAGAGGTGGCAGATGGGATAGCTCTCGAAGTAAAACAAAGTGCGTTGTTTACTTTCCTGTCCATGGGGAGAAACCGAATGGCGGATGGGAAGTTGATTGTAAGATTCTATTAGCAGAAGACAAACACAAAGAGAAGCAGACACTAGCAGCTAACTTTCAAGGCCAAAACCAGATTAGGGGAAAAAATATCCTCTGTCTTTGCAATGATCATCTGAGGTATTTCTGAATAGATATCACTGAATAGTGATTAGGTAGAAAGAACATCTTGTTTCAAATTATACAATCTAGGGAGACATACAGTACATTAAGAATGAACTTTATTCCATGTATTTTTTTAACTTGTACCACACCTATCCAAAGATAACAGTCGTTGCGCTCACATTGATATTATTCATGAGAAATCTCCAAGCCCCACACCGACTTTTCAAAAGACACATTCACTAACAACAGGTTCTACCTCATTCCTACCGCAATCTATTCATTTTCCCGATGATATCGGTAGAATGAGGTAGGACCCGTTACTAATTCATTAAATAGTATTTGCACATTTGAAAACATTGTCCAACCTACAATGGAACTTGATAAATTACTCATTTTAATATAGTGACAAATGGTGCAGAAACATATTTTTAATATGATTCCTTTTAGTCTGAGCATATGTGAGAACCGCCCCCCCCCCCCCCCCCCACACACACACACACACACTGCGCGCGCACACATCCATGCGAAAAGGATATTACGCTTCAATCACGTGACAATCCCTTCCAAAAATCTCTACCATATACAGAGATGACCAACTCCCACCACAGACTTCAGAGGAGGAAAGGAAACTCAGACATGGCACATAAACAAGTCAATCAGTCTGCCCCTCAAACCTGATGCCGAGGCAGAAACGCCACTACAGCAATTTCCCCTCTGTTGTGTCAACCAGCATCTACAGTAAGTGTCTGTCTGGGCCTATGAAAACATTTCCTTCAACACATTTTGCTCTCATGCCTTACTTTAAGTCAGAGATGGGCTACTTTGATGGGGGTGGGGGCCAACAAAAAATGTATCATGAGGGGCTCGCGGGTCTGCCTATCCACATCCATACCTACACATGCAGTCAGAGCCACCCTAAGCAACATTTTGTTGGGGGGCCCCCGCGACCTTGCAGGCAAAAAAAATTCTGGTCCCCGTCTTGACAGCAGAGAAGAAAAAAAAACTGAGTTAATGTCATAGAATTCTACACATTTTGCCATGGGATGTAAAAGAAAATACTGCCGTTTTAAATCAAGTTTTTACAATTGTACACATTTGGCATGGGGTGGGGAGAAGTTTTTACAATTGTATAACTCATTTTCATGCAATTCTACTCATTTTGCTATGGGGCAGAGATAAACAAAAAAAATAGCAGTTTTAACAGCTAATTTCATGCAATTCTACACATTTTGCCATTGGGAGGAGAGAAATGTTTGCAGTTTTTAATATGATATTTGAATGAGCGTGGCTTACAAAATCAATGTGGGCCCCCCAGTTGGTGATTCGAACCATGATTACTAAAATGTAGATAGCTAGCCATTAGACTAAGTTACCAATCTAAAAATGTTTAGCTCACATGGGCTAATTGACTGACTGCCAGTGACTGACATAACAAGAGAAAAACTGCTGGTGCACAACCAAATTTTGTAAATGTACCTTGTGTATTCTATTATTATAACTCTCAACAGTAAGTCGAGACCCCGACTGAGTAAACTTTTTAATGTATTATTTAAAAAATATTGTGTGGAAATTGATCTGTAGGCCTACAAAAGGAGCGCGGCCGCCAGTTGCCCATCCCTGCCTTTAAGTATAGCAACTAGTCCGCTTAATTTGTCCTGGAGAGATAAGGAATTGGTTGCCAATTGAATAGCTATTTGAAATCACGGTCTCTGTCAAGTCTGAAGACATGATAAACTGACTAGCTGACCGGTGGGGAAAAGGAGAGAAAATAGGGCAGGAGCTGACAGAAAACCTACATTTACACGCACAGCCCTATATCTACACACAACTCCCTCCTCTCCCTCCCTTTCTCTGCCTTTGATAGGGAGGCGCTACAAAGCAGAGAGGGAGCTTCAAACAGGCTGCACATTAATATTTTTAAAAGGGCACCCGCTACTTGTGATGTGTGGACCTTTATGCAAATGTACTCGTAGATACAGGTCCCAGCAGAGAATGTGTTGCTTTATTATTTGTTCCGGAACATTTTTCTTGATAAATCTAAATGAACTTTTCACACTCCCTCTGCAACCCTGAGAGCTGGAGAAAAATACAGTTAAAATCCTCCGCCTCCAGCAGTGTGTGTATGTATACGTTTGCAAATAAACAGCTGGCCACAGTGAAAAGCCTCTACCACTAACGAGGGAGTCCCTGTAGATAATGACCCTGAAAATAATGCAACATCATTCATCTGTGAGTCTCAATGTCGTAGGATACCGCCTCTGCCAGGTAATTGTACACGGACTATATTGTATAGTAAGATTTGGCATGAGTGTCATAGTGAGACGAATGCAATTATCGGCTGGCTACACGGAACACTTTATTTGGACAGTGAAGCTAACACTTTTTTAATTTGGCTCTATACAACAGCGTTTTGGATTTGAAATCAAATGTTTTATATTAGGAGACAGTACAGAATGTCACCTTTTATTTGAGGGTACTTTAATACATATCTGTTTTACTGTTTGGAAATGAAGTATTTGGACAATTTCACTTAGCAAAACTGGTGTATTAAATTTAATCAAAAGTTTAGAATTTGGTCCCATATTCCTAGAACACAATGACCACATCAAGCTTGTTACTCTATAAACGTCTTGGATGCATTTGGGCGTTTTTTTGGTTGTGTTTCAGATTATGTTGCGCCCAATAGAAATGATTGGTAAATAATGCATTGTGTCATTTTGGAATCACTTTGATTGTAAATAAGGACAGAATATATTTCTGAACACTTCTACCTTAATGTGGATGCTACCATGATTACGGACAATCATACATAAATTTTGAATATTGATGAGTGAGAAAGCTACAGATGCATAAAGATCATTCCCCCAAGACAAGCTCATTTCTCCCCATTACCATGGGAGATTAGCATTTTTGTAGGTATAGGATATTTATGCCTTTTATTCACGATTCTTTCATGATTATCCGTAACCATGGTAGCAGCCACATTAATGTAGAAGTGTTCAGAAACATTCAATCATTTTTTACAATAATGTAAAAATGTGACTGCCAATGTGACTGCCAATGTGAAATAAGCTGGTGTATTTCAGGATAAAAAGGTGACTACATCATCTGCCCCCTGAAGTGAGGGAACAGCAATGAAAAACTGTAGACACGAGAGGACAACCAAAGAGAAATGGGTTTAATGTGAATCAGGTGTACTTCAAGACATTAGTTTAGCTCAACATTCATTTTACGTTCACTGCTTTCCCTCAATCGTTCCGGAACAAGACGGCCAAGAATCTATTTTACAGGCATTTTAAAAAAAACAAGCTTCTCTTACTGTGAGAAAACAAAAAGATCTTAGCTTTGCTGAGACCTAGCCATGCATAAACATGAACTCTCAAAGTGTTGCCACATTTGAACTTATTGTAATTCGGTTTATGAAGAAAAACTACGTGTATTTCTGAGTCAATCCAGTTTATGCTCGCTAATACAGTACATCTGAAATGTCAAACGTTTGAAATGTCAATATGAACAAAAAAGTCACTGATGTAAATGTGCTCTTTTTATGGTTGGCTGTGGGAGTTAAGGTTCTCTAAGAATATTAGCCTTCCCACTCATATTGAATTTGATAACTTATGTATGTATTTATGTAAGTGTGCGGGTCATATGTCACCCGATCGAATAATCAGTTGGAGAAACTTTGTGGAACATAAGTCATGTTAAAAGATCACCATGATGAATAACAGTTCTTACGCATTTCTACATCTAAGTTCCCTGAACATCTGAGCGTGCAATAGTTGTGAGCACATGGGTAATCGGGACCCACAACCACTCATATTTTTTGTTTGGGGGGGGAAAAGTCCCCATAATGCAGTTCTCCATCAGAGGTAGAGACTGTGACCCAGACAAAACTGGTTTTCTATTAATTCTGTGTCAGAGTTAATTTTTCACTGCAGTATGTGTTACACAAGAATGCAAATGATTCGCATTCACCATGTCCAGTAACCTCTACAGTTGATGCGTGTGCGTGTGCGTGTCTCAACTGAGTAAATTATAGGCTCCTATCGTAAAGGAGAGCAGAAATAACCTCTATAATAGACTCTGTTAATATTAGAGCTTACCTCTGGGACTAATACATAGCATTGATTCCACAGTCATTTATGACCTTGTTTAATTCCTCATCTTTTCATCAAATTCCTATCTAGACGTTAATCATTGTTTCAGTGACAAAGATAAACGCAACGTCAGAATGTATTCGTACACTGAGTATACAAAACATTAGGAACACCTTCCTAATATTGAATTGCACTCCCATTTTTGCCCTCATATCAGCCACAATTCGTTGGTGCATGGACTCTACAAGGTGTCAAAAGCGTTCTACAGGGATGCTGGCCCATGTTGACTCCAATGCATCCGTCAGTTGTGTCAAGTTGGCTGGATGTCCTTTGGGTAATGGACCATTCTTGATATAAGCGGAGAACTGTTGAGCGTGAAAAACCCAGCAGTGTTGCAGTTCTTGACACAAACCAGTGCGCCTGACACCTACTGTACTACCATACCCCGTTCAAAGGCACTTTATCTTTTGTCTTGCCCATTCACACTCTGAATGGCACACATACACAATCCATGTCTCAATTGTCTCAAGGCTTAAAAATCCTTCTTTAACCCGGCTCCTCCCCTTCATCAACACTGATTGAAGTGGATTTAACAAGTGACATCAATAAGGGATCAGAGCTTTCACCTGGATTCACCTGGTCTGTCTGCGTAACGGAAAGAGCAGGTGCTCCTAATGTTTTGTACACTCAGTGTGTATACGTATGCATGATATTGAGGGCTAGTTCAGACTATTGTAGATGTGCCAAACCCTCCGGCACACTATAAATACAGACATGTTTTATATTCTTCCTGTCCTTTTGGGTGCTGACAAACTTCAATGAGCAATACTTCAGTTCCGCTTTCTGAGCGGCAGTCAGCCATTTACGAAGCATCCATTTCCTACACCGTTTTTCACCGGACCACCGGCAGCAACTCCTGTGTTATTTCAAATCCAAACCGGTGCCCCAGTGAAACCAAGGACACGTACAGCTCCCTATAAACCAGGTTCCGACTCAGGCAAAATAAGGATATCTGTCAAGTTAGTGGATGTGGACAGAGCATGTTTCTACAGTAGGTATCCAGATGGCCAGTCAAGGGGGATCTCCCAGGGGTGCCCTCGGGAATGACAATGACATGCTGAGAGAGACAGACAGCCAGCCAACGTTACCAGCACCAAATCCAAAATGCAACAAGAACATGGTCCTCTTCTGGCTAAGATTTCAGATACGGACAACAATTACACAGACTTTGCACTGCCTACACTTTCATCCAATATGTTTTCTGATATATATATAAACAGTACATTCCCACACACATAGGCAATATGAACACATCTTGTGAATGCATACGGGAGATCAGGGCACTCGTGAAATTCATATTTAAAAAAATATATATTACCATTATTTAACTAGGCAAATCAGTTAAGAACAAATTATTATTTACAATGACCCAAAACCCAGGAGGTAGGTGACCGCCATGCCATCCTTGGGCTATGACGACCCACAAATTCATTTCCACCCCTGTGATTGGATCAGGGCAGACCACAGCGCTAGGCTATACCCTGCCAGACGAGGCTCCACTTCACCACTCGCTGACCACCAGCTGTCCCCAGAGGTTGGAGGGTTTGTTGAGGAGTGATACCAGGGTGATACCTGGGACCATGGGGCTTTTTCTCCTGTCAGCGAATGAAAAGATAAGCGCCAGCTCAAAGTCCCCGCTGTGGGCAATACAATCCCTGGGTGAATTCACCCAGAACGTCTGCTGCATGATAGAAAGGCAGCTCACCCAGGAGAGAAAGAAAGAAAACTGTCTAGCCTCCCTCACTGAACGTGTTGGCTTTGCTTAAATAGAGACCGCTGGTGTAGTTGACTATATATCCCCTGAAAGGAGTGCTGGCTGCTGTGTACGTACCCCCCCCCCCCCCAAACCTCTCCGGCTACTGCAGGAGACGTGGACAGCTGAAGAGCTCCCTCTCTCTCAATATCCATCTCTCTCTCTCTCTCCCCCTCCCCGTTCTACCCTTCATGTCGCCAACTGTATAGTCATCTTACACAATGTTCAGTTGGCTTATGCCTAATTAGTATGATGCGTTTCAATCGAGAGGAATTCACCTTTACAGAGACAACACTGAAATGTCTGAATTTGAATAATTCCTGAACAAAGCTAAATACTGTGGGACCACCGTGAAAATGAGCTTATTTGGCCTATCATTAGTGGGGCATTTAAATGTTGAGTAAGAGGAATACCGGATTAAACCCCTCTGCACTGTAATACTTGTTAAGCGAGATGTTTTTGAAAGTCATATTTAGAGGAGACAGAAATTCATGTTAAATCATGTATTCATAACCAGAACATGCAACGATGACCTGCATTCACTCAGACAACAAGGACTTTTGCATTCACTCAGGAAACTCAGACCAAACCTGAAAACATGCAACACAGACCAAACCTGAAAACATGCAACGAATTCCAACATGCATTCAGGCCTGCATGAATAGCGCCCATATGATGTAAGAGCAGTGTTGAATCAAAGAGAGCAACCCAGAGACACACTACTGTGAAGGTCCTTCTTGTGCTCTCACAGTTGCACTACTCTGCTGTTTTCCTGTCTTTCTCATGTTTCATTTCCTTCTCTGCTTAACAACGGACAGGCTATTAGATGTTTCTCATCGTTACAAATGGTAGTTATTGTAACAAGCAGAATTGTTCCTTTCAGCCTTCTTCCATTCTACCTGTTAGAGATCCAAATGTCAAGTGAGCACATTGGCATTGTTCCTTCTTCCCTCCGGTTGGGGACCGCATGGAGAGTACACCTGAGACCATTATGCTTAGAGAAGAGTAGTGCTTACTATCTTTACACTCCAGCTAAGGAATACACCGTTATCAATTCAAAATTCCGAAGTGTTGAACTAATATTTGTACAAATGACCTCATTGCTTTTGCCATATCGGGAAATGAATCTCAAGATCAAGGTAAAACATTATGGATGAGTGTCTTTGACGACAAGGAGACAATACACATTTAGCACATGTCATTTTATGCCATAAACCACAAACAGTGACATGTATAATCCATGTATAGCCTAACTCTTCAGAGGCAGCACAAGAAGAGGGATAAACAGTGTACTGAGGCCATTTATAGCAAGCTGTTAAGACTACAATTCTGAAACGCACTGTACAACATGCCCTATGAACATGCTTCCGGTGTTACACAAGAAAGCACACAAATGAAGACATTTTATAACAACTTTCCCATCATAACCAAGTGGGGGTGTTAAGTGATCCCAATATCTTTGCATAATTATTGGAGAGCTCCTTCTCTGTGGGAGGTTTCACTGCAGTAAATGGTTGCTTGTCCTGAACAACTCATCTTCCTCCTACATTCCACCCCGTACAACAGAGAGGCCATAAGGAAAATGTTCACTCTTTCCCTTTCAAGAAATCGGAAGATCACCAAGAGGGTGTCAACACCTTTGACAGGTTGTGTGGAATCACCTTTCTCTGCAACCCCTGTCTCAGTCTCAGTCCTAGTGGGTCAGACTGGGCCCTGGTCAACGGACCATAACCCAGTTGACACCTCTGTTGACATGATATGGTATAGCAACAGCTCGGTTGAAACTGCATTGCAGAAGAATGTAGAATGTTACTTCCTGTACGTCTTCTTTGCTCGTTGAGGGACCTACGGCTGCATTAATCTTCTGTAACTGAAGTTGGTCTTTGGCCACAGCTTGTGTCCTGTCCCATGAGACTCATCTCCTCCAACTCAGCGCCATCACTGTCCGTCGCCATGTTTTCTTTTTTGTGTGTGTGTGTGTGTGTGTGTGTGTGTGTGTGTGTGTGTGTGTGTATAATGTGGAGCACAATGTGTTACAATTGAATTCCAACCATCGTTACAAGTGTATTACTATTACAGACAACAAATATTTATACTAACAAGCGTATTGTGCTTGTGCCGCTGCATCAAAGCTATACACATTTAAAATAATTATTCGTGACCATAACGAAAGTTCAATTGCTTGAAGAAATAGAAGACTGTCTGCAGTGTGTTTACTCATGCTGCTCAACGTGATTACATTTCAAAGAGGCGGTCTCCTAATTTCTAAAATTGCTGAGGAAACTTGACCTAATTTGTTGAAAGGGAAGCTATCATAAGAGAAGAGATGGTGCCTTTGAAGTTTAGATTTAGATTGGTGAACTCTTGTCCCTCCTTTGGTGGGGGACGGCTTATCGAACATATGTTTGGTTTATGAAGCATTCAAACTCACAGCTTTAGAAGTGCTCTGATGTATCTCATCATTGACAAACCACTTTGCTGGTCTTGACACACTTGATAGAAGGTTGACACAAAAGATCGCAAAGGAAACTATTGACCACATTTTCTGCTCTTTTCTTGTGAAAGTTTGAGCAACGTGTCTTTAAACAGTGTCATCTCATTAAGATCAACATACAGCTTCAGGAGTGGTGCAAACGAACAGGTTTATTGTTCCCTGTCTTCCAGACTGTTGGTGGGTCGTTCCACAAAGAGTGCCTTTTGCGTCTCTCTGATATTTTAAATAGAAATTGTGCACCAACATTGCATTTTATAAGCCTTTTATATTAAATTAATTAAGTGCTCTTTAATATATGGAGAATTCAATAAATCAGATTTTTTATATGAATAAAAACTTGCTAAAGTGCTGAAATGTATCATTTTGACATTGCACGCCATCAACGCCAGCAACATACCACCCTGCATATCACTGCTGGTTTGCTTCTGAAGCTAAGCAGTGTTGGTCCTGGTCAGTCCCTGGATGGGAGACCAGATGCTGCTGGAAGTGGTGTTGGAAGCCCAGTAGGAGGCACTCTTTCCTCTGGTCTAAAAAATATCCCAATGCCCCAGGGCAGTGATTGGGGACACTGCCCTGTGTAGGGTGCAGTCTTTTGGGTGGGATGTTAAATGGGTGTCCTGGCTCTCTGAGGTCATTAAAGATCCCATGGCACTTATTGTAAGAGTAGGGGTGTTAACTCCGGTGTCCTGGCTAAATTCCCAATCTGGCCCTCAAACCATCACCGTCACCTAAGAATCCCCAGTTTACAATTGGCTCATTCATCCCCCTCCTCTCCCCTGTAACTACTTCCCCAGGTTGTTGCTGTAAATGAGAACGTGTTCTCAGTCAACTTACCTGGTAAAATAACAAATAAATAAATCAACCCTGTGTCACTTCTAGGAAGATCTTAATCCCAAAATGTATCCAAGTTTCACCATCCTTGTAAAGCCCTAGTGATAAGTGATTAATTTAAGTGCTGGGTCTGTCACTTCATTTGAAAAAAACACACTGTTACATGAACAGAACTGTCATGGTGAAACTATTTCTTTTTTTTCCCCAAAAAGCAACATAGAACATCTAATAGTCAAATCATAGTGTGAAAGTAGGGGAGCTGGGTCTACTCTTTTTGGCCCTTTTCTGGTGAAAAACTGAGCAGGTTGAGCAAAACACGTCAACCCTGTTACCCATAGATAGACCGGCTAGAAGTGTTTTGGGATTTAACTTTTTTATTTATTTTCATTTTAAAGCTTGCATTCAAATGCCACTGCCTGTTGCACACAACAAGTGTCCATTCCTCCTGTCAAGAGGTGATTAATGGCTGAGTTAAGATGAAATCGTCAACACTGTTACGGTCAACTCCGTTACTTTATGTGGCACCTAATAGACACTTACTATAGTCGTGTTTTACCTATTGAGATGGTAACATCTGCCGATCCAAAGTTTGGAGTCACTTAGAAAATGACCTTGTTTTTGAAAGAAAAGCATATTTTTTTGTCCATTAAAATAACATCAAATTGATCAGAAACACAGTGTAGACATTGTTAATGTTGTAAATGACTATTGTAGCTGGAAACAACTGATTTATTTATGGAATATCTACATAGGCGTACAGAGGCCCATTATCAGCAACCATCACTCCTGTGTTCCAATGGCACGTTGTGTCGGCTAATCAAAGTGTATCATTCTAAAAGGCTAATTGATCATTAGAAAACCCTTTTGCAATTATGCTAGCACAACTGAAAACTGTTGGCGTGTTGGTCTGATTAGGTGATCAGTGCCACAAATGTTCAAACACGTTTGTGAGTCTATTTTTGGAATTCTATTAAATTTGACATTAAAGGTAGAGAAAATGTGATCTCTCACATTTGTTGGAATAGGGTTATACTGTGTGTACTAAATAGAGTATAACGTCCATCTACTGAATTCCCCAAAATACATCTCCATACATATCACATTGCAGAAGGTGGTAGTGTGCCCCCACAAAATAAACAATTCTATAATACTGTGTGAAAGAAAGAAAATGAATTACAAAGACAGAATGGTTTTCCTGTTTTCCTTTAAGGCCAGTCCTATTTTATTCTAAACACACAGTATGAGAGTTTGGTCTTACACAAAGAAGACATAGCCACCTGCAGCCCCTATCTAAATTGGCCACTTTAGCCTGCACCTTCCACTCGCAATATATACTGACGATTAGATGAAATGCGGGTGAGGTTCACTAGTTGTTTGTGTAATGCACACAGAGCTCCATTCTATGGTGGGACGAACAACCATGTACTTTGCTTTTGTAAATTTATACGGTGCCTTCAGAAAGTATTAATACCCCTTGACTTGTTCAACATTTTGTTGGGTTAGAGCATGAATTCAAAATGGATTAAAAACATGTTTTTGAACATTTCTGGAAATGTATTGAAAATTACATACAGAAATATCTCATTCACAAAAGTATTCAAACTTTCTCACCTGGACAAAAATAACATCTATGTAAAAATGATGTTCATTGACTACAGCTCAGCATTCAACACCATAGTGGCCACAAAGCTCATCACTAAACGAAGGACCCTGGGACTAAACACCTCCCTCTGCATCTGGATTCTGGACTTCCTGACAGGCCACACCCAGGTGGTAAGGATAGGCAACAACACATCTGCTACGCTGATCCTCAACACCAGTTCCCCTCAGGGGTGCGTGCTTTGTCCCCTCCAGTACTCTCTATTCACCCATGACTACGTGGCCAAAAACGACTCCAATGCCATCATTAGAACTTGTTCTCAACTATCCTACCTGGTTAAATAAAGGTGAAATAAAAAAATAAAGTTAGCTGATGACACAACAGTGGTAGGCCTGATCACCGACAACAATGAGACAGCCTATAGGGAGAAAGTCAAAGACTTGTCACGGGGCTGAAGTGTAGCGGGTCGAGAGTTTCACGTTCCTAGGTGTCAGTTCAAAAGCTGGACCATCAAGAACTGGTTGCATCACCGCCTGGTATGGCAACTGCTCAGTATCTGACCATAAGACACTACAGAGGGTAGCGCATACAGCCCATCACTGGGGCCAATGCTTCCTGCCATCCAGGACCTATATACCAGGCGGTGTCAGAGGAAGGTTAAAAAAAATTGTCAAAAACTCCAGTCACCCAAGTCATAGACTGTTCTCTCTGCTACCGCACGGCAAGCGGTACCAGAGCTCCAAGTCTAGGTCCAAAAAGCTCTTTAACAGCTTCTACCTCCAAGCTGGCACCGATAGAGATGGCAGTTTTGGTTCAAGTCCTTAGGAAACTGTGCTGTATTTAGTTTTTTTAATGTATTATTTCTTACATTGTTAGCCCAGAAAACCTTAAGTGTTATTACATACAGCCGGGAAGAACTATTGGATTTCTGAGAGACGTCAACTTGCCAGCACAACCAGCACTACGACCAGAAATATGACTTTCCCAAAGTGTATTATAAGTCTGCACCTCCCAGGGCATTTGAACTGATTCCAGACGCCGGCCCAAAACAACAACGTCGGAAGAGAGGGTGCCGGAGCGGTCTTCTAGTGAGGCTTCGGATACGCGCACATCACCCACCGCTTCCGAGTACATTACTCGCTAATGTCCAATCCCTAGTTAACAAAGTCGACAAAATTAAGGCAAGAGTTGCTTTCCAAAGAGATTGTAACATACTCTGTTTCACTGAGACATGGCTAGCTGGGTACATGCTGTCGGAGTCTGTACTGCCTATGGGATTTTCAGTGCATCATGCCGACAGGAACAAACATCTCTCTGGTAAGAAGAAGGGCGGGGGTGTCATGATTAATTACTCATAGTGTAATTGTAACAACATACAAGAACTCAAGTCCTTTTGTTCAACTGACCTAGAATACCTCACAATAAAATGCAGACTGGATTATCTCACAAGAGAACTCTCCTCGGTTATCGTCACAGCTGTGTATATCCCCCCGCAAGCAGATACCAAGAATGCCATCAGGGAACTTCACTGCGCTATATGCAAACTGGAAACCATATATCCTGAGGCTGCATTTATTGTAGCTGGGGATTTTAACATAGCTAATCTGAGAACAAGGTTGCCTAAATTCTAGCATTATAGTGATTGCAGTACACAAGCGAGTGACACACTCGACCACTGCTATTCTAGCTTCCACAATGCAAACAAGGCCCTCCCCCGCCCTCCTTTTGGCAAATCTGACAATGACTAAAACAGGAATCACCCGTGCTTAGGTCTATCCAACCCTGGTCTGACCAACCAGATTCCACGCTTCAAGAATGCTTCGATCACGTGGACTGGAATATGTTCCAGGTAGCCTCAGACAATAACATTGACGGATATGCTTACTCGGTGAGCGAGTTTATGAGGAAGTATATAGGAGAAGTACTCACTGTGACTATTAAAACCTTCCCTAACCAGAAACCGTGAATTGATGGCAGCATTCGAGCAAAACTGAAAGCACGTACCACAGCATTTAATCATGCCAAGATGACTGGAAACACGACCGAATACAAAACAGTGTAGTTATTCCCTCCGTAAGGCAATCAAACAAGCAAAGCGTTAGTATAGAGACAAAGTGGAGTTGCAATTCAACGGCTCAAACACGAGACATATGTGGCATAGTCTACAGACAATCACGAATTACAAAAAGAAAACCAGCCCCGTCGCGGACATCGACGTCTTGTTCCCAGACAAGTTAAACAACATCTCCACTCCGCTGATCCTCAACACTGGGGCCCCACAAGGGTGCATTCTCAGCCCTCTCCTGTACTCCTTGTTCCCCCACGACTGCGTGGCCCCCATCCACATCGACGGGACAGTAGTGGAGAAGGTGGACATTTTTAAGTTCCTCGGTGAACATATCACCGACAAACTGAAATGGTCCACGAACACAGACAGTGTGGTGAAGAATGCACGACAGGAGGTTCAAAAAATGTGGCTTGTCACCGAAAACCCTCACTAACTTTTACAGGTGGGCTGTATCATCGCCTGGTACGGCAACTGCATCGCCCACGACCGCAGGGCTCTCCAGAGGGTGGTGCGGTCTGCACAACACATCACCGGGGTCAAACTACCTGCCCTCCAGGACAGCTACAATACCCAATTGTCACAAGAAGGCCAAAAAGATCATCAAGGACAGTAACCACCCGAGCCACTACTTGTTCACCCCACCTCCATCCAGAAGGTGAGGTCAGTACAGGTGCATCAAAGCTGGGACAGAGAGATTGAAAAACAGCTTCTATTTCAAGGCCATCAGATTGTGAAACAGCCACCACTAGCACAGAGAGGCGGCTGCCTACCTACAGACTTGATATCATTGGCCACTTTAAGAAATGGAACTCTAGTCACTTTAATAATGCCACTTTAAGAATGTTTGCATATCTTGCATTACTCATCTCATATGTATATACTGTATACTGTATCCTTCACTATCAATTTTCTACTATCTATTGCATCTTAGCCACTCTGTCACTGCTCATCCATATATTTTATACTTATATATTGTCATCCCATTCCTTTACTAGATTGTGTGTATTAGGTTTTGTTGTAGAATTTGTTAGATATTACCTGTTAGATACTGCTGCACTGTCGGATCTAGAAGCATAAGCATTTCACTACACTCGCAATAACATCTGCAAACCCAATAAAATTGTATTTGAGCTATAAAACTGCTGAACAATTAGTCAAATGGCCACCCGGACTATGCTACTCGCTGTTTATTATCTATGCATAGTCACTTTACCCCTACCTACATGTACAAATTACCTCGACTAACCTGTAGCCCCGCACATTTACTTGGTACCGGGCCCCCTGTATATAGCCTCGTAATTTTGTATTATTGTTATTCTACGGTGTTACTTTATATTCTTACTTTATTTAGTCAATATTTTCTTCACTCTATTTCTTGAACTGCACTGTTGGTTAAGGGCTTGTAAGTAAACATTTCACAGTAAGGTTGTATTCGGTGAATGTGACAAATAAAATTTGATTTGAAACCTGAGTCAATACTTTGTAGAAGCAGCTTTGGCAGTGATTACTGCTGTGAGGCTTTCTGGGTAAGTCCCTAAAGGTTTTCCACACCTGGATTGTGCAACATTTGCCGATTATTATTTTAAAGATTCTTCAAGCTCTGTCAAACTAGTTGTTGATCATTGCTCGACAACCATGTTCAGTTTTTGCCATAGATTTTGAAGTAGATTTAAGTCCCAACTGTAACTCGGCCGTCTTAAAAAATTCAAAATGTTAGCTTAGTAGATATTGTGATCTAAGGTCTTGGACTTAGTGGTAAAACACTATTACTGCACAAATTGAGTCCATGTAACTTATTATGTGACTTGTTAAGCAAACTTGTTCTTCTGAATTGATTTAGGCTTGCCATAACAATGTGGTTGAATACTTATTGAATCATGATATTTCAGCTTTCGTTGTTAATTAATTAGCTAAATAAATGTAAAAACATAATTCCACTTTGACATTATAGGGTATTGTGTATAGGCCAGTGACCAAAAATCTCAATTTAATCAATTTTAAATTCAGGCTGTAAACAACATGTGGAAGAAGGCACTTTACGTACACTATCAGCACAGTTGGGCCTACACATAAGTACTTAAAAGCCTCATTCACATTACATCTGAGCAGTCTGTTGAGTTGCGGCAGACGTCATTCATTTCAATGGGGACTGTCCACAACGGGGTGGTATAGCAGCGCTCCTCTTGTTGTTGAAGGCTTTGTTGCGAAACGGATGCCACACACTTTGAATTTTTCCAAACTCTGAATTGTCTTTAGTGCAGTCCAGAGGAGAACAACTGCCCCCTCTCACTGAGGATTTCAAGTCCAAGGCCAACTAGGGTACTGTAGGCAATGTTTTCAGAAAGCAGGATCCCCCATTTTAGTCAATGGGAGATTGATGATCTTCTGGTGCCAATACTTGCTTCTACTTCACCAGATGTCCTTGAACCAATTGTTTTAAAATCGCACACAGAAGAAGTTATAAAGGATATGTGCAGCCTGCAGTACCCCGGTTGGCCTTCAACTTGATATACTCAATGAGAGCGGGCAGCACTGAGCTAGCCTGCACATCACTTCCCAGAGCAGCTCAAACTGCACTTGCAATGTTCCCAAAAACTCCGCCATGAAGCAAGATCGCAACACGCCAAAACAACAAATCCTGATCTTCAAATGCACCACTGAGACTTCACATAGGAAACAATAGGTTGATGTCATCGGTGGCTTTGTCCATTCTTTTTATAGTCTATGGTGCAGCCAGAGTCCATCAATAGAACAGGAAGTTAGCAAACCACAGAACAATAATAAAATAAGTATAGGTGACGATGGCTTTATGGGATAGCTAGTAATTTGTAAACAATTACCCATTCTTTTAACCCATTCTTATAAGTGAGAACTATTTTAATAGTAATGTTAAATAATACACATTGGCCGTTAGTCCAATTATATTGTATGACTGTTGCCTGCCGTTTTAGTTAATTGTGATGGTAATGACATTGTTTTTTTTTATCATTATAAGGTGGAGGTCGCTAGCTTCAGTATCTTCAACCTAGCCTAGCTTTTAGCTAGCTAAACTCAAGTAAACTCGTACATTGCCTTGGTCCGTACAATTGGCCTTATTTTAGCGTCCCAAAAACGTAATACTTCCAGATCAACTGTAATGTCAATACCATTGTAAAGCACAATTTCTCCCCTTTCCAACAGAATCAATAACATGACCTAAACGCTGCCCATTTATGCATAATTCAAGCAGGCAATTAGCCCCGTCGGGTCTTTAAATAAAATGGCGGGTGGGGAAGCGAAACTAATGTGTGATAGTGAGAAGGAGAGATGTTGTGTGGGAAAATTGCTTTTTTTCACTCGATCTGCCCAACTTATCACCTTATCGCCTCTAAAATGTAAATAAAACACTATAAAGAGTTTATATAATGTGTCATTGCATACCTATTTGAAGGTTTGTCGAATTTCGAATTCGGGTTTTTAGGGCGGTGCTAAAGTGATCTTAGAAGTAAACAGCAGCTTTGAGAATGATGATCGCATGCAATGATGACGAAAAAAATGACTAGGTATCCACCCCTTACCCCCGTCACTGTCCATTTCTTGTTATTAAAGGATGATATAAGTGCTACACCTGGTGGAGAGAGATTGTAAGACAGAAATAGTTGCTTTATGCATGCTGTACGTTACGACATGACACGTCAAGATGTAATGGAGGGTCAGTTTTGTCAACTTTTCTCCAATACTCTAGAGCCATTACCATGTCGATCAACGCTTGAATAGAAACCTAGTTCACACCCCCAATTTAGTTTTCTTTGTAGCCTCGTTTGAATGTTGCGGTTGCGCACATTTGTACGGAATGGGGTGAGTTTACGTTAGCTGCTCTGTAAGCTAGCTTGACTAGCTAGAAAGTTAGAGAAACAAGTTGAGGAAAAAGTAACAAACAAAACATGTTTAATCACCTTAAAAAATACGTGTCTCCTGTCTTGAATGAAATGGTTATATTTTGCAATCTCGCAAAATAAATGCGATCTCTGACGAGAGACTAGGCTCTCCTTCATCTTGTCTTGCGTTTGTGAAACCACACACTCTCCGTCCAGTAGCGGAATGAGATTGCGTGAAGATGACATAGTATGTCATAATGAAATACGTCAAAATGAAATACGTCACGGTGTACGGGCAGCACCTAAATGTATCACCGTATACAATGGCCTGTTCGACATTGCAGCCGACTGACTGATCTACGAAGAACCTTGCATCATAAATAACTACCCATTATTATTTGTAGATCAGTCAGCCAGGCACAATTTTCCCATGATACATTTGGGTTTGATCTTCTCTAAAACGGCCATTGAGATGAGCGAGATGCAATAATTAGCTCTCACATGGTCACACACAGTATCTGCATATGTGCATGATACACTTCAAGCTGATCCAGCGTGGTAGCCAGGGGCCCAAACAGCGGAGAGGTGTAGCCTCGCACTTCCACACTAAGTTGTTGTGGAAATTGACCCACTGTGCTGTTTATGTTCTGCATCTATGGCATATCACTGAGTCAACCTTTAAGAGTTCTTCAAGTCTCTTTGCAGGCACCAATGGAGTCCATTTTTAAGAGGAAAATTAAAAGAATCCCAGGATGGAGCAGGCTGACACTGGACACAGCAGGGCCCACAGGTTAATCAGGGAGAGCAGAAAGGCGAGTGAGGGGGGGAGAGAGAGGGAGGCTACAACAGAGGCATTTTCCTGCGGCTGCTATATAGAGCACTGCATTCCCATTCCATTGAAATCCTCTCAAATGAGAAAGCCATGCTTATCTCTAAGGGGGCTTTTGCAGAAATGAAAACTATCCTTTGGTCCATATCCGTAACCATAACGGAAAATAAGACCACACTACAAAAAGTGAAATCTAAGCAAGTCTATTTTATATTGAGTGATAATTCACTTAAAATGTGTGTTTCTTTCTTGTTTTTTCTTACCAAGCTAAATTATCTAACGTCAGTGGCAGATCATTTTGTTTATTTGAACCTAAAAAAGACGTAATACGTAATTTATCTTATCTCAAGATATTTTTCAAGATATTTTACCTTACTATGATGATTAAGGTAAAAATCTTAAAAGGTCTTGAAATAAGAAATACTTTCATTAAGTTTTTTATAGGATAAAATAAGCAAAATGATGCAAAACAATGACATGATAATATAGCTTGGTAAGAAAAAAACAAGAAAATAACACTAATTTTAAGTGAATTATCACTCAATATAACTTATTTAGACCTGCTTAGATTTCACTTTTTGCAGTGCATAATTGGTTCCCAACACAGGGACACTATTACGTGGGTAAAACAGATGATAAGATTGTATGTATGTATGTGAGTCTAAACATACCTGTACTTGCTAGCCCAGACAAATTAGACTTATTATACTGACTTCCTGTTCAGATCTTAAACTAACTGCCCTGACCGTGCTGTGATAGTGGTGTGACTGGGTTAATGCTACCATAAGCCAGCTGCAGTCGTCAATGAAAAACCATTAGTTGTCTTTTACTGCCCTCCAGAGTATGTACTTGGAAACTACACATTAATCTAAAATAGGAGTAAAATGATGCTCTTGGTAGAGAGAAGTAATTGTTACACAGAGAGGCTAAGATCCTGGGGAATGTGCTATAAGTCACAGCAATTCATTACCTTAAGGTCTTTATAGAGGTGGACTTCAAGAGTCTGAAGACTAGGCCACTCAGTGTTTTCTGAACGGTGGATCTGGACACACTAGCAGGATGCATTTGCAGCATATTCTTTTTGGGTCATACATTCATACTGGATTGGGTCTACACACAAAAAAACATTTTCATTCATTTTAACGGGTCTGGAAATGTAAAGAGGCTTTAAGTGGGTCACAGCTGGGTTTCTCAAACTTGGTCCTGGGACTCCCCCCATTTTGTATTTTTACTACACAGCTGATTCAAATAATCAAAGCTTAATGATGAGTGTGTTATTTGAATCATCACTGTAGTGCAAAAAACAAAACATGGGAGGGGGGGGGGGGGCATGACTGAGTTTGGGAAACCCTGGGTCACAGAACCCTGGGTCACCTGTTGTCCGCTGATTTCGTCCTTACGCCTTTGAAAGTTTGAGACATAATATCCACAGGAGAGCATTATTAAAACGACTTCAAAACTAGGGTCTCTGACTGTAGGTGGCTATCATGATTTACTAACTGAAGTCTTGCATTTATTTACATGGTTTTGCGCATGTGCCAGGTGATAGAAATCTATCTGTTTAATAATTCTTCCCTGTGGATATTTTTTCTCTCAAATTCCTACCTTCAAAAGGACAGTGGTGTAAAGTACTTGAGTAAAAATACTTTAAAGTAGTACTTAAGCAGTTTTTTGGGGGGGGGTATCTGTACTTTACTATTTATATTTTTGACTACTTTTACTTCACTACATCCCTAAAGAAAATAATGTACTTTTTACTCCATACATTTTCCCTGAAACCCAAAAGTACTCGTTGCATTTTGAATGCTTAGTTGGACAGGGTAATGGTCCAATTCCCGCACTTATCAACAGAACATCCCTGGTCATCCCTACTGCACCTGATCTGGCAGACTCACTAAACACACATGCTTTGTTTGTAAATGATGCCTGGGTGTTGGAGCATGACCCTGGCTATCCGTAAATACATTTTAAAAACACAAGAAAATGGTGTGGTCTGGTTTGCTTTATAAGGAATTTGAAATTATTTATATGTTTACTTTTGATACTTAAGTATATTTTAAACCAAATACTTTCAATTGTTTTACTCAAATAGAATTTTACTGGGTGACTTTTACTTGAGTCATTTTCTATCAAGGTATCTTTACTTTTACTCAAGTATGACAATTGGATACTTTTTCCACCACTGCAAAAGGACCAACTACAAAATGACCGGTTGGTTACTTTCTATTAGTTGCCCAATTCATTTTCATAATTATTACAGCTATTATTGTCACAGATTTTGTGTCTATCAAACTGGGAACATCCCACTGGGCACACACTGGTTGAATCAATGCTGTTTCCACATACTTTTTATGAATTTACCTTGAACCGACGTGGAATAGATGTTCAATTGACGTATGTGCCCAGTGGGATGTGTTACACAGCAGAAGCCCTGCTAAACAAAAGAAAAAGGATTGGGCAACGTACCCCATGGCTACAGAGGCTCACAAGAAGAGGGGTCCCAGCTGGTGTATGGACCAAGCTGTGCAGGCTGTAGCTTTTCTGCATTCTGAATACAGAATATTCTCTAACATGAGTTTGAGTTGATTCAAGTCTTGCAGGCATTTGCGGTTTCTCCTGAAGGAACCAGACACCCAAGTTAAAAGTATGCAATGACACACAAGCTGAAATAAATCAACAAGTGTGAATTCACTTCAGTTGAAACATATGAATAGAGCCTCTGAGTAGAGGTGTCATAATACCTTGTGGTCAAACAGGGAAATGGTTCCAATCGTTTTTCCACCATTAATTTTTCCCCATAGGGGATTTTAGAAACACTTAAAATAAGGGCTGTGTTTCCTGAAGGCTTGGAATGCTAATTAACATCAAAGTAGACATTATGCAAGACTACACATCTCTGCGAGCTCCTGCACGTCATCTCTAGCAGGCAGCTTTGCTGAAAGAGATTATTACTTTTGCCTCCATTCGGGCAGTCTTGTCCAGATCATGATGGCATTTGTAGTTCTTTATGATAGCCACATTAGCAGCTAAGTAGTGTTTCAGTTGTTGGGGGTAAATACAGGCAACTATATTAATTAAAGTCACCTTGTCCGAGAGAGATTTACACATCAAAATGTCACACCAGGGAAGCCTACACAAAACACAGCCCTTATTTTAAGTGGGAAAAATGTATTGTGGGAAAAAATGATTGGAACCATTCCCTTGTTTGACCTCTAGGTTTATATAGGTATTAGAATACTGTGGTATTATATTGGTAAGATGAATTAGTGTGAAGTCGTGTCCCTCCATTTCGCCCTCCATTTCGCCACACTGACTAATTGTTCATTTTAGGCCTAGGCTACTCTTGCTAACCTATGACTATGCCATCACTAATCGCTTGAAACATTAAGCCTATGCTTTAGTTAAATGTAACTGAACAAACACCAGGGTCTTGTAATCATATAGTAAATTAGAGAAATGTTTGTCTTTTTATTGTATTTTTGGGGATAACTGCCAACTTTCTATCTACTCACCACCAGTGTGGTTTATATAAGGCCTACATGAGCCATGCCAGTCAACATGTTGTTTCTCCTGACCTGGATGAACCAGATAGATACCCAAATTAAAAGTGAATTCACTTCAGTTGATAAATGTATTAATGTAAATAATGAAGAAGGCTAATAATAGGCCTGTGCTTGGGCATTCCCTCCCTTTTTTCCCCCACACAAAAGGGCTGGTGCCTAATTTTCTGCACACAATTGTAGATCACTCATGAGGTTGACCTATGACTATGTCATTTCCGGCAGCCTAATCAAGTCATTTATTTAGAAACGTTTGTCTGTTTCGACAACCTGACCATGTTCTGCTCACCCGCATTGTGATCTGACTCGTGGGCGTGGCTCAAGTTCACAGCTCACAGGTTTCGCATCTCGGGTTATTTGCTTTCTTCCGTTTCGATGGTAGGTAGCACCTATTTTCCTTGTTTATTATAAACGCTCATGTTCATGCAAGTTGTCTTTATATAGTTTAATGCTTTAATTGTTGGCCACTGATGTTAATTGAGCAATCGCTTTGTAGCCCATTTGCACTGTTCAACGACATTTTGAAAGTATACCTGTTTTAGGTTTGTGCCAGGTGAAGGCAGGTCCTACAGTATGATGTTAATATTGTTATTGGTCATATCTAGCCTATTTTCTAAAGCAAAACTTAACGTCTGAATATAGGTGGAGTTGCATGCCCCCCTCTTTCTACTCACAAGACCACTAGGCTAGGTTACATGGCATTGTTTTATTTTTTATTTATCTAAAACAGCATTCCCAGCATATACATGTGTACGATAGTGTAAATCTATTAAATGCACCCGTCCTTTCTTCAAAGCATAGGCATAGGATGCTGAAGCTACTCTATAAATAGAGTCTCATTCTAATAGGCTACTGACGGGTGAAACCTTCAGGCTACTTATTTCAGAATCTTAGGCTATGCATTGATTGTGATCTTTAAGTAAGTTAAAATATGTCAACCTGTTTCTATGTTGGACATCTGTGATTAAAATAGTGTCATGTTTTTATGATATAAAAGGCTAGAAGATAAACAATCCATATCACCTGAGAAAATATATGCACTGAACCCAACCAGAACATTACTCCATTGTTTGTTTCATTATTGAAACAGGTCATCGACATTGTTTTGAAACAAACTAATTACACTATATATACATTTTTTTTACAGGACAAAAATGGCAACTGCAACTCTAAACGGCTTACTGCGCCTACTTGTGACTGCAATCATTGCAATAGGCTGTTTTGTGACTGTTTTCCTCATGTATTTTAAACCGTCAGGTAACTGGCTTGCAAAGCCCATTGAATCATCAACACTACCAATTCAGAAGGAAGAAGAAAAAAATAAGGCTCATAATAAGACTATAGTTCTATTATGGATGTGGCCTTTTGGTCAGTCCTATGATCTAGACACTTGCAGCACCCTGTTCAATATTGAAGGCTGTTTTTTAACAGCTGACCGAGACCTATACAATAAGTCAAGTGGGGTCATCATTCACCACCGAGACATAAAAAGTGATTTATCAAATCTACCACCATTGCAGCGCCCACCTTTCCAAAAGTGGGTGTGGATGAATCTAGAGTCCCCGTCACATACTTATAAAAACCCAGGTCTTGGAAATATTTTCAATTTGACTTTGAATTATAGGCAAGACGCAGATATTGAAGTGCCTTATGGGTCAGTTGTATTCAGCCAAAAGGAGGGGGAAGCTTTCGTATTGCCAATTAAAACTAAATTGGTCTGCTGGATTGTGAGTAACTGGAACCCTGACCATGCCAGAGCAAGGTACTTCAATGAATTGCACAAACACATCGAGATACACACCTATGGAAAAGCCTTTGGAGAACACGTCAATGATCAAGACTTCCTGGACACAATATCCAGTTGTAAATTCTATCTTTCGTTTGAGAACTCGATTCACAAAGACTACATCACTGAAAAGCTGTACAACCCACTAGCTGCTGGATCTGTGCCAATTGCTCTTGGGCCACCTAGGCAGAACTATGAGAACTTTGTGCCTGGAGATGCCTTCATACATGTGGATGATTTCCTCTCTCCCAAAGAGCTGGCTAACCAACTCACACTGTTACATACAAATGAACAAATGTATCTGCGGTATTTTGAGTGGCGCAGACATTTCAATGTCAAGAGGTCACATTTCTGGGCTGAACACACATGTCATGCCTGCGATTACATTAAAAGACACAATGAATATAAAGTTTGTAATAACCTTGACACTTGGTTTTGGGGTTGACGGCTCATTTGTTTCTGCAATGTTGTGGTTCGATGTTATGGTATCTCACGAACCGTATACAAAAGCTGAAGAACATACGCCATCCAGGTACTTTCTGCAGGTGTGGAAGTTGTAGGCCAACTCATGGAAAACAGAAAGGAAAACGCTGTGCACTGTTGCTCATGCTTCTAGGTGATTTTATAACGTTTCGACCTGAGGGTCTTCATCAGGCAGGATTCCTTTCTGTATCTCATGAAACATAGCCTGGTCTCGTTTGTGTGATAACCAGAACACATCCTTTTGGAATATGTTAACCTCTAGTGACACCCCATCCCGGATCTGGGAGCGTAATCATCGACTGACACTAATTAGCATAACGCAACAGACATAAATATTACTAGAAAATATTCCTATTCATGAAAATCACAAGTGAAATATATTAAAACACAGCTTAGCCTTTTGTTAATCACCCTGTCATCTCAAATTTTCAAAATATGCTTTACAGCCAAAGCAAGACAAGCATTTGTGTACGTTTATCGATAGCCTAGCATAGCATTATGTCCAGCTAGCAGCAGGTAACTTGGTCACGAAAATCAGAAAAGTAATCAAATTAAATCGTTTACCTTTGATGAGCTTCGGATGTTTTCACTCACGAGACTACCAGTTAAATAGCTAATGTTCCTTTTTTCCAAAAATATTATTTTTGCAGGCAAAATAGCTACGTTTGTTCTTCACGTTTGGCTGAGAAATCGACTGGAAAATTCGGTCACGACAACGCCGAACATTTTTCCAAATTAGCTCCATAATATCGACAGAAACATGGCAAACGTTGTTTATACTCAATCCTCAAGGTGTTTTTCAAATATCTATTCGATAATATATCCACCGGGACAATTGGTTTTTCAGTAGGACCGATTGGAAAAATGGCTACCTCTGTATTTTACGTGAGAATCACTCTGAGAGCCATCAGGTGACCACTTACACAATGTAGCCGCTTACGGGTATTCTTCAACATAAAGGCGTAAAACTACGTCACAATGCTGTAGACACCTTGGGGAATACGTAGAAAAAGTAATCTGGTTAATAGCCCATTCACTGCTCAATAGGGAGGCATTGGAACGAACGCAGAGCTTTCAAAACATGAGGCACTTCCGGATTGGATTTTTCTCAGGCTTGCGTTTGCAATATCAGTTCTGTTATACTCACAGACAATATTTTTACAGTTTTGGAAACTTAAGAGTGTTTTCTATCCTAAGCTGTCAATTATATGCATATTCTAGCATCTTGTCCTGACAAAATATCCTGTTTACTTTGGGAATGTTATTTATCCAAAAATGAAAATACTGCCCCCTAGGCACAAGAGGTTTTAAGCAGGGCCGTGCACAGACTTTTGAGGGGCAGCTGCTCAAAATGACCCCCCCCCCCTCCCGCACATGCCCCATTCAACCAGTTAGCAAGTTGTACGTTTCAGAGTTTCCTAGTTCCGAATATCACATGAACGCGGCAATAGCCGATATGGTGGTTAGCTAGAGTCGACTACCTCTGTTGCTGCTACTGACACACGTGTAACTGCCAACTAAAGAAAGGATGAAGTTGGGTCGTAGATGCTTGCCTAGGTACCCAGGCTCCTTGCTCCGGCCAAACGCTACGCCACTCCCACGGACATTAGTTTCTTCTCTGCGTTGAGTCTGGATCTGAGTACTTCCCCAACGATTTCTAGAATGCAAACACATTCTAACTGTTCTGATTGGTCCCAGAAACTGATTGGTTGGGCCAGAACATTTAGATGCAGCATTTAGAAAATTCGTTATTGGCTTTGTTGCTCTGATTGATTAGAAAATGATCCAATCGCTGATGACTTTGTTTTGGACAACACCCCTCATCACCACAAACGACTCTTTTTGTAGGCACTTACTCCGCCATGGTTCATTGGACAAAGCCTATGGGAAAATAAGGTCTGTGTTCAACACAGGCTTAGCCTTTTACGGAAGCGGGATAAATCAGAGTCACATAAATCTACTTTGAAACAAAAGTATAAACCTCCCACACATGGTTATGGGCTTAAAAAAAAGAAGGCACCTACCATGTCAGATATAGAGTTGAAATATATTACATTTTGAGTTTGCATCCCAATATTATACTTTATATACAGGACAGGACTGAAATATAACAAAACCATTTGACATAGAAACACTGGATTTGCTGCGTAAAAAAAAGAAGTTTATTAATAATGAAAAATATATATAACATTCCACCCATGAGGACATTGCGGGGCGATTTGGTAATTTGACTGCAGGAAAGGGATTCAATCATATATGTTTCGTTCTATGAGATAATCACCCTAATGTCAGTTTTGGGGAATTTTAAGCATTTGTGTCATTTTTTAAAGGACATAAAGGCTTCGTAATTCATAAAGGTCATATGACCTTAACTGACTGATATTATCTCATAGAACAAAATGCATAAGATCTACAGAGTTCCAAGTTGTCTTGAAAGTATGGAAATCCAGAGAGGAAATATGAATAAAACATAAAAAAATACCTTATGTCAAGATCATGACTTATTTATCTCATGATCACTACACAACAAAATATTTGTCGCGATCACAAGATAGTTTTGTTGTGATCACGACATAACAAAAGTACCACACATAAGCCAATCATTCGTTCAGATGCACGATAAACCACTCATCAAGGAGCCCTGTGGCTGCATTGATCATAATGCGCTTGTGGGGTCCTGAACATGCCTGACAGGCAGCACTGTCTCCCAGGCTGCGTGTCGCCCCCAAGACCACAGCCAATCGCATGCAAGGAATAACGCAGTTAACTTGGCTAGTATTGTGAGCTAGCTGATTAGCTAGGCAGTCTTGTTAGCTAGCAAGCTAGCGTGTTATCTATGCTGCATAACTGATGTGTATAATTATAAGGGACACTTTTGTTTACCTTTATTTAACTAGGCCAGTCAGTTGAGAACAAATACTTATTTACAATGACGGCCTACCCCGGCCAAACCCTAACGAAGCTGGGCCAGTTCTGCGCCGCCCTATGGGACTCCCAATCACAGCCGGTTGTGATACAGCCTGGATTCGAACAAGGGTGTCTGTAGTGATGCCTCTAGCACTGAGATGCAGTGCCTTAGATCGTTGTACCTCTCGGGGGCCCCAAAATGTTTTGTGGATAATATTTAAATTTGCAGTGGGTGAGCTCCATTCCAGACAGGCTGATCAGATTCCATTTCATCCTCACACTCATAATCAGGATGCTGCCGTGTAATGCTGTTTCATAGTTAATGCTCCTTGCAGGCAGATTAGTTATCAACTTTATAGACTGATGCATATAATCCAGAGTGGGTGAGCTCTAGTTTTAGCAGAAAGATCAGATTCAATAGCAGCCGCAGGCTGATGAATCAGGATTCTGCCTTGTGGGCTGTTTCATATGTAAGACTTTTTGTTATGTAGTGATCATGAGATAATTAAATTGTGATCTCCCAAATATGTTTTATTTATTCATATGTCCTCTCTGGGTGGTCGTATGAAATCACCAATCGAGCAGCGGAAGAATTCCGTGTAATTGCCTCTCTGCTGCTCATCTGTCTTTCTGCCTCTCTCAGCTGCGCGTATCAGCCAACCAAGACAGACCGAATATTGATTATGATGTAAATCAAGTGTTAATCAAATGATAGCTGCAGCTGCTGTAGCAGTACTGTTGATATTATATTTTAAATAGGTCGTTTATTCCTACACACACTCACGCATCTCAAGACATGCGTGTTTGAATACCGGGCGCGCGCAATCTCCGTGGGCAGTCCGCGGAATGCAACCAACCGATGGGTTGGGGGTGGCGAGCTTGACGACGTGACGTGGGTTCAGACACAACAACGAACAAATATATTATACCACCACCCAAAAAGGCACTTGCCGAGTGGAAGGGCAAAGGGTGCTCAGTCACAGGTAGATCTCTATCTGTTTTTCAGCTAAATTTCCATCCTTGTAATCTCTTCTGTACAATCTTAGAAAAAAATGTTCCAAAAGGGTTGTTCCTGTAGGTGTTGTTCCTGTAGGAGAACCCTTTTTGGTTCCAGGTAGAACCCTTTGTGGAAAGGGAACCCAAAAGAGTTATACCTGCAACCAAAAGGGTTCTATCTGGAATCAAAAATAGTTCCTCAAAAGGTTCTCCTATGGGGACAGCTGAAGAACCCTTTAATTGTAGATAGCTTTTTTTCAGTGGTGTAAAGTACTTAAGTAAAAATACTTTAAATTACTACGTAAGTCATTTTTTTAATGTATCTTTACTATTTATATTTTTGACTAATTTTACTTCACTACATTCCTAAAGAAAATGATGTACTTTTTACTCCATACATTTTCCCTGACACCCAAAAGTAATTATAACATCTTGAATGCTTAGCAGGACAGAAAATTGTCCAAATCGCACACGTAACAAGAGAACATCCCTACTGCTTCTTATCTGGCAGACTCACTAAACACATGCTTTGTTTGTAAATTATGTCTGAGAGTTGAAGTGTGACCCTGGCTATCTTTGGAATTTGTCATTATTTTTACTTTTGATACTTAAGTACATTTTAGCAACTACATTTACTTTTGATACTTAAGTATATTTAAAACCAAATACTATTAGACTTTTACTCAGGTAGTATTTTGCTGGATGATTTTCACTTTTACTTGAGTCATTTTCTATAAATGTATCTTTACTTTTACTCAAGTAGGAGAATTGAGTACTTTTTCCACCATGCATTTTTTTCTAATAGTGTAGGCTACACCATTGCATAGAAGTAATCATTTAGTCTTTCAATAAGCCAATTTGTTTCATAGGCTGGTTTCCAGTGAGCAATTTACAACAATGGATAATCAAATTTGTTAGAAAGCTTTTGTAGAAAGATTGCATTTGCTGGACTTTCTGACGGGCCACCTCCAGGTGGTGAAGTTAGGAAACAACATCTCCACCCCGCTGTTCCTCAACATTGGGGCCCCACAAGGGTGCGTTCTCAGCCCTCTCCTGTACTCCCTGTTCACCCACGACCGCGTGGCCATTCACGCTTCCAACTCAATCATCAAGTTTGCAGACGACACTACAGTGGTAGGCCTGATTTACCAACAACGATGAGACAGCTTACAGGGAGGAGGTGAGGGCCCTCGTAGTGTGGTGTCAGGAAAACAACCTCTCACTCAACGTCAACAAAACAAATAAGATGATCATGGACTTCAGGAAACAGCAGAGGGAGCACCCCCCCCATCCACATTGACGGGACAGTAGTGGAGAAGGTGGAACGTTTTAAGTTCCTCGGCGTAAACATCACAGACAAACTGAAATGGTCCACCCTCAACCGCAAGGCTCTCCAGAGGGTCTGCACAACGCATCACCTGGGGCAAACTACCTGCCCTCCACGACACCTACACCACCCGATGTCACAGGAAGGCCAAAAAGATCATCAAAGACAACAACCACCCGAGCCACTGCATGTTCACCCCGCTATCATCCAGAAGGCGAGGTCACTACAGGTGCATCAAAGCTGGGACCGAGAGACTGAAAAACAGCTTCTATCAAGGCCATCAGACTGTTAAACAGCCATCACTAACATAGAGAGGCCGCTGCCAACTTACAGACTCAAATCTCTGGCCACTTAAATAATGGACTTAATAAAGGTATCACTAGTCACTTTAAATAACGACACTTTAATAATGTTTACATATCCTGTGTTACTCATCTCATATGTGTATACTGTATTCCTAGTGGTAAGAGCGTTGGACTAGTAATCGGAAGGTTTCAAGTTCAAATCCCCGAGCTGACAAGGTACAAATCTGTCGTTCTGCCCCTGAACAGGCAGTTAACCCACTGTTCCCAGGCCATCATTGAAAATAAGAATTTGTTCTTAACTGACTTGCCTAGTTAAATAAAGGTCAAATAAAATAACTTGCCTAACTTGTCTATGCCGCACGCCATCGCTCATCCATATATTTATATGTACATATTTTTATTCACCCCTTTACATTTGTGTGTATAAGATAGTTGTGAATTTGTTAGATTACTTGTTAGATATTACTGCATAGTCGGAGCTAGAAGCACAAGCATTTCGCTACACTCGCATTAACATCTGCTAACCATGTGTATGTGACCAATACAATTTGATTTGATTTCCCGCTCTCAAGCAGTTTTTATGAAATTAGGCTATTTTGATAATAAATGTGTGAATCAGTGAAATTCACAAACTAGAATTGTGTTTTTGTGTGACTCTATAATGTGTGTTTGATGTTTCCCAAAGATGTGTTGTGCAGCTGTCAGATGATGATGCTACTGAATTGAATTCCGTGACGTCACGAGCAAGGAAGGAGGAGGTGTGGCGGGAAAAGGGGTGGAATAAATGGTGGTGTTTTTTGGACTCCCATGCTTTCCGTACTACGTTACGGTTATGTTGACGTGTGGCTTTTGTGGCTCACTAGCCTGCTAGCTGTACTTTGTACAACATGCTTTAGCTAGTAGTGGCAATATAACATTAGTCAAAGAGCTGAAGTTTACCTCCATGCAAAGCTGTACTAAAACAGTTATACCTTCGAACAGTTTGAGAAGCCAACAAATACGATGGCAGCTGCCTGGGAAGAAATCAGACGTCTGGCAGCGGATTTTCAGAGAGCACAGTTTGCTGACACAGTGCAGAGGTAATGCCAGCTGGCTAGTGCCAAATAGCTATCTATAACCACAGTCCTAGCTATTTGGCTAGCTAAATCCATTGTTGACTAGCTAAATCGCAAAGCACAACAATGCGTATTGGCTGCTAACTTATTAACGTGAAACTAGCAAATGAACTACTTTGGCTAGCTAAGGATTAGGATCTAACGTTAGCTATGGTGGGCCGAACTGCTGGCTGAACCAACTTAGACAGGACAGCTATACTAGTCGCTAGCTATCTGTGCCCGAAAGGGGGCTTCCTGCAGCAGTGTTTTTTTTAGCTGGACTAATCTTGTATTACCACAGTTTCCAAACCATAACATAACCTGGCCCTTTGGGAAACTGCTGCTAGAGCAAGCCATTGATACGCTGTATCAGGGGACCCAAATACCTTTTAAATTGGTAGAATTAGATATAGAACTGATTTCTAGGGTCTCTGTGTGTAAATGCCTCTTCTACTGGAAATCCTTCCCAGGTTGTCAGAGAGAAACTGCATTGAAATCGTTGCCAAGCTCGTTGCAGAGAAGAAGTTGGATGTGGTACACACACTTGATGGCAAGGAGTACATCACCCCATCCCAGATCAGTAGGGAGATACGGGATGAGCTCTACATCCATGGAGGTCAGTTGGCTCCTAGACCACCTTCTGATTCCAATGCCTCAGTCTTCAAACAAGTGTTGCACTCATTCATCTCAGGTCATGGCTGCATAGATGTTCAAGGGTTATCATACACCTGCATTAATTGACAAAATATGGTGATATGTGTTTTTTTTTATTTTTTATCTTGTGTTTTTGCTTTCCAAAGGTCGGGTCAACATTGTGGACCTACAAAAGGTGTGCATTACTACTGATTCCTTCTGCTAGTGTGCAGCACTGTAGTTGATTTATTTCACTTACCATATTGTCTAAAGACACTTATATATATATATATATATTATTTTTTTGTATACAGATTATCAATGTTGATTGGGTTCATGTTGAGGCCAGAGCAAATGACATTGCAAGATCTGATAAAAGTGTTCAACTGGTGCTGGGGCAGCTTATTGACGAGTAAGTAGGACTTTTTCCACATGATGTGTTTTTCATTGTTGTACTGTCAACTACTAGGGTAACAGATTTGTTCTGATTTCTTCTAGAAACTACCTGAATCGTGTGTCTGAGGAGGTGAACGATAAACTACAAGAAGCTGGCTTGGTGAACATCCCAGAACTATGTAAAAACTATGACCTTCCGGGGGATTTTCTGACTGAGGTGAGTAATGAGCCACCTCTGTATCTTTACCAATACCGTCCTCAAACTATGTGCAATTAATAATGTATCCTTTCAGTAGTGTATCTGTGCTTGGGCTTTTGGCTTGGGCTTTCAGCTTGAGGTGCATTTGTGGACCTGTACATAGCTATTATCTGTTAACCACTTTGTATCCTAGGAGCTGTCAAAACGCCTTGGGAAAGTCATCCAAGGCCAGATGGATGAGTACAACAGGGGAGTCTTATTCACCCCTGCGTTCGTGTCTCGCCACAGAGCTCGCATCCGTGGGCTTTTTAGTGCAGTGACTCGGTAGGTTTCATCCAAATCCTTTCTTCCCTTGCTTTTAATCCAATACTGTCTTCCCTCCCTGCTCCTAATAATGAATGAATTTGATCTCCTTGTGTAGGCCAACACCAGTCAGTAACGTGATTGGCGTCTATGGTTTTCAGGAACATCTTCTCTACTGTAAGTAGCTATTCTTTCTGTTGTGTTAAAATTCAAACCCCACTGTTGGAATATTGTCAGCACTATACGATTGTGTATAATGGTTTGTAGTGTATATGAACACACAGATCAACCAATGTTTGGAGTAGGCCTAATCAAACATGCACTTATGTCACGCTGTCGTTCAACTAACTTTTCATCTTGGTCCGTTGTTGCCCAGCTGTTTTGGAGGAGCTGGTGAATACTGGCCGTCTGAAAGGCACTGTGGTGGGGGGCCGGCAGGACAAGGCTGTGTACATTCCTGACATCTACTCCAAAACACAGAACACCTGGGTGGACTCCTTCCTCAAGCAGAACGGATACTTAGGTCCTCTAACCTACTAAGATTATTGGTTGCAATATTTCTTTTTTTGTAATTTCCGTACTGTAGGTCTGCCTAAAATGTGAATTGTACCCTAAAACGTTCCCTCTGTTCCCGCCACGCAGAGTTTGATGCCTTGATCAGACTTGGCATCCCTGACCCAGTGAGCTATATCAAGAAACGTTTCAAGTCCAGCAAGCTGCTGTTCCTCAGGGCGGCCTGTGTTGGCCAGGCCCTAGTAGAACAGGTGGAGGCCTCCGTGGAGGAGGCTGTCAACTCTGCCACATGGACAGATGTGCAGGTCCATACAAACCTTCCTGTACTTCATTTTCTGCCAAAGCACCAATTAATATATTGCAAAATGTCTTTGCTTTAATATAATAATCTTCACTTGAGTTACTCAGCCTTGCTCACTTTAAATATCCGATGTTCTCTCCCATTTTTGACATGTAGCCCATTCTGCTCAGCTGTCTGTCCATGGAGGACGTTGGCATTATAATCAACGAGGCCATGAGAAAGACCAACGTGCAGTCAACTGCCAGGATCCTGGGCGACACTGTGGTGGTCAGCGAGAAGTTCATCAGCAACTGTCTCTCTCTCTTTGATGAGGCCATGCAGCATAAAGCCCTTAAGGTAAAACACACCTGTCATGAAGTTGCCCTGATGGGCCAAAACTGGGATTGTCTTTTGATAGGGACATATAGCTGTGTCTCCTCTCCATCAATTCAATGCTGTTCTCTTTCAGGAAGTCAAGAACAACCCTGTTTTCCTGATAACGGAAGACGATCTCAAGCAAGGCCATATGATGACAGAAAACACAGCACCTTCCAAAAAGGAAAAAAGGGAGGCGGAGAGGAGGAAAAAGACTACAGGTAGTACAGGCCAGGCCTCTTTGTAATCCCTAAAATGTCTGTTAGGTTATCAACTAGACATGGGCTGTAAACTCTTTTCAGCCTAAGTATTTCCTGCCAGGTGGTTTGAGATTTGATCCCTGTTTAGTTCCCTGTTTAGTTCCCTGTTATTATTTCATTGGTTGACTGTTCTTGTTTTGCTTCCTAGAGGGCAGTGGCTGTAAAGGAGGTGGTGGAGGATGCAATGCCAGAGAGGTCAGGATACGCAAAACCAAGAAGAAGGGCAGGAGGGACGACGACAGTGATGAGGAGGCGGCAGTCACCCCACAAAGTATTTGTAGTGGCTAAGGTTCCTAGAGTTAAAAAGAAGGCCACTTCTTTAGACGCCAAATACAGACTTTGTTATTTGCGTTTCCATAGATGATACTTGACGGTTCTTGATTGCAGATGTATTTATTACTCACGATGAGATTGATCAATAGGCAGTGCATTTAATACTTGTCACGAAGCCTCTCTCCACGGCGATCCAAGCTCTGCATTCTGTTGTTCAACAAAGTTCCAATTCGATTCAATGCAGCGCAAACATTTTCAGATGAATGTTCTTACGTTGTGTTGTCCATATTTCCATTTCGATACCGTCCCTGTATCTAAAAAGTATTTTACTAATGTGGTGGCGACGGTTCCTAAAGTTCAAAAAGCCCACTTCCTTACACGCCAAATACAGACTTGGTTATACTCGTATCCATAGATGATACTAAAGAGTTCTTGATTGCAGTTCAATTATATTTATTACTCACAATGACATTGTCCAGAGTTGCCACACAGATTCCAATTATGCCTGTATTTGTTTCCATTATGGCATCTGTGAGGGCACGGGCAGCACCTTTTTGAGGCAATCTCCATCTTCACGATTGGCTGATCCCTCCTGATGGCCCGGTTGGACATGACTCCAATAAGGTCATCAGGAGTCCCACCCAGTTGACTACATGAAAATGGTGGGAGCGCTCAATGCACATGCTAAAATGGCCTTTTGGCCACTAGTCCTCTGTCATTCTCTATGGGGCTGCACACCTGTTCTAATTATTGTTCCTGATGCCATCTTTCCCCATAACCATTTTATATGCTTTTCTACAGGGAAACCCACAATAGGACACTAGGTGTCATAACAATAAGGGAGTTTCCCCATGACAAGCATTTCTATTCAATTACAAATCAACCAAATATCTTCTAATACATTTTCTTTCCACATACATAATGGCTCTAACAGTATGACTACGGTCATTATGTAGCCTCTTCCATACTGAATTCACTATGTAGCACAGTAAAACCTTATTTCAATGAATGTACACTATTACATTGTTTGTTCGGTGAGGCAGTTCTACGTAGCAACACGTTACCGGTTGTGTTGGAAGAGATGGCTCCCCTGGGTGCCTAAGTCTATTAGCGTAAGACAAAGGTAACCCCATGAGACCAATTATATTTTCTTTTTACTCTTTTGCAGATCGTAACAAACCGACTGAAGTTCCCTTCATGTCCCTGGAGGAAATCGCAGCTGTCCTAGAAGGGCAAGTGTGCGACTGCCCTGAAGAAATCCTCTCCGAGTTGGCAGAACATTTAGTAAGGTAAGGGTCCCAGTCAAAATCACTTTGGAGCACAATGGATTTACCCCCACGCTCCACAGACAAAAGGAACATTGTGTATCAATGGCGGCAGGTAGCCTAGTGGTTAGAGCGTTGGGCCGCAACCGAAAGGTTGCTAGATCGAATCTCCGAGCTGACAAGGTAAAAAATCTGTCCTTCTGCCCCTGAACAAGGCAGTTCCCCATTAGGCCGTCATTGTAAATAAGAATTTGTTCTTAACTGACTTGCCTAGTTAAATAACGTAAAAAAAAATATATACATTTTTCAACATGTAAGAGTCTTACTGTCTGCAGGCCTTTGACAAAGACCTACCAGGAGGTGGTTCGGACTGTGTTCATGTCCTCCACTGTCTCCACGACCGGGATGACCAAGAAGAGAAGTGTGAAAGACTTCCAGGAGGAGCTCTCCAACCTGTACAACAACATCAGACTTTTTGAGAAAGGGACTAAGCTCTTCTCTGGTAACCTGCTTTATTTGACCCCCCCCCCCCCCCCCCCCCAGAAGTAGAGGTCGTCCTCACCACCAACACATTAAACATAAAACATATCATCCACATAAAACATATCATCCCAGAATGAACATCAACTGAGATATTTGACCCCCGCAGATGAGACTCAGGTCCTCATTGCCAAGCACGTCCTGAAGACTGTGTGCACAGACGTCACCAACATCCTGGTGAATTTCATGGCGGCTGAATTGATGATGTCTGCAGAGAATCCCAGCTCTATCACCAACGAAGTTAGTTCTCCTCTCAGCCTTCTCATTCCATACCTGCTCATTCCTGTTAGTTTGGGTTGTGTTATTCAGTTAGGCTTTGTGAATGTGTACTGTACATTCCCATAAAACACGGTGTATCTCTCTCTTTAGGTGAGAGTGAAGATATTAGGGAAATTACCAGAGGAAACAAAAGGACCTCTTATGAAGGTGCACAACTGTCTCAATGGAAAGGTCAGTTACAGTTGAATTCGGAAGTTTACATACACTTAGGTTGGAGTGATTAACTCGTTTTTCAACCATTCCACACATTTCTTGTTAACAAACTATAGTTTTGGCAAGTTGGTTAGGACAAGTAATTTTTCCAACAATTGTTTACAGACAGATAATTGTCATGGCTTTAGAAGCTTCTGATAGGCTAATTGACATCATTTGAGTCAATTGGAGGTGTACCTGTGGATGTATTTCAAGGCCTACCTTCAAACTCAGTGCCTCTTTGCTTGACATCATGGGAAAATAAAAATAAATCAGCCAAGACCTACCTCAGAAAAAAAATTGTAGGCCACAAGTCTGGTTCATCCTTGGGAGCAATTTCCAATTGCCTTAAGGTACCACATTCATCTGTACAAACAATAGTACGCAAGTCTAAACACCATGGGACCACGCAGCCGTCATACCGCTCAGGAAGGAGACTCGTTCTGTCTCCTAGAGATGAACGTACTTTGGTGCGAAAAGTGCAAATCAATCCCAGAACAGCAAAGGACCTTGTGAAGATGCTGGATTAAACCGGTACAAAAGTATCTATATCCACAGCAAAACAAGTCCTATATCGACATTAACTGAAAGGCCGCTCAGCAAGGAAGAAGCCACTGCTCCAAAACCGCCATTAAAAAGCCAGACTACGGTTTGCAACTGCACATGGGGACAAAGATCGTACTTTTCGTTATGTTTGAAGGAAAAGGGGGGAGGCTTGCAAGCCGACGAACACAATCCCAACCGTGAAGCACGGGGGTAGCAGCATCTTGTTGTGGGCGTGCTTTGCTGCAGGAGGGACTGGTGCACTTCACAAAATAGAATCATGAGGTAGGAAAATTACGTGGATATAGTGAAGCAACATCTCAAGACATCAGTCAGGAAGTTAAAGCTTGGTCGCAAATGGGTCTTCCAAATGGTCTATGACCTCAAGCATACTTCCAAAGTTGTGGCAAAATGGCTTAAGGACAACGAAGTCAAGGTATTGGAGTGGCCATCACAAAGCCCTGACCTCAATCCCATAGAATATTTGTGGGCGGAACTGAAAAGGTGTGTGCGAGCAAGGAGGCCTACAAACCTGACTGAGTTACACCAGCTCTTGTCAGGAGGAATGGGCCAAAATTCACCCTACTTATTGTGGGAAGCTTGTGGAAGGCTACCCAAAACGTTTGACCCAAGTTAAACAATTTAAAGGCAATTGTCCCAAATACTAATTGAGTATATATACACTTCTGACCCACTGGGAATCTGATGAAAGAAATAAAAGCTGAAATAAATCATTCTCTCTACTATTATTCTGACATTTCACATTCTTAAAATGAAGTGGCAATCCTAACTGACCTAAGATGGAATTTTTACTAGGATTAAATGTCAGGAATTGTGAAACTGAGTTTAAATGTATTTGGCTAAGGTTTATGTAAAATGAACATACAGAAGGTAATAGTTTGAGGTTTACATTATTGCAGATGTTAGTATAAAGCATAAATGTTTGCGATTGTTCTGATCCATGTATGTATGGAAACGTTTTCTAACACTTGATATTTTCTTCAGACGATTGAAGATTTTCTAACCAACATAGAAACTGCGGTTGAGGTGTGTGGATTCATGCTGAAGAAGGGAGATAAGAAAAGGGAGAGGTAAAAACCAGTATCATCTTGCTTTAGACTTTCCTAAAATGAAGTCCAAGCTTTTACTCTGCTGTCGATAAACATGGACCTGGACTGGAGGTGCCACACATTCTTGGCTGACGTGTTCTTGTCCGCTAAGACAGGCCCTGTTCCTGCACCGGCAGGCTCTTATAGAGCAGCTGAAGGACACTGAGGACCCAGCCCTGATTCTCCACCTGACCAGCGTGCTGCTCTTCCAGGCCAGCACCCACTGCATGCTGCACGCCCCCGGACGCTGTGTCCCCCAGATCATAGGCACTCTGGTTGGCCGCATCTCTGAGGTACTGCCTCCCCTCTCTTCCTGGTTCTCATTTATAATCTAGCTATATTGCTAGTGTTATTACACTAGAAATAGTTAGTGATGTGTCCTTTTGCCACCTTGTAAGTATTTGGGATATTTTATGTTAGGTCTATGAGACACACTTTTGTATAGTGGTATTTTGTTCATGCAGCACTCAAGTTTGGACCTGTTACAATTGACAGTTTTACTTCATACTGAAGGTTTTGTATGAGTGTGGTTGTTTTTGTTTCAGGAGCAGCACAGGCTGCTGACAGGCTACCAGGCCCTGGTGGTTAAGCAGTTAGTGAGCCAGAGCCAGGGAAAGAAGCAGGAGCAGGGGGAAGGAGAGAACCCAGAGGCGGGGGATGAGGCAGAGGCCATCCGGAAAGAGCTGGTTTCCCTGACCAGCGAGGTAAAGGATCTGGTCCTCTCTCAGAAGAAGACGTCTGGGACTGAAGAGTGAATAACAACTTTGACTGCTTTGAAGTTGGAAACTGCCAGCTCTCTGATTTTATAAATCGCCTAGCTACTCAGTATTACACTGAACAAAAAATATAAAACACAACATGTAAAGTGTTGGTCCCATGTTTCGTGAACTGAAATAAAATATCCCAGAAATGTTCCATAGGCACAACACTTATTTAGCTCAAATTTTACACACATTTCTTCTTTGCCAAGATATTATATCCACCTGAGAAGTGTGGCATATCAAGAAGCCGATTAAACAGCATGATCATTATACAGGTGCACTGTGTGTTGGTGACAAAAGACCACCCAAATATTTTGTCATAAAACACAATGCCACAGATGTCTCAAGTTTTTAGGGATCATGCAAGTAGCATGCTGACTGCAGGAATGTCCACCACAGCTGTTGCCAAAGCATTGAATGTTAATTTCTCTACCATAAGCCACCTTCAACATAGTTTGTGAGAATATGGCAGTATGTCCAACCGGCCTCAACTGCAGACCACGTGTGGGAGAGCGGTTTGCTGATGTCACCGTTGTGAACAGAGTGCCCCATGGTGGGGTTATGGTATGGGCAGGCATAAGCTATGGACAACAAACATAATTTCATTTTATCGATGGCTATTTGAATGCACAGAGATACCATGGTGAGATACTGAGGCACATTGCCGAGCCACTGACCAGTCGCCATCACCTCGTGTTTCAGCATGACAATGCAGAGCCTCATGTCCCAAAGATCTGTACACAATTCCTGGAAGCTGAAAATGTCCAAATTCTTCACTGGCCTGCATACTCACCAGACATGTCACCCATTGAGCATGTTTGTGATGCTCTGGATAAATGTGTATGACCCCATGTTCCAGTTCCTTGCCAATATCCGGCTACTTCGCACAGCCTTTGGCGAGGAGTGGGACAACATTCCACAGGCCGCAATCAACAGCCTGATCAACTCTATGTGAAGGAGATGTCGTACTGTTTTTCTGATCCATGCGCCTAGCTTTTTTGTAAGTTATCTGTATTCCCAGTCAAGTGAAATCCATAGATTAGGGCCTAATGAATTTATTTCAATTGACTGATTTTCTTATGAACTGTAACTCAAATTTGAAATTGTTCAATGTTGCGTTTATATTTTTGTTCAGTATATTTGTAGGTCAGTCACAATTTCCCCACAATGCAGATTTGATGTTCTCGAACACGGCCAATAAATGACTAGAAATCTAGAAAAATATATGAATTAATGATGAAATACTGTATGTGGTAGAGTTGTAAATGGTCCTGTTATTTTAAATTATTGGTGGTAAATTCCAAAAGTATTCAGCCCCTTTGGATTTGTTCACATTTTATTGTCGCAAAGTAAAATGGATTTAATGGCAATTTTTTGTCAACAATATACACACAATATTCTCTATCAAATGTTTTATAGATAATTTAAAATGAAAAATACAAAAGTGTGTATGTCTATATAGTCGTTGCATACATATTCAGCCCCTTTTTGTTTAGGCAAGCCTAAATTAGTTCAGGAGTAAAATTTGCCTTAACAGATCACATAAATTACAAAGGGATTGACATGATTTTTGAAGATTTATCCTTCCTCTGTCCCACATAAATACATCTGTAAGGTCCCTCAGTCAGGTATTGAATTTCAAGCACAGATTAAATTACAAAGACCAAGGAGCTTTTCGAAAGCCTCATAAAAAAATGGCAGTGATTGGTAGATGGGTGACAATAACATTGAGTTCAATGGCTGTGATTGGAGAGAACTGAGGATGGATCAACAACATTGTAGTGACTCCACAATAATATACTAAATGACAGAGGGAAAAGAACACCAATATAAAAAGTATTCAAAAAAAATATATTGTATGCAACAAGGCACAAAAGTAATAATGCAAAGCCCTATGTGTGGGGCAAATCCGAAACATCACTGACTAACTGCCTCATTTTCAAGCATGGTGGTGGCTGTATCATGTTATGGGTATGCTTGACATCGGCCAATACTGGGGAGTTTTTCTGGATAAAAATAAATGGGATAGGGCTAAGCACAGGCAAAATCCTGAAACCTTTTTCAGTCTGCTTTACACCAGCCACTGGGAGGGGAATTCACCTTTCAGCAGGACAATAACCGACAACAAGGCCAAATATATACTGGAGTTGCTTACCAATAAGACGGTGAATGTTCTTAAGTGGCCACAAGTTTTGACTTAAATTTGCTTGAAATACTATGGCAAGACTTGAAAATGGCTGTCTAGCCATGATCCCCAGCATCTTGACAGAGCTAGAAGAATTGTTTAAGGAGTAATAGGCAAATATTGCACAATCCAGGTGTGCAAAGCGCTTAGAAGACACACAGATGTAATTGCTGCCAAAGGTGTTTCTATCATGTATGGTGGACTCAGGGAGCTGAATACTTGTGCAACGACTACATTCTATTTGTATTAATCCTTTTAAAATACATATAATTTGGCTTCCGCTTTGACAGAGTATTTTGTGTAGATTGTTGACCCAAAAGAAATGACAAATCAATTTCAATCCCACTTTGTAACACTATGTGAGGTCTCTGAATAGTTTTGCAAGGTAATTCTGAGGTGGCAACTATCTTTGCTTATTTCACTTCAAAATTCACAAGTAGCTAGATATTTCTCCTTAGTAGTCCTAAATCACTGCTTCATCCATGCTACTACTGTGTCTTCAGTATTTTTTTCCCCTTGTAACAAAAGATGCCTAGATCACTGGCACCCTCCATTGGTAACGCACAACACTGGGAACAACTAAACACGAAACTTGTATTATGCTTTTACCCCATGACGTTCTAAAGCACAATATCATAATCACAACCATTTGTGAGAGGTGAGTACTGAACTGCAAAATAGACTGGAATTATATCAAGTATTTTCTAAATTAAAACATGTTTTTCCCCCCTTCAATGTCCCATGTCAAGAGTGATAAACTGCTCAGATGTCGAGTGGCTTGGATAATATTAAATAATATTATTAATATTGTCTGGGTTGCATGTCGGATGGAGAAAGAAATTGCCGCTTTCAAAGGGAATTCCAAAGAGGATTAATATAGACTGCTTTAATAGAATAATTTTATTATAATATACTTGTTGTGGTTTTAGGAAGGTCCGTGTCTTGACCGTAGAGCTGTGTTGGTCATGTAATTTTGGGTGGTGGTTATTGGGTCAGCTAAATGAACACGGTCACGTTATTAAAAACAAATGCTCCAGGCTGCATGTTTTACAGAAAGGGGGGCGTTGCTTAGGCAACCAACGACTTGTTTGCTACAACACCTTGTGTCAGCAATGAGCAAGAGTTCCATCACTTTGTAAATAGTCCAATGCTCAGGAGTTCCGTCTTCAGTCAGCTGTTCGTTCCACACACACACACAAAAAACGATTATGACGGTTATTTTATTTTCATGACTTGTCTTCATCCGTAATCGTCGGTTACACGATTATACAGTAACTGTGCCAGGCCCGACTAGACGCATTTAATTTTCTATCATGCCGTAGTTGTCTGCCCAGTAGTTATTTTAGATGTGTGGAATCAGATTTTCTGTTATGCAGTGTGTCTAACACCTGACTGCTACATGTGTGCTTGACTGACTATGGCAACACAGAGAGATGGGGGAAGAGTCTGTCTCTTGGGTGGTTTTCACATGCTGTAGACTCGCATGCGCACCACTAACGATCAGGAGGGACACATGCAACACACAAGCCTCTCCACAGGCACATGTCTGCGATTGCCATGGAAACCAGCAAGAGCTGAAACCGGAGGAGTTATGTGCACGAAAGTAATAAGAGACTGAACTGTCTTATTTTTTTGTTCCAAGGTTTCAGTGGATTTTGTATTTTTAGCCTCTAATGTATTAGTCAAGTCAGTGGGCTACACATCATCTCTCCTCGGAGGCCGTCCATCTCTTTTCAGATGCTGTCCATCTCCTGTCTACCTCCATCTCTTTTCGGGAGCAAGAACAGGATATTTGATCAAACTCACTTAGAAATGTCCTTTCAGTTGTGCACCGGAGGCCCCGGTGCACAACTGAGCAAGTGAACAATTACATTAGAGTGTCTAGTTTGAGAAACAGATGCCTCACAAGTCAACTGGTAGCTTCATTAAATAGTACCCACAAACACCAGTCTCAACGTCAACAGTGAAGAGGCGACTCTGGGATGCTGGCCTTTTAGGCAAAGTTCCTCTGTCCAGTGTCTGTGTTATTTTGCCCATCTTAATCTTTTCTTTTTATTGGCCAGTCTGAGATATTACTTTTTCTTTGCAACTCTGCCTAGAAGGCCAGCATCCCGGAGTCACCTCTTCACTGTTGACGTTGAGACGGGTGTTTGTGGGAACTATTTAATGAAGCTGCTAGTGGAGGACTTGTGAGGCGTCTGTTTCTCAAACTAGACACTCTAATGTACTTGTTCACTTGCTCAGTTGTGCACTGGGGCCTTCCACTCCTCTTTCTATTCTGGTTAGATACAATTTGCGCTGTTCTGTGAAGGGAGTAGTACACAGAGTTGTATGAGATCTTCAGTTTCTTGGCAATTCTCAGAACAAGAATAGACTGATGAGTTTCAGAAGGAAGTTCTTTGTTTCTTGCCATTTTGAGCCTGTAATCGAACCCACAAATGCTGATGCTCCAGATACTCAACTCGTCTATCTAACAACTAAAAAAAGACATCACAATGGTATTAGTCCATCGTCATTATGTGAGTACTTTTCAGTATGTGCTGTGGAAATTCCCAGGGGTGGTTGAATTCTGGGGGAAAGTCAACTATGTCATCTCTGTACTGTAGAAAAAATACTGCCATTAGATACCATAGTGATGTTGCTTTGTGATATGACTGATTTGCACTTGTCAGAAAGCCAAAGGAGAGTGTGGTTGGCAGGAACCACAGCTGCTAAGAAAATAATTGTACAAACGTGGATTCCACCTCATCAGTTACCATTTCAACAATGGTTGCTTACATTTAAGGAAATTGTATTTATGGAGCTCTCCACAGCCAGAATCCACAGGACCAAGGTGTCCACTCTGGAAATTTCTGAACTCTTAGCCAACTCTTAACCTTTACATCCATGAATGTGTATCAATCATTTGTCACTATTTCTGAGGCTATATGATGAATTGTTCAACAGATTTACTATGTAATATTAATTGATTTGTTTTTATCTCATGATTTATTTTTTACATGCTATCAGATTGCCGGTGGGGATTTATTATATGAATCCTATGAATTGAAATAATAAAAATACTTATTACCTCAAGAGCTGACAGGATGACTCAAGGGGTACATGGGCAATGGGTTGTCTGCTGTTGCTGCTGACCTGATAACACTGATGCACTTTTCAAGCAAAACCCCTTTCCGGGAAACATTTTTGATGTATTTGGCTCGTAGAAAGTCTACGCCAGCAACTGCAACATCATAGAATAATCAGGTCATGGCACAGGTCATATACCATTTATTGGACATTTTAATTGAATATCATGAGTTCTGTGTACAATAAATGCTATACACAAAAAAATATATATAAATACAACCATTTCAATGATTTTACTTAGTTACAGTTTATATAAGGAAATCAGTCAATTGAAGTAAATTCATTAGGCCCTAATCTATGGATTTCACAACTGGGAATACAGATATGCACCTATTGGTCAAAGATAACTTTTTAAAAAACATCGAGGAGGTTCATCGAGGTTCTTGGGGAGTTCTTGCAAGAACTAACTGCCCAACTGAAACATTTGGATTTGAATTTGAGAAAACAGCAGATGTAGGCACTTACAGTGGGGCAAAAAAGTATTTAGTCAGCCACCAATTGTGCAAGTTCTCCAAAGGGTATATAACAAAGTATTGAAATAAACTTTTGTTATTGACCAAATACTTATTTTCCACCATAATTTGCAAATAAATTCATAAAAAATCCTACAATGTGATTTTCTGAATTGTATTTCCTCATTTTGTCTGTCATAGTTGAAGTGTACCTATGATGAAAATTACAGGCCTCTCTAATCTTTTTAAGTGGGAGAACTTGCACAATTGGTGGCTGACTAAATACTTTTTTGCCCCACTGAACATTTTTAAGATCTCAGTTTATGGTATGACCTAAATTTATATTGTTTTATGATGATGCCATCTATATTTTCGTATTTGTGTAAGAAAGGTAAGGGGTGGATCAGAAAACGAGTCAGTATCTAGTGACCATCATTTGCCTCATGCAGCATGACACGACACATCTCCTTCGCATAGAATTGATCACGCTGATGATTGTGGCCTGTGGAATGTTGTCCCACTCCTCGCCAAAGGCTGTGCAATGTTTCTGGATATTGGGATATTTTCAGCTTCCAAGAATTGTGTACAGATCCTTGCGTCATGGGGCTGTGCATTATCATGCTGAAACATGAGGCGATGGTGGCGGATGAATGGTACGACAATCGACCTCAGGATCTTGTCACCGTATTTCTGTGCATTCAAATAGCCATTGATAAAATGCAATTGTGTTTGTTGTCCATAGCTTATAACTGCCCATACCATAATCCCACTGTCACCATGGGGCACTCTGTTCACAACATTGAGATCAGCAAACCGTTCGCCCACACTATGCCATCTGCCCGGTACAGTTGAAACTGGGATTCATCTGTGAAGAGCACACTTCTCCAGCGTGCCAGTGGCCATCAAAGGTGAGCATTTTCCCACTGAAGTCGGTTACGATGCTGAACTGCAGTCAGGTCAAGACCCTGGTGAGGACGACGAGCACACAGATGAGCTTCCCTGAGACGGTTTCTGACAGTTTGTGCAGAAATTCTTCGGTTGCGCAAACCCACAATTTCATCAGTTGTCCGGGTGGCTGGTTTCAGACAATATCGCAGGTGAAGAAGCCAGATGTGGAAGTCCTTGGTTGGCATAGTTACATTTGGTCTCCGTTTGTGAGGCTCGTTGGATGTACTGCCAAATTCTCTAAAACGACGTTGGAGGTGGCTTATGATAAATTGAATTCTCTGGCATCAGCTCTGGTGGAAAATCCTGCAGTCAGCATGCCAATTGCACACTCCCTCAAAACTCGAGACATCTTTGCCATTGTGTTGTGTGACAAAACTGCACATTTTAGAGTGGCCTTTTATTGTCCCCAGCACCCGGTGCACCTGTGTAATGATCATGCTGTTTAATCAGCTTCTTGATATGCCACACCTGTCAGATGGATGGATTATCTTGGCAAAGAAGAAATGCTCACTAACAGGGATGTATACAAATTTCTGCACAAAATTTGAGAGAAATAAGCTTTTTGTGCACATAAAAAAAAATTGGGATAATTTATTTCAGCTCATGAAACATGGGACCAACACTTTACATGCGTTTATATTTCTGTTCAGTATATAATGCATGTTATATAAACACAAGGCTCCTCAAGAGGAAGAAGACACCTTTTCCTGAACAATACCAGATCCACCTTCTCTTGAGACACCCCCAAGTTGCTGTTGCTTAGTAATAGTGCCCAGAGCTATGATTAAAGTGAGCTTCAAAGCCCCAAGCACACTCATTAGTCACTGCTGGCAGAATAATGAATTCCAAGGAGGAAGCCGATTAAGAAAACCATCCTTTATATTCTTCAAGCTGAGAAGAATCGCCTTGGTCCAACTGTGTTCTTTTGAATGTATCTTTATCTAAATGGACCTGGCCCGGCTGCAAAGGGCCACAGAGGCAGAAGTCTCTTTGAGGATAAATGTCCACATTGGAAATCAACCTTTTGACCTTTCAGTCTAGCATCTGTTTTAGATGATGTTGCCTGGGACCTGTCTGCTCACTCTGCCACCTCGTTCTCTCTCTGTTAATTGTAAAAAAATATATATATTTAGAGATTACATTTGATTGTATGTGTCTTTTAAATTCACATTCAAATAAATGGCTTTGAAATTAATTTTACCAAGTTAGCTGTTTAGCTATTACTATCCATTCCAGATAAATACATCCGGAGAATTCCACTAAAACCTCTTAGCATATCAAACAGAACCATATGCATAAACACTTTCAAACAGTCCAGGCATCAGGCATGACTGGTAATAGGCCATGACCATTTCCATATTCAACACTGTTTTATAAGCGGTGTGACAAATGCAACATTGAAGTATGTGTAGCTAATATCAACAGCCAAGATGGAGGCAGACTTATGGAAATAAGCGTATGGTGAGATCATGTGTTAATGCCCAGTGGAAATGTTTCACACGTGTGTAGCCGCTCAGTGGAGGGGCTGACAGGAAGTCCGGTCCCTGATGAAGGACACCACTGGGTGATGCAGAGATGTGCTTCATTAACCCTAACCTTTAGAAAAACATTAACTGGTAAACACAGAAAATAGTCTTGCTGCATGTGAAACACACTGAGTGTACAAAACATTAAGAACACCTGCTATTTCCATGACAAACGGACCAGGTGAATCCAGGTGAAAGCTATGAACCCTTATTGATGTCACTTGTTAAATCCACTTCAATCAGTGTAGGTGAAGGGTTAAAGTTAAAAAAGGATATTTAAGCCTTGAGACAATTGAGACATTGTGTATGGTGGGCCATTGAGAGGGTGAATGGGGAAGACAAAAGATGTAAGTGCCTTTGAACCAAGGCACTGGTAATGGATGGTTTCCATGTGTTTGATGCCATTCAATTCGCTCCGTTCCAGCCATTATTATGAGCCGTCCTCCCCTCAGCACCCTCCACTGCTTTGAACGGAGTATTGTAGTTTTATTTGATTTTTTATTTAACCTTTTTTTAACAAGTCAAGTCCATTAAGATCAAATTCTTATTTACAATGACGGCCTACCCTGGCCAAACCCTAACGACGTTAGGCCAATTGTGCGCCACACTATTGAACTCCCAATCACGTCCGGTTGAAATACAGCCTGGAATCTAACCTGGGTCTGTAGTGACGCCTCTAGCACGGAGATGCAGTGCCTTATATGGTAGTATGGTAGTAAGTGTCAGGCGCACCAGTTTGTGTCAAGAACTGCAACACTGCTGGGTTTTTCATGCTCAACAGTTTCCTGTGTGTATCAAGAATGGTCCACCATCCCAGGACATCCAGCCAACTTGACTCAACCGTGTGAAGCATTGGAGTCAACAAGGGCCAGCATCCCTGTGGAACGCTTTCGGCACCTTGTAGAGTCAATGCCCCAACGAAATGAAGCTGTTCTGAGGGCAGATGGGGGTGCAACTCAATGTTTGGTATACTGAGTGTATCGTCACTCATCCACAGTGTTGTACGTCTCTAAAGTGTATGGTACACAAATAGGATTTCTTGCCAAGGTTGAGAAAAACATATAAACAAATAGATTGCTGCGATTTACATTTGTTTAACCATTTTTCTATAAAGCTCTCAGTGTGTTTCTGAGTCAAACATTTGAGACATTTCTCTGCCTTTATGACATTTGTATAATTGCAGAAAACTTGCATGAAATCTAACATGAGACATAAAGAAGTAAACCAGAAGTAAAAAACAAAGACTGTATTAACAAGGTAAGAAATGTTAAAAATGTTTATTAGATTCAAGTACAGTACACTGAAATCACCAGATGTAGCAGCATTATGACTGGTATAGACTAACTAATAGGCACAAAACAATTACATAGAAATATCAATGACAAAATGTAATCTTGGTGGCCTTATGACCATATTCAAAACCACTGAAGCAGTTAATTGACATGCTTTGTAAACAGATTCTACTCAGCTAAAATATACTGTCGAAACCGCAGTCTCAACTCATTCATTTGACTGGCGAGAACAAATTGGATAAGTGGTCAAACAAAACCTACATGGCAGTGAAGTCAGTGTCCTCCAAGTCAGTCCAGTGTTATTAGACCACAGAGCGATGCTCCCCACACACATACACAGCGCTGGGTCGGATACGTCGCTTTGTGTGGCCGGGCAGCTGAGGAAGAAACTTGAAATACTTGGGCATCAGGTCAAGGCAGGCGTCGCGGAACTTCTTGATCCGCCAGTAGTAAATGAGAGGGTTGAGGGCCGACTTGAGATAGCACAACAAAAGGAACCAGGTGCTGACTTCAAAGAAGTTGTCCTTGTGGTAGAAGGGGCTGCTGAAGGTGGAAACCAGGCTGTAGGCGGTGAAGGGCGCCCAGCACACGGTGAACACTGAGAAGAGAATGAGGATGGTAGTGAAGGCACGCGTCTTGAAGCTCATGTCTATGTTCATCTCAAAGGGCCTCTGCAGGCTCATGAGGCCCAGCTTGCTGGCCTGACTCAGACAGATGCTGTCCGGGTGGCTGTGGATGCGCACGGCGTTGTGCCGTATGGTGTTCAGGATCCCCATGAAGGTGTACAGCATGACCAAGAAGGGGATGAAAAAGAAGGCCAGCATGAGGAGCAACGCGTAGGCGTGGTAACCCGGCTCGCTGGTGTAGCCGAACACACACTGTGGAGCTCTAGAGGGGATCTGGAGTGATGGGTGGCCTATGGCTAGTGGGAAAGAGAAACATAATGAGACAGTCCAAGCGATGACTATGAGCACTTTGGCTCTGTGGGGACTCAATTTGTCCTGTTTCTGGACTATGATCAGGAATCGATCTATGCTTATTATAAGCAGGATGACCATGCCCTCTATGACAAAAAGCCAGAAGAACATGGCCGACACTCGGCAGAAGACATCCCCGAAGATCCAGCGTGTGGTCACCACAGTAACCAGGGCAAAGGGCATGTTCAGGACGGCCAGCATCATGTCTGCGAAGGCCAGGCTGGCCAACAGGATGTTGATGGCGGATCGCATGGCGGCGCGCTGGTAGACCATCAGGACCACCACCACGTTCCCTAGGAAGGCCACCAACAGGATGGAGACCATGGCCATGCAGAAGAACACCTGGAGGGGCAGGCTGACGCCCTGAACACTCCCCTGGGTCTCGGCTGTTTGCGTGACTGTGTCCAGGTCCAGAGGTGAAAAGGAGGAGCCATATGAGCTGTTTTCCATGGACATGTCTTCCGTGTCAGGCTGGCCGTGGAGGAGGTGGTCAGACAGGTTCAGCAGCCCTGCCGTGACGAGGCAGCAGAGGCTGGCTTTATTGGTCTCCCCTGCCTCCACAGGGGGAACGACAGTGGAGTAAACCATTCTTCCACGGGGGGTGCAGGCTCGGGTTTAGGCATCGTTACTGGAGCTCTTCTCTTGCCAAACATGATGCCTTAGATGCTGTTCTTAGTCCAACTGAAGAACCCAGCATCTTAGCATGGAGGAGAGATCCTGGGGAGACAGAAAAGGAAATGGAGGCAAAACAGAAAGCGGGGACATTAGCAAGAGAACATAAACATCAAATGCTGTTTTTCCTTGATGATAATACCTTAAAATGGGTATTCTTTGTTTTAAAATGTTGCCTTTCTCAAAAGACAATATTGTGTATCAAATGGAATTTTGTCAAACTGAAACGTTTATATACACATTGATCTGCATGTACAATGCCTTTGGAAAGTATTCAGACCCCTTGACTTTTTCCACATTTTGTTACGTTAGCCTTGTTCTAAAATGGATGAAATATAAAAACAATCTCAGCAATCTACACACAGTACTCCATAATGACCAAGCGAAAACAGGTTTTTTGTTTTTTTTCAAATGTATTTAAAATAAAAAATACCTTATTTGCATAAGTATTCAGACCCTTTGCTATGAGACTCAAAATTGAGCTCAGGTGCATCCTGTTTCCATTGATCATCCTTGAGATGTTTCGACAACTTCATCGGAGTCCACCTGTGGTAAATTCAATTAATTGGACATTATTTGGAAAGGCACACACCTGTCTATATAAGGTCCCACAGTTGATGGTGCACGTCAGAGCAAAAACCAAGCAACGAGGTCGAAGGAATTGTCCGTAGAGCTGCGAAACAGGATTGTGTCGAGGCATAGATCTAGGGAAGGGTAAAACAATTCTGCAGCATTGAAGGTCCCCAGGAACACAATGGCCACAAAGATTCTTAAATGGAAGAAGACTCTTCCTAGATCTGTCTGCTCGCCCAAACAGAGCAATCGGGAGAGAAGGGCCTGGGTCAGGGAGGTGACCAAGAACCCAATGGCCACTCTGACAGAGCTCTAGAGTCCCTCTGTGGAGATGGAGAACATTCCAGAAGGACTATTATCGCTCAGAAGCCAGTAAAAGGCACATGACAGACCGCTTTGAGTTTGCCAAAAGGCACCTAAGACTCTCAGACCATGAGAAACAAGATTCTCTGGTCTGATGAAACCAAGATTGAACTCTTTGGCCTGAATGCCAAGCGTCACATCTGGAGGAAACCTGGCACCATCCCTACGGTGAAGCATAGGGGTGGCAGCATCAGGCTGTGGGAATGTTTTTCAGCAGCAGGGACTGGGAGACCAGTCAGGATCGAGCCAAAGATGAACAGAGCAAAGTACAGAGAGATCCTTGATGAAAACCTGCTCCAGAGCGCTCAGGACCTCAGACTGGGGCAAAGGTTCACCTTCCAACTGGATAATGACCCTAAGCATACAGCCAAGCCAACGTAGGAGTGGCTTTGGGACAAGTCTCTGAACGTCATCACACACAAGAAGACTTAAGGCAGTATGCAGTTGCAGTCTGGCTATTTACATGTAAGCCTGGTTACTACACTATTATAAGAATGCCAACACAACCAGGCTGTATCACATCCGGCCGTGATTGGGAGTCCCATAGGGCGGTGCAAAATTGGCCCAGCATCGTCCGGGTTTTTCCGGGGTAGGCCATCATTGCAAATAAGAATTTGATCTTAACTGACTTGCCTAGTTAAATAAAGCTTAAATTAAATTTTAAAAACTGGCTTACCAATGCTCTCTATCGCCAAAATGTCCTAGCAATTTCATGAATTATTTGATCCATGCCAGGGAGAGATTTTTATTCCAAGTCAATGTTTTTCTGGGGACAACTCAAGACTTCAATAAAAAAGGCTTATCACTAATATAAACATTGGATACTGTTATTTTAGACCGGCTGGTATCATTTACAATGGCTCATTGGCAAACGTCAAACAGAAAATGTTGGACCCGCTTTTCCTATGGAAGATTAGGACTGGCGGTGTTAAAGGCGGCAGACTATAAGCAGTCTTATCCATGAAAGCGATTTTGTCTTAGATTTCCGCAGCACTTTCAAATATGCTCTCTTCTCTCATTTTCTAGGTTTAGTCATTCCATGTGGGTTGAAGAGACAAAGCGATACAGGGGATTCAAAGCTTATTAAATAACTGTCAGTAAAAATGTAAATTTGTTCTAATTTTTCTGTACACTGCCGGGATGATATGATTGTGTGACGGCTGTCGCTAGTCCGAAACTTTGAGGCAAATTCTATCCATTTACCATGCTGCAGAACTATAATTATGTCAAAGTTACCCCACCAGAGTAAAGGAGAGGGTAAAATGTTGTATTCATTAGATAAACAGGCTACCATAATAGAACAGGAACAAGTGTATTATTAGGCAATAATAGACTGACTGAGGCATTGTGTGTTCCTCCTCTTACCTTGACAACAGGGATAGAATACGCACGGCTAGATTATGATTAAAACCAAAAGGATACGTGTGGATGTGTGCAAACAAGCCTCAGACTGAAATCTATGTCTGCCTCCCAACTTCTCACTGACACGGACTGATCTTAACGCTCTGCCCTCTCCTCTCATTAGGATGCTATGACAGACACTGTTGATAGATAAAGCCGCAGCAATTCTGCACTGTGTAGCAGTCTTTGTGTTCTAATTTGCACATAATTCCTGAAATTAAGTATATGGTCAATTTCCTCATTACAGGGTTTTCAGTTATCCAAAAGACAATCCTTTGTGCTAAATGAAAGGGCGCATCATGGCCCTAGAGTATCTGTTCCCTTTTCATACAGAATGACTCAAAAGTGATTTGGCGGCTATACACAAAGATGACCCATAAAATCACCCTTTTAACCTATCACTTATAAACATGATTTGAGGTGGTTAGAACAGTAGTCCCTATTCAGATATTCAGCATAATACAGTAATTTAAAAAATGTGATGGAAGAGAAAGAAAAATATTAGAGGATCATGTTTACTATTTCAAGTACATATATCCACAGAAACCATAGTAACTGCTAAAAAGGATCTGCCCGGTACCTTGCAAGTCAATGATAACACTGCATGTTGAGTAGTTGTGGAACCTAGCAACAGGGACCTGCATCCAGCTAGTATTTCTATCGGGTGGCTTTGTATCTCTTTCAAAAAGCTTTTGAGAATTTTAATAACCACTACAAAATAAACTAGATATGTGTCATACTATTTTGAATGATTTAGTTGATGTATCATATAGTCCGTTTAGCCTTAGATGATTATTTGCCCCGGTAACTAGCCTGAGACTATGGGAGAAAGTTGAATAAGCAGTCAACAATGGAAATTGTGTTTCACATTTTTGAGTGTAGGAATTGTAATTACACATTTGTTACTGAGCTGGATAATATTGTTCAGTTATCAAAAGGTGAAATAAAACATAATAAAGCTGAGTAATTCTTAGAGTAGCAAAGTTACAAATAATAGTGGCAGGGCTGTTGACTTTTGAAGAAAGCTTGGAGTAAAATTTTGCCTGGATGGGGTCCTCCCCTAGGAAAATTGTACTGTTTTAAAAGCTAATTTCCTGCAATTTTACGTATTCGACATGGCTTAAGACTATGACCAGGGTGAAAAAAACACAGGTCAGGTGTATTCAGAATGCTTTGAACGTTGATTTAACCCTCAAAATTGAGATTTGTTTTTTTGGTTAATATTTGAAATTATATTTACTCTTGCAACACATTCAAATTCCTTTATTAGTCACATTAGCTCGCAATAATGATTATTTAGATGGAAAACCAAATTTTGCTTTTGAAGTCGTTAGAAGTTCAATTGAGATTCCTTCTTAATTCACTCGATAACGTAATGGAAAAAGGTTTTATTGGCTAAATGTGGCAACTCCTCTCTTGCTGCGAGAAAACACATTTTGGGCTAGTTTTCAGGCCTTGTGGGCAGGTTTTGAGTAGTCATTGGCTACAATTTTAGCTTGACCTGACAACCCTGGACAAATGGGAAAGGTGTTGTGCTTGACCAAAAACAGTGAGTAAAAAGCTAGCAAACTAACATTACTAATTTTCATTCTGGAATAAATTACCTAGCTATACTGACTTGCCTAATTAAACAAAGGTAAACTTAAAAAAAAAATGTTTTTAACTCCCTTCCTTGACAACAGTTCTGCACTGATCCACGAAGCGCAAAATTAATGAATTCCCTGACCTCTGTTGAGGTGATATCACCATAAATCCTGCATGGCCAATGCAGAAGTCGGCTTGACCATGCGCCCAGATGCACAATGCACTCCTCTCCAGAATGGACTCTCTCTCGTTAATTTGTGCACATACATTGTTTCATAATTGCATTTTGTGAATGGTTTGCATTTGATTGTTAGTGTATATCAATTCCCTATTACATATCACCAGTAGTACATTTACCATTCATTCCTATAATTTCTCATCTACAATGTTTGTTACTTTGATTATGGTAATTTATTTTCATGCGTTCAACCTATGCTACACTTGTGAGAAACACGTTTTGGTATATTTCATTCCATTTACGAGTTTTGTCAATTTAGTCGTTGTCTTTTGTTTGGAGCGCTCCTGTCAATGTTGAGTAAGGACACGCATGGATAGAAGTAGGCCTATAGGCTACCTGGCCTTCGAACAAATGTAGGCATATAAATGTGCCCATTTGGGGATCTGATTAGTATTTCTAATTGATTTAACGCACCACCACTAATGACCTGTGGAGCTTCTCAAAGTAATGTTTTCTTCACCTCAAACAACAAGCAAACAAAGTCTGTTTTTACATCCATTGAGAATTACGATAGTTCCTCAATGTATTTGGAAAATATTTCCAGATCTCTCCCTTTCGATAACCACTCAGCATTAAAAGGGAAAAATGTAATGCTCTGATCCAGTGGAAACCTCATAAAATAGGCCTACCTGATTACTTCTTATCAGTGCTTGACTTGGACTGAAATAGGTTCCGGTAGTCATTTTGGGTGCTGCTATTGTTTATATTTAGGTGCAGGAGATACACAATACTTTTGAGCTAATACTCTATAAGAGGAACAGGAGCTCAAGCAGTGGAACATTTGAGGTGCCGATACTCAGCTCCGTTGAGCTCCTGCCTAAGTTAAGCACTGCTTCTTATCCCTTGCGCATATAGCCTACAGCTGTGTCTGTCCCGAGCTCACTCGTGAGGGAAACTCTGAGGGCCCAGAATATTTTATACAATGTTGCAAGTTTGCTAGCGCATGCTTCAGGCCTGGACCCAGAATTTTGATTAACCACATGACAATGATGTTGAGATATGAAGATGTTGTTATAAATTAATCAGAACTGTTTCACATTTTTTATATGAAAATCATAACTGGCACGCAGATTGGTAGAAATGGTAAGATACATTCAACATGAGAAAGGTTGCCGACTCCTCCTGTAGCCTATTACCGGTAACTTCAGGAGAGTAATGGAAAAATCTAAGAAAGCCAGCAGGAGCGAGAGGAGAATAATTGGGTCAGGTTAAGTTTTTTAAATTCTGTTTATCTAGATCTCTGATGCCCTCTTGAGGCATTTGTCTTATTTTATCAAACCGTAAACTTAAAGCATCAGACAAGCTCAATGAATATAAACTCTGCAACAGGACCCTGTCTTTCAAAGATAATTCGTAAAAATCTAAATACAGTGCCTTGCGAAAGTATTCGGCCCCCTTGAACTTTGCGACCTTTTGCCACATTTCAGGCTTCAAACATGAAGATATAAAACTGTATTTTTTTGTGAAGAATCAACAACAAGTGGGACACAATCATGAAGTGGAACGACATTTATTGGATATTTCAAACTTTTTTAACAAATCAAAAACTGAAAAATTTGGCGTGCAAAATTATTCAGCCCCCTTAAGTTAATACTTTGTAGCGCCACCTTTTGCTGCGATTACAGCTGTAAGTCGCTTGGGGTATGTCTCTATCTGTTTTGCACATCGAGAGACTGAAATGTTTTCCCATTCCTCCTTGCAAAACAGCTCGAGCTCAGTGAGGTTGGATGGAGAGCATTTGTGAACAGCAGTTTTCAGTTCTTTCCACAGATTCTCGATTGGATTCAGGTCTGGACTTTGACTTGGCCATTCTAACACCTGGATATGTTTATTTTTGAACCATTCCATTGTAGATTTTGCTTTATGTTTTGGATCATTGTCTTGTTGGAAGACAAATCTCCGTCCCAGTCTCAGGTCTTTTGCAGACTCCATCAGGTTTTCTTCCAGAATGGTCCTGTATTTGGCTCCATCCATCTTCCCATCAATTTTAACCATCTTCCCTGTCCCTGCTGAAGAAAAGCAGGCCCAAACCATGATGCTGCCACCACCATGTTTGACAGTGGGGATGGTGTGTTCAGCTGTGTTACTTTTACGCCAAACATAACGTTTTGCATTGTTGCCAAAAAGTTCAATTTTGGTTTCATTTGACCAGAGCACCTTCTTCCACATGTTTGGTGTGTCTCCCAGGTGGCTTGTGGCAAACTTTAAACAACACTTTTTATGGATATCTTTAAGAAATGGCTTTCTTCTTGCCACTCTTCCATAAAGGCCAGATTTGTGCAATATACGACTGATTGTTGTCCTATGGACAGAGTCTCCCACCTCAGCTGTAGATCTCTGCAGTTCATCCAGAGTGATCATGGGCCTCTTGGCTGCATCTCTGATCAGTCTTCTCCTTGTATGAGCTGAAAGTTTAGAGGGACGGCCAGGTCTTGGTAGATTTGCAGTGGTCTGATACTCCTTCCATTTCAATATTATCGCTTCCACAGTGCTCCTTGGGATGTTTAACGCTTGGGAAATCTTTTTGTATCCAAATCCAGCTTTAAACTTCTTCACAACAGTATCTCGGACCTGCCTGGTGTGTTCCTTGTTCTTCATGATGCTCTCTGCGCTTTTAACGGACCTCTGAGACTATCACAGTGCAGGTGCATTTATACGGAGACTTGATTACACACAGGTGGATTGTATTTATCATCATTAGTCATTTAGGTCAACATTGGATCATTCAGAGATCCTCACTGAACTTCTGGAGAGAGTTTGCTGCACTGAAAGTAAAGGGGCTGAATAATTTTGCCCGCCCAATTTTTCAGTTTTTGATTTGTTAAAAAAGTTTGAAATATCCAATAAATGTCGTTCCACTTCATGATTGTGTCCCACTTGTTGTTGATTCTTCACAAAAAAATACAGTTTTATATCTTTATGTTTGAAGCCTGAAATGTGGCAAAAGGTCGCAAAGTTCAAGGGGGCCGAATACTTTCGCAAGGCACTGTAACTCCACAGATCTTCATTGTATAGGGTTTAAACACAGTTTCCCATGCTTGTTCAATGAATCATAAACAATTAATGAACTAGCACATGTGGAACGGTCGTTAAGACACTAACAGCTTACAGGCGGTAGGCAGGTAAGGTCACAGTTATGAAAACTTAGGACACTAAAGAGGCCTATCTACTGACTCTGAAAAACAGCACAAGAAAGATGCCCAGGGTCCCTGCTCATCTGCGTGAACGTGCCTTAGGCATGCTGCAAGGAGGCATGAGGACTGCAGATGTTGCCAGGGCAATAAATTGCAATGTTCGTACTGTGAGACGCCTAAGACAGCGCTACATTGAGACAGGACAGACAGCTGATCGTCCTCGCAGTGGCAGACCACGTGTAACAACACCTGCACAGGATCGGTACATCCGAACATCACACCTGCGGTACAGGTACAGGATGGCAACAACAACTGCCCAAGTTACACCAGGAAGGCACAATCCCGCCATCAGTGCTCAAACTGTCCGTACTAGGCTGAGAGAGGCTGGACTGAGGGCTTGTAGGCCTGATGTAAGGCAGGTCCTCACCAGACAACACCGACAACAACGTCGCCAATGGGCACAAACCCACCGTCGCTGGACCAGACAGGACTGGCAAAATGTGCTCTTCACAGACGAGTCGCGGTTTCGTCTCACAAGGGGTGATGGTCGGATTCACGTTCATCGTCAAAGGAATGAGCGTTACACCGAGGCCTGTACTCTGGAGCGGGATTGATTTGGAGGTGGAGGATCCGTCATGGTCTGGGGCGGTGTGTCACAGGATCATCGGACTGAGCTTGTTGTCATTGCAGGCAATCTCAACGCTGTACATTACAGGGAAAAAATCCTCCTCCCTCATGTGGTACCCTTCCTGCAGGCTCATCCTGACATGACCTTCCAGCATGACAATGCCACCAGCCATACTGCTCGTTCTGGGCATGATATCCTGCAAGACAGAAATGCCAGTGTTCTGCCATGGCCAGCGAAGAGCCCAGATTTCAATCCCATTGAGCACATCTGGGACCTGTTGTTGAATCGGACGGTGAGGGCTAGGGCCATTCCCCCCAGAAATGTCTGGGAACTTGCAGGTGCCTTGGTGGAAGAGTGGGGTAACATCTCACAGCAAGAACTGGCAAATCTGGTGCAGTCCATGAGGAGGAGATGCACTGCAGTGCTTAATGCAGCTGGCGGCCACACCAGATTCTGACTGTTACTTTTAATTTTGACCCCCCCCCCCCCCTTTTGTTCAGGGACACATTATAAAATTTCTGTTAGTCACATGTCTGTGGAACTTGTTCAGTTTATGTCTCAGTTGTTGATTCTTGTTATGTTCATACAAATATTTACACATGTTAAGTTTGCTGAAAATAAATGCAATTGATAGTGAGGGGACGTTTCTTTTTTGCTGAGTTTAGTTGATTTTTTATTTTTGTGTGTGTGTATACAGTGCATTCGGAAAGTATTCAGACTCCTTCATTTTTTCAACATTTTGTTACGTTACAACCTTATTCACCCCTCATCATTCTACACACAATACACCATAATGACAAAGCAAAATCAGGTTTTTAGACATTTTTTAAAAATGTATAAATATATAAACATATATATATCAAATTATATATCAAATTTACATAAGCATTCATCCCCTTTACTCAGTACTTTGTTGAAGCACCTTTGACAGTGATTACAGCATAGAGTCTTCTTGGGTATGACGCTACAAGCTTGGCATACCTGTATTTGGGGAGTTTCTCCCATTCTTCTCTGCAGATCCTCTCAAGCTCTGTCAGGTTGGGAGGGGAGTGTCGCTGCACAGCTATTTTCAGGTCTCTCCAGAGATGTTCGATCGGGTTCAAGTCCGGGCTCTGGCTGGGCCACTGAAGAACATTCAGAGACTTGTCCCAAAGCAATTCCTACATTGTCTTGGCTGTGTGCTTAGGATTGTTGTCCTGTTGGAAGGTGAACCTTCGCCCCAGTCTGAGGTCCTGAGGATCCTTATGTACCTTGATCCTGACTAGTCTCCCAGTCCCTGCCGCTGAAAAACATACCCACAGCATGCTGCTGCCACCCCCATGCTTCACCATAGGGATGGTATTGGCCAGGTGATGAGTGGTGTGTGGTTTCCTCCAGACGTGACGCTTGGCATTCAGGCCAAAGAGTTCAATATTGGTTTCATCAGACCAGAGAATCTTGTTTCTCATGGTCTGAGAGTCCTTTAAGTTCCTTTTGGCAAACTCCAAGTGGGCTGTCATTTGCCTTTTACTGAGGAGTGGATTCCGTCTGGCCACCTGATTGGTAGGGTGCTGCAGAGATGGTTGTCCTTTTGGAAGGTTATCCCATCTCCACAGAAGAACTCTGGAGCTCTGTCAGTGTGACCATCGTGTTCTTGGAAAGCCTTGGTGGTTCCAAACTTCTTACCTTTAAGAATGATGGAGTCCATTGTGTTCTCGGGGGACCTTCAATGCTGCAGACATTTTTTGGTACCCTTCCCCAGATCTGTGCCTCAACACAATCATGTCTCTGAGCTCTACAGACAATTCCTTCGAACTCATGGCCTGGTTTTTGCTCTGACATGCACTGTCAACTGTGGGGCCTTATATAGACAGGTGTGTGCCTTTCCAAATAATGTCCAATCAATTGAATTTACCACAGGTGGACTCCAATCAAGTTGTAGAAACATCTCAAGGATGATTAATGGAAACAAGATGCACCTGTGCTCAATTTTGAGTCTTATAGGAAATGGTCTGAATAATTATGTAAATAAGGTATTCATGCTTTTATTTTTGATACATTTACAAAAAAAAAAAAAACCTGTTTTCACTTTCTCATTTTGGGGTATTGTGTGTAAATTCCTAAGTAAAATAAATATTTAATACATTTTAGAATGAGGCTGCATTGTAACAAAATGTGGAAAAAGTAAAGTGGTCTGAATACTTTCCGAATGCAATGCACACACAAAAAATGGGTTAAAAATAACCCAATTTCGGCTATTTGGTAACTCAGCACTGGGTAAATATTGGACAAAACACACACTAGGATACTTTGACCCAGCCAGCTGGGTTGTGTGAATAACCCATGTTGGGATGTTTTATTTACCCCAAAAACGTAGTTATTTTGACACAGCAGTGGGTCGCTTTTTACTCTTTTGCTGGCTTATTGTTTTATATGTATTTTTGACCCAGCAATGCATTATTTCTTACTTTATTGCTCGGATATATTTTTGGTTCCGTCTCTATTACAGAATCTGTTTTTCCATTCCACAATTGTCTAGTGTTTGTGATGGCGTGCCCACTGGAACCGATTCGTCTTGTTTTTAGCAGACAGGACTGGAACCCGGTGTGGTCGTCTGCTGCAATAACCCATCTGGGACAAGGAACGTTATTAGCAAGTTTGTGGCCCGCCTGTTAGCTTGCACGTTTCTTGCCATTCTCCTTCGACCTCTCATCAAAGAGCTGTTTTCACCCACGGGACTGCCATCGACTGGATGTTTTATGTTTGTCGCATCATTCTCGGTAAACCCTAGACACCATTGTACGTGCAAAGCCCAGGAGGCCAGCAGTTTCTGAAATACTGTAACCGGCGCACTTAACACAGACGATCACACCACGCTCAAAGTTGCATACATCAATCACCACATGACTCAACTCAATAACATCTTCAAAATGGGCAAACCATTTTCTTGAATGGGTTAGTGTACTTAATAATCTGGCCACTGAGTTTATATCCCAACATTGGGATAGTTGCCACTGTTATAATATGTATATAAGAATGTTATTAATTTTATATTTGAATATCTAATGTGCAAAAATAATCAAGGAAAGTTTAAATGTGCAGTGTACAAACTTAACATGATCAACAGGAATGACATGTACTCTCACATGTGGCCAAAAATAAGTATCTGGATTACATTAAAAAAGATCCAGCATGAAAGTGAATAAAAACCCAACTGATGGTTAAATTAAGCCTTGGGCTATCCCTACAAGCCCCGAGTCTCTTTACTTACAAATTAACCCATGTTTGTGTAATTCCAAAAACCCAACTGACTGGATCAAAATAACCCAACTGGCTGGGTCAAAATAACCCAACAGGCGGGATCCAAATAACCCAGCGCTGGGTTACCAAATAACCCAAATTGGGTTGTTTTTAACCCAGCATTGTTTTGAGTGTAGGCCTATTTATTTTGATATTTTTGATAACATTATTTATTATTATACTGTGGAATTAAATGTAAGATCAAATACTTGTTTGATGAGAACCTAAGATTAGTTCAATCAAACAAGCTGAATTGTTTGAAAATACGTTTACATTGTATCAATTAAACCACTTTTCAGGGAGTAGTATTGTTTGTTACAGCAGAATCCCCAAGTGAAATTACCGTTTTCCTTCCAAAGTCAGGTTGACATCGTTGGGTTTCAGTAGACAGACAATTGCTCGCGGCTCATTTCAGTCTTTCAGTTGATCCAATTCGCTGTCCAGATGCTTTTTGTAATTCCTCGAAGTCACAACTAGATATACTGTATTAATCTCTCATTGCACGTGAATTAATACATCTAATCAAATAACATTATTTACAGTGCGAAACACGGGCAATGCCACCTACACAATTCAACAAAAGCGGTAAGTAAAATGTAGTTCCGCGTATCATTCTGCCTTTGTTTTGCAGGGAATGGGTTCTCCGACAAAAAGAAAACACCGCTAGATTGGTTTACAAGACAAAATCATGACTCAAAGAGGCATTGAACAATTTGATTGTCAGTCATTTCATTTTCTTTCCAACCCTCATCTTTCTGTTATCCTGAGAATTATAATTTCGTCTTCCACTATTCCGGGTTCACGGTATAATATTCCATCTCTGTTACCAACTACGATCACTGTCCGTATACTGGTTAACTGACAGTCTCATCATCCAATAGTATGGACAGCTCGGGTAGGGTCCTTTGTTATGACGCGCCCATTATCTAGAGCTCCAATTGAAATGACAAATGGCCATAAAGAGGCGTAACGTTGTGGTTCAAGAACTAGGCCTTACCGGGCACGTGCATATAAGCGTTGTATTGTTACGTTGTATACAATCAAACACAGAGATAAATACAATATTACAAGGTTCCATAAAGTATAGTGTTTGGTCATTAGATGTTCTTAATATTACACGTTTTGTGCATGTAATAGATAGCCTGCATCCCCTTCTTTCCATTTTTGGACATAAATTAATTACATACAGTGGCAAGAAAAAGTATGTGAACCCCTGTTCACCCCCCTTTGGCAGCAATATCCTCAACCAAACATTTTCCGTAGTTGCCGATCAGACCTGCACAACAGTCATGAGGAATTTTGGACCATTCCTCTTTACAAAACTGTTTCAGTTCAGCAATATTCTTGGGATGTCTGGTGTGAACCGCACTTTTGAGGTCATGCCACAGCATCTCAATTGGGTTGAGGTCAGGACTCTGACTGGGCCACTCCAGAAGGCGTATTTTCTTCTGTTGTTGATTTAGTTCTGTGTTTTGGGTTGTTGTCCTTTTGCATCACCCAACTTCTGCCGAGCTTCCATTGGCGGATAGATAGTTTTACATTCTCCAGCAAAATGTCTTGATAAAACTTGGGAATTTTTTCCGTCAATGATAGCAAGTTGTCAAGGCCCTGCCTGAGGCAGCAAAGCAGCCCCAAACCATGATGCTCCCTCCACCATACTTTATAGTTGGGATGAGGTTTTGATGTTGGTGTGCTGTACATTTGTTTCTCCACACAAAAGTACAATAATTGGTGTTATTAGTTTAAGCACACTGTGTTTGTCTATTGTTGTGACTGAGTTAGATGAAGATCAGATCAAATTTTATGACCAATTTATGCAGAAATCCAGGTAATTCCAAAGGGTTCACATGCGTTGTCTTGCCACTGTATACCCATTGATTCTTGAAGAATATAACTTAGAAATGCCTAATGAGCTTGTTTTACTCCAATGATGGTAAACAATCTCCATGTAAACACTGTATAACATTGTTAAAACTATACATTTCAATATCATGGATGGTTAGTCCTTGCATCCATAGCTCTGGGCTGGGAAATTGAGTTTTGGCGCCGGTACAGCCGACAAGCACTAGCTAATGCTACCTGTATACAGATTGATACTTGGAGCCAAATATCAATATATCCTCCCAAAATAACATTGTGATAAGTAACTGTATAGATTTCCCCCCCATAACTAATAGCTCTGTGTACTGTTAGGGACCACTGTAGCAAGTGTTGACTTTAGTATCAGTCTGTTCCAGGTGCCCTGAGCTGTTGAGGGTAACCATTAGAGCAGGCAATAGTTCATGGGCGGCAGATAGCCTAGCAGTTAAGAGCGTTGGGCCAGTAACTGAAAGGTTGCTGGTTTGAATCCCCGAGCCAACTAGGTGAAAAATATGCTCTTGAGCAAGGCACTTAACCCTAATTGCTTGCAAGTCACTCTGGATAAAGAGCGTCTGCAAAAATATAAATGTTTGAACATGAGTGGTTACATTTCTCCAAGGCCATCCCTCTGCTTCCTACCAAAACACAGGAGGAGTGTCTGCTTTGTCGCTCTTTTTTAAACAATGTCCACTATTTTTCTGAAATAATGTGTTTGAGGGCCTCCCGGGTGGCGCAGTGGTTAAGGGTGCTGTACTGTGCCACCAGAAACCCTGGGTTCGCGCCCAGGCTCTGTCGCAACCGGCCGCGACCGGGAGGTCCATGGGGCGACGCACAATTGGCCCAGCGTCGTCTGGGTTAGGGAGGGTTTGGCCGGTAGGGATATCCTTGTCTCATCGCGCACCAGCGACTCCTGTGGCGGGCCGGGCGCAGTGCGCAAGGTTGCGAGGTGCATGGTGTTTCCTCAGACACATTGGTGCGGCTGGCTTCCGGGTTGGATGCGCGCTGTGTTAAGAAGCAGTGCGGCTTGGTTGGGTTGTGTATCGGAGGACGCATGACTTTCAACCTTCGTCTCTGAGACAAGACAGTAGCTACTAAAACAATTGGATACCATGAAATTGGGGAGAAAAAGGGCTAAAAATTCAAAACAAAAATAATGTGTTTGATTTACGTTGAAAGTAAACAGCATCATGATTCTACTCTTCTATAAAATAAATGGACTTTCAACCTTCGTCTCTGAGACAAGACAGTAGCTACTAAAACAATTGGATACCACGAAATTGGGGAGAAAAAGGGCTAAAAATTCAAAACAAAAATAATGTGTTTGATTTATTAAAATGAAACATCACAACAATCAACGTTGAAAGTAAACAGCATCATGATTCTACTCTTTTATGAAATAAATGAACACCTTCCTAATATTGAGTTGAACCCCCTTTTGCCCTCAGAAAAGCCTCAATGGACTTTTCAAGGTGTCGAAACAGTTCCACAGGGATGCTGGCCCATGTGGACTCCAATGTTTCCCACAGTTGTGTCAAGGTCCTTTGGACCATTCTTGATACACACAAGCAACTGTTGAGTGTGAAAAACCCAGCAGCGTTGCAGTTCTTGATACACAAACCAATCCGCCTGACACCCGTTCAAAGTCACTTAAATAATGTATTTTGCCCATTCACCTTCTGAATGGCGCACACACACACACGTCTCAAGGCTTAAAAATCATTCTTTAACCTGTCTCTTCCCTTTCATCTACACTGGTTGAAGTGGATTTAACAAGTGACATCAGTAAGGGATCAAAGCTTTCACCTGGTCGGTCTATATATGTTCCGAAGGTTTTGTACACTTTTAGGAAGGATATTCCCACAAACAGTGATCTTATCCAAAAGGTGCATGGAAGATTTCAAATTATAGCAAAGATCTAGTGACCGACGATGACCACTACTATACTGTAGTACTCACTTGAAAGCAGTCATTATGTTACTGATCAATAGTTTATAATTTACATTTCCTTTTGATGATATTGACACTAGAGGCGGGGTACACTATAAATACAAATTAGTGGAATTGGCTATTTCAGCCACACCCGTTGCTAACAGGTGTATAAAATAGAGCACACAGTCATGCAAACTCCATAGACAAACATTGGCAGTAGAATGGCTTTCCTGACGAGCTCTGACTTTCAACGTGGCACCGTCATAGGATGCCACCTTTCAAACAAGTCAGTTCGTCAAATTTCTACCCTGTTAGAGCTGCCACGGTCAACTGTAAGTGCTGTTATTTTGAAGTGGAAACGTCTAGGAGCAACAACGGCTCAGCCGCGAAGTAGTAGGTCACACATGCTCACAGAACGGGACCGGCGAGTGCTTAACCGTGTAAAAATCATCTGTCCTGAGTTGCAACACTCACCACCGACTTCCAAACTGCCTCTGGAAGCAACGTCAGCACAATAACTTTTCATCCGGAGCTTCTTGAAATTGGTTTCCATGGCCAAGCAGCCGCACACAAGCCTACGATTACTATGCGCAACGCCAAGCTTCAGCTAGAGTGCTATAAAGCTTGCCACCATTGGACTCTGGAGCACTCTCTGGAGTGATGAATTACGCCTCACCATCTGGCAGTCTGACAGACAAATCAGGGTTTTGGCGGATGCTAGGAGAACGCTACCAGCCCGAATGCATAGTGCCAACTGTAAAGTTTGGTGGGGGAGGAATAATGGTCTGGGGCTGTTTTTCATGTTTCGGGCTAGGCCCCTTAGTTCCAGAAGGGAATCTTAACACTATAGCATACAATTACATTCTAGATGATTCTGTGCTTCCAACTTTGTGGCAATAGTTTGGGGAAGGCCCTTTCCTGTTTCAGCATGACAATGCCCCCGTGCACAAAGCGAGGTCCATACAGAAATGGTTTGTTGAGATAGGTATGGAAGAACTTGACTGGCCTGCACAGAGCTCTGACCTCAACCCCATCGAACACTTTTGGGATGAATTGGAATGCGAACTGCGAGCCCAACCTAATCGCCCAACATCAGTGCCCGACCTCACTAATACATGTGGCTGAATGGAAGCAAGCCCCCGCAGCAATGTTCCAACATCTAGTGGAAAGCCTTCCCAGAAGAGTGAATGCTGTTTTAGCAGCAAAGAGGGAACCAACTCCATATTAATGCCAATGATTTTTGGAATGAGATGTTCGACCAGCAGGTGTCCACATACTTTTGGTCATGTAGTGTATATAATCATGATACAGTACTTAAAACACAAGTGCTGGTTTGGATACCCACGGAAGACAAACAAAATCTGACATCAAAAAGTTTTCCCACTGTTAATAGGTTTTACAGAAATACATAACATTGGCTCATATAAATGAAAAATTGAAGAGAGTACATTGCGATTTGTATAAAGATGCCAAATTAGCAAGTGACAGTCAATTTACTGTCAGTTGTGATACAGGGATGAAAGCCTTGTTAGGAAAGTAATTAGCGAAGTAGTATGAATGGATTTGTAGGCCAATATCGCATCATTCATACAATTATAGAATTGGCTGATTTTGTCATTATTAAAATGTGTATCAAGATTTACTAAAGACTGACACAAATCATACGGAGTAGTGTTACGACCTTGCCGTTTACAACACTGATTACCATTCCCACAATGAAGCTAGCTTTCTTGGGAGTGGCGGTAACATGTCTGGCTCTGAACAGTAGTGTACTGGGTTTAAATCATGCGTCTCCCTCGTTTCGTAACAGAAAAACAAATAATCCCACACTTACTCTATTCCTATCCTGAACCTTGAAGCAAGGCAGACAACCCGATAGTACATTTACATAAATAAATAATTCACTTGGCTGATAGATGTCTTGAAAGGCCAGGTATATTGCATATCTGTCCTAGGTATCTTTGATCTGCTTTGAATCGTCCTTTGTCTTGGGAGGTATGATCTTAACCTCGAAGGGGATGAAATGCTCTAGAAGTGCTTTCGTGTCTTTCAAGTCAAGAGAGTACTCCTGGGCAACCTTGTCCAATGTCCATGTTTGGGGAGCATTCTTGTGATTGTTAAGAGCTTTTAGGGCCTCAGCAATAGACAGTTTGCCTTTGGGGACATCAGTGAGCTCCACAATCCCATAGGGGTCCCCCGGTAGGTTGAACTTCAGTGGTCTGCGCTCCTCCACGTTCTCCTCAGTCACCTCCTTTGGAGCCTGTTTGTATTGTAACAGAGTTGGGTGCCAATCAAGCAAATAGTCCTCATTTGAAATTTCAATTGAATAGTCATTATTTTAGGCTCTCACCTCGGTAGGATCCTTTGATTCCACATACACCGACTTCAGCAACCCCAGGAGGGGGTCGTTTCTCTTGTGGATGGCATCATTGATCTCAGTAACTGAAGGAAACAAAATCGTTTAGGCCTCAGGGGACAAAGAACAACATATTAAAGAAGTGTGACTGTGATACAGACTGGTATGTACTGGCAGCAGATCATAACGTTAGAAGTAAAGGGTGAACCCTAGTGTTGAATGGGTAATTTGCCATCTTTGCTGCTAACTAGTTAGGTATCTTAGTTTGTGCTTGTTACAGAATTGGAAAACCACAAATACGTACTCAACACTAAAACCTTGGTTTCAAATAGCTACAAAGCTGTAACGTTAAGAAACACTAGCCAGGACAGCAAGCTATGGTATACTTGCTAACAGCCTGGCTGGCGTAGCTACAGAGTTGACCCTCCCGACTTACACAAGTTCTTCAACGCAATAACAAAAATCCCTATGTACTCACCCTCTGTACTCTGAACAGAATCAATATGGGTCAGATGTCGGGGTGCCACTTCGGGTTTTGCCTTCCCAATCTCACGATGTACTCGGTTTTCTAAATTAAAATCCCTAAACAACCGTGCAACGCGAGCCCCCATTTTTGACACGATCACCTCCAGGAACTCTCAATGTACATTCCATGCTCGAACCGTCTAAGCCCTCTCTCGGGAGAACGGGTTCCAACATTTTCGACGGAGAGCGAGACGGTTCTATCATGGTAGCTGGAAATTATACAGCGACCCCGTCTGGCGCAGAGGACATCGAGCATCTTGTTCCGCGTCCATAATGATGCGAAGACACACAATTACCGACAGGTGGCAGCAGAGCCCTGGAGCCTATTCAGTACGAGCACAGTACAGTGTCGGTAGGCAGAAAGGATGGGAAACCTATGTGATGCCTCTGGTGTAGTGTAGAGTTTGTTCTATGAGTGAGTGTGACGCTCAAACCGAAGATGAGCTGGTTATCGTAGGTAAAGGTAAACACTAGAGTCTTACAGGTCTTCAGTCTTTTTTCTCTTTTTAAAAAAAATAGGAAAACATTATCATGCAGGTTTTACATTCATACATGCAGTAAATGTAACATCTGTATTTGTTAGTGTATCTATAGGTTGAGTTTGAGTGAGTCTGACTTGGTTGTGGATTATATAGGAGCCTGGTTTGTGTTTTTTCTCTCTTGAGTAGCTTGGCCAGCCAAATCACCTTTACATAAGTGAACCCCACAGAGCACATCTGGCAATGATCTACTGCCAAGGACATATATCAAAATACTGTAGCCTACAGTATTGGAGAGACAGACATTTTGCCTATACAGTGCCTTCAGAAAGTATTCACACCTTTTGGCTTGTTCCACATTGTGTTGTGTTAAAGTGGGATTCAAATTGATTTAATTGTCATGTTTTTGTCAGCGATCTACACAAAATACTCTGTAATGTCAAAGTAAATATATATATTTTTTACATCTGTAAAAACAATTATGAAAAATAAAACAGTAATATATGTTGATTAGATAAGTATTCAACCCCCTGAGTCAATGCATGTTAGAATCACCATTGGCAGCAATTACAGCTGTTAAGTCTTTCTGGGTAAGTCTCTAAGAGCGTTCAACACCTGGATTGGGCAACATTTGCATATTATTATTTTCAAAATTCTTCAAGCTCTGTCAAATTTGTTGTTCATCATTGCAGGACAACCCTTTTCAGTTCTTACCATAGATTTCCAAACAGAGTGAGTCCGTGTCACTTATTATGTGACTTAAGCACATTTTAGCTCCTGAACGCACTTAGGCTTGCCATAACAAAGGGGTTGAATACTTATTGACTCAAGAAATGTCAGCTTTTAATTTTTAATAAATTTGTAAACATTTCTGAAAACATAATTCCACTTTGACATTATGGGGTGTTTATGGGTGTGTAGGCCAGTGACCCCCTCAGGCTGTAACACAACAAAATGTGTAAAAAGTCAAGGGGTGTTCTTTCTGAAGGCACTGTATATCATTGACTCGTGTGCCACTACTCACGTTCATAGGAATTAACAGCTTAAGTGGCGTTTGAGCAATGATGAAAATGTGTCAAAGGTCAGGGACTACGTACATTTGATATTGCCTGGCCGTCTCAGTACCTGGGTCATGTTTCTGACAGTCGGATCAGTCCTTAACACAGCCACGGCCATTGAGATTAATGATGAACTCATTGTACTACAGTACCAGTCAAAGGTTTGGACACACCTACTCATTTAAGGGTTTTTCTTTATTTTTGCTATTTTCTACATTGTAGAAAATAGTGCGCAAAGTAGCCATCAAGGCAAAAGGTGGCTACTTTGAAGAATCTAAAATATATTTAGATTTGTTTAACACTTTTTTGGTTCTTAACATGATTCCATATGTGTTATTTCATAGTTTTGATTTCTTCACTATTATTCTACAATGTAGAACAAAGTAAAAAATTAAGAAAAACCCTTGAATGAGAAGGTGTGTCCAAACCTTTGACAGGTACTGTATATCACCACAACATTTGAGACATGATACTGGTACCCTTTCAATCACATTTGATTTAGCATAAAACTCTTTATTGAATGACATGACAATGATAAAAGGCAGTGAAAATTCGTTTTTTAATGAGATGACAAAACAATGAATTCTGATTGTTGCTAGCCAGCCCTGACCAAAAGATGCTACCTGATTGTCATGAGGGCTTTCATAATCTCGGCACCCAGAACTAAATCTCTGCACTGTCACAAGAGACTAGGGCTTCCATGACTCATAGTTTAGGTAAATTCATTAGCAAGATACAGCAGACTTAGGCTGTAGTGGTATAGTGGATTGAGCTCCCCACCCACCTAATCAAATTTAATTCAACTAGCGGTGTGTTGTGTTGTAGCTCCTCCCCCTGCAGGCAGAAGAGTCATGTGTCTAGAATCTAGAATCTAAACTGTAATGTTGGCGTACACATTTTCAGTAGACACATCTGGGAATTTACAGAAAGAGAGACAGTGCCCACCCTCACATGTCCAAAACACACCAGAGGAAGTGAAGACTTGTTAGCATGTCTCTCCTTATTATCTGTGGGACTGAGCAGGAGTGAGTAAATATTGATACAACCAACCTCCTGATCGGAGGATAACTTTATCATACACTCATTTGACGACAGATATGCCAATACAGGTACAAGGCTATTTTACATACAGTATTTCCCCCCCAAATCTCTTCCACCAATGCCCACCAAAAATCGACCCCTCTCCTAGCATTTGAGTTCTCCCTTTCCTCACATATCCATGACTAGCATAGTAGTTGTTTCATCCCAACCAAAGTAACACAAAGGTCAAAGGTCCTCATCCCTGTAGTGCCGCCTGTAGATCCATTAGTTAAGAGTCAGTAACAACAAAAAACATTGGTTCCCAACGATTCCACATCATAACATCAAGAGGAGGAGCAGGTTGTGTAATTATATTAGGTAGGTTTGGTGATGGACAATAAGATGAATCTATGCTAGCATATAAGTGAATGGGCTTCACCAACATACTGCAAGTAGTCATACAGGTGAGAGCATGAAAGCAAATCTGTTACAGTTGGAGAGTAAAATGTACTTTCCCAAGTGTATTACTCTAAATGGAATTACATGGACCCTGACAGCTTAAGAACAATATCACAAGACTTAAATTGGGGTGGTGGGGGTGACAATGTGATCGGTTATGCGGGTAAGCCAATTAGGTTAAATGCAATGGTATTATACTGCAGTTATGGACACAGAGAGGACCACCGACTGAGGTAACATATTTCTATAGCTTTTTATCTGCAAAGTCCCCACATTCATCAGGCAAAAGCAAATACACAATGAAAAAAAATCACATTTGCACATCTATGCATATTGTTCTTTTCTCATTACAAAGAGTAGAAATAATACCACAAAAATATATCTTGTTTGAACATATGTACATTCTTTCTATCATGCCCACAGAGAGAGGCAGATATATCTGCATTTTAGTGGCTAGCAATCTTTGATATAAAGCAACATGTTCCACTCTAAATGCTACATTAAAAAGTTCACACAGACTCCATTCTAAAGCTCCACAGAAGCTTAGGATCTCAAAGATGGTCTGGCTTCATTTCGTTACTAAATCTATCAATTCCTATTTGGAATTAATTCTTTCCTGGACACTCATCAGGTAGACTTGGCTCAGACTGAGGCGTATGGTGCATTTGATTCACCCATGGCAAACGGTTCAATCGGTCTGCACATGGACTATTCCCCTCGCCGCACAGTGATCATGTCAACACTGTGCATGAGAGCAGGAGGAGTAGAGGCAGAGTAAGATGAAGCTGTCGATGAGCAGGATGCCATAGAAACACCTCTGGGTGTGCAGACTTCTGCCTCTCTGGAAGCGTGTCAATAACACAGACAGTAGCAGGAAGAAGGTGGCTATGTTTAAGATGAGGAATAGTCTGATATAAGAGGATGAGTTCGACAGACTGTCACTGTTGGCCGTCGCCAACACGTGGACCTCCTTGAACTTGCGACCCTTCACGAAGCCTCCCTTCCGGCCTTTTTTGGAGTCTCCATAATCCATAAAGGCCCTGGAGTCGCCGTCTTCCTCGGGGCTCTCCTCAATAATCCTCTTTGTAGTCTTCGATCTCTCCTTCTTCTCCTTTACCTCGATCTGTCCAAAGATGTCCGGCAGGCTCTCTGAGAGCTTGTCCCCAAGGTTCCCCAAGGCTTTATTGGCCCCCTTGCCCTTGCCCTGTTTCTTAGTCAGAGCAAACATTTTCTCAATGGCCTCCGTTTTCTTCTTGTCGGAGAACTGGAGGAGGCGCTCGGCCGTCTTGCGGAAGCTGGCCGTGTTGAGCACCCGGCCCAGGATGTGTCTCTCCAGCTGCTGGAAAACAGGCTTGGCGTGCTGGAGGTTGTCCTCTACTACGTTGACATACTCCTCTACCTCCTCCGGCGTGCTGTTCTTCACTCCTGCTGCTTTCTCAAATACTATTTTCTTCTGGTCCACCAGCACCATGGCGAACAGAGGCTTGGTGGCCACCTCCCCGGTCAGCAGGTAGATAGTGTAGGTGTGCTCGTTGGTGGCCAGGTAAATGTCCACCCTGTTAGCATCGCCACGCAGACTAAAGCTCTGCACGTCCACCCCTGGCCCAAAGAAGATGTAGGCCACCCTGGTATGGGGATACCTCAGAGGCATTGTCACATTCACATAGTTAGAGCCGTTATAGGGGTAACCACGGGGATAGTTCCAGTACCCCAAGACCCCTTTCTCACTGAAGCCTGTGTCATCCATCCAAAACATTTGATATGGGTCTTCCCCATGTCTGACAAAGGCTCCGTGCACACCGTCTATTTTGGTGTCCTTAAAGGGCAGGTCCGTGTTGTGGAAGAAGGCACTCATGGCCCTGGTTGTGCTGTCTGCCTCCAGATGGATATGATCAACCAGGACCAGCAACTGGGGGTGCAGGAGCAGCAGGTTCCTCTGGAAGCTCCTGATCTTCAGGTCAGGGTTGTAGGCCGACTGGCCCTCCCCACGGATGAACACCATGCCCTGCCTTTCCAGAGCCGCCTCCACCCTGCCCTGGGCATCCGCCGGCAGCCCCACCTTGTACTTCAGCCACTTGGAGTCGCAGGCCTCTGTGACCTGGCCGTCCCATGGCTTGAAGCAGCTTCCCGAGGTAGCCGGGGAGAACAGCACTGCGTTGTTGAGGAAGGTGTACTTGGGCCCGTACAGAGCCTCCGTGATAAAAGGAACACCGTTAGGGGCGAACGTAAAGCTGTTCTGGTCAGGGTGCTCGTGGCCAGCGTTAAAGTTCCGCCAACCTTTTATCCAGTCTTTGTACTTGTTCCTGTGAACGATGTCAAATATGGCCCGTCCACCCAGCTTCCCAGACTTAAAGGAGAGGAAGGTGTGGTTGGTGTCTGCGGGTAGAGAACTTCCATAAGTGACGACCCCCCAGTCCTCAAAGTAGTGGAGTTGGGATGTACCAAAGTCTGATGGAGCCCTGGGTGTCAGGCTGGGATCATACCTGCAGAATGGAAATAAAACAACAAGAAATAAATGTCATACATTTAAATTCAGTTGCTCTAAAAGCAAATATTTCATTAATAATTGAGTAAATCAGTGTATACACTGAGTGTACAAAACATTAAGAACACCTTCCTAATATTGAGTTACATCCTTTTTGCCCTCAGAACAGCCTCAATTCGTCAGGGCATGGACTCTACAAGGCGTCGAAAAGCATTCCACAGGTTTGTTGGCCCATATTGACTCCAATGCGTCCCACAGTTGTGTCAAGTTGGTTGGAAGTCCTTTGGGTGGTGGACCATTCTTGATATACACAGGAAACTTTTCAGCATGAAAAACCTAGCAGCGTTGCAGTTCTTGACACACCCAAACCAGTGCACCTGACACCTACCACCATATCCTGTTCAAAGGTACTTAAATATTTTGTCTTGCCCATTCACCCAGGCTGTTCTGAATGGCACACATACACAATCCATGTCTCAATTGTCTCAAGGCTTAAACATCCTTATTTGACATGTTTCTTCCCTTCACCTACACAGATTGAAGTGGATTCAACAAGTGACATCACCTGGCCAGTTCATATCATGGAAAGAGCAGGTGTTCCGAATGTTTTGTACACTCAGTGTACGACAGTACACTTCAACCAATAGAGAGAGAAAGAGCGAGAGAGAAAGAGACAGAACGAGAGAGAGAGAGAGAGAGAGAGAGAGAGAGAGAGATTCTCACCAGATGAACTCTGTGTGCAGTGTGCACCATCTCTGTCCCTTCCCAGCCTGTCCTGGCCCCTCCAACACCCGGTTCTGATGGATCTGCTCAGCCAGCCAGTTTCCACTGCCGTTCCTCATCACATAGCGATCCAGGAACACCAGCTGGCTCTCGGGCCCGTAGAACCAGTTGTAGTTGGAATCTGCTATGGCTACAGTCCTCTGGAACCCTGGTGAGATGGAACAGGCCAGGGCAAAAGATCAAAATGGATTATTTTACAGTTAAAATATAGGAGAAGGCAACTTCAATATAGTGGCCTTTCATACGAGTTTGTTGGAGGATTATTGAATGTTATTATCATAAAACTCGGACAAATATGAAGTGACAGCTCCATATTGTCCAAGGTCCAGTTCAGCTGTACTAACCACATAGCTTTCTATTTGATTGAATGCATAGTAATACATATGCTACAAAATCATGATTCATTTCTTTCCTTTTCTTACTGAATAGCTCACAAAAGCTTTTACACCCATGCATGCCATGTCCTTAACATAAGGAAATGAGCCAAATGACAGGCCCTGTTGAGATCGTAGCTCCCTAGCTTTATCGATGAAGCCATTTCCCCAACACAAAGAATGGCAGTCTGGTGCCAAAAGAGATCTTAAAACCTAGCAACCGGTAGTAAAAACTTAACCACAATAAATCACATGTAAGCCAAAAACAATAACGGCAATAACCAAAATCAGTGCACAAGCGGTACGACAATACGCGCGTTTCCCCTTTGTAAAAACATCCCTTCTGTGATACAAAACTAGACCTTGGATAAACAAATGCCCAATCCAAATGATGTCGGTCGGGTGATATTGGTTTGTTCACGGTCTGTCTTTGTAAGTCCAACACAAGATACATTTAAAACACGGCTCCTGTTTACAGTCTAACCTGTTGGAACACCAACAAACCCCATCATTTGAACACAGAGACATACAGTGGGTTACGGAATTATTGGATCCCTTGATAAAGATCAGTAAAAAAAGACTCTATGTTGTCAGCCTCCAGGCAGAGGCAACCAGGTTTTTGGCAAAAATGTCCTGCTACTTGGTCAAGTTCATGATGCCGTTGACCTTAACAAGGACCACAGTACCAGTGGAAGCAAAATAACCCCATAACATCAAAGATCCACCACCATATTTAACTGTAGGTATGAAGTACTTTTCTGCATTTGCCTCCTTTTTTCGACTCCAATCCGACCACTGGTGTGCACGGCCAAAGAGCTCGATTTCCATGTCATCTGACCATGAGGTGACATGAAAATATAGCTCTTTGGCATACAATATAGCTCAGCATTTGTATTCTTTACTTCTTTTTTCACTCATCTTTATCAAGGGTGCCAATAATTATGGACCTGACTGTACAGGGTCAGCGAGTGCAGTGCAGTCACATAGTCCGCTCAGGCAGAAGGTAGTTAGGCAGGATAATCTGGGAGAGAGAAAGCTGGCATTGTGGATATTGAGTCCAGCGTTCTCCTGGCTGCTGCAATTAAGAGCTGCTCTCTGAATGCAGCAGTGGCGCCCAGCCCCAGTCACAATACAGAGAGTGTTGGCAGGGGGCTATAAAATGTCCAGACCTGAGAGCCCCTCCTCCAGCGCTACCCTCCCCCTGACCATAAACCAGGAGAGGAGAGAAGAGGAGAGCAAAGGAGATGAGGGAAGAGGGGAGATGGAGAGGGCTGGATCAGCATAGCTCTGACAGCCCCCCAGGAAGGTAACGCATGCATAACCCATATCAAGACAAACGAGCAGTCACCCTCTCTAACATGGGGGTAATGCACCCAGGGGGGTTTCATGCCTAATCTACTTAGAACTTGGACAATGTTGCCAAGAAGTGCCACAGAGGTTTGCTAAGGCATTTAGGAACACTTACAGTTGATGTCGGAAGTTTACATACACCTTAGCCAACTACATTTAAACTCAGGTTTTCACAATTCCTGACATTCAATCCTAGTAACAATTCGCTGTCTTAGGTCAGTTAAGATCACCACATTATTTTAAGAATGTGAAATGTCAGAATAATAGTAGAGAGAATGATTTATTTCAGCTTTTATTTCTTTCATCACATTCCCAGTGGGTCAGAAGTTTACATACACTCAATTAGTATTTGGTAGCATTGCCTTAAAATGGTTTAACTTGCGTCAAACGTTTCGGGTAGCCTTCCACAAGCTTCCCACAATAAGTTGGGTGAATTTTGGTCCATTCCTCCTGACAGAGCTGGTGTAACTGAGTCATGTTTGTAGGCCTCCTTGCTCGCACACGCTTTTTCAGTTCTGACCACAAATATTCTATAGGATTGAGGTCAGGGCTTTGTGATGGCCACTCCAATACCTTGACTTTGTTGTTCTTAAGTCATTTTGCCACAACTTTGGATGTATGCTTGGGGTCATTGTCCATTTTGAAGACCCATTTGCGACCAAGCTTTAACTTCCTAACTGATGTCTTGACATGTTGCTTCAATATATCCATATAATTTTCTTTCCTCTTGATACCATCCATTTTGTGAAGTGCACCAGTCCCTCCTGCAGCAAAGCGCCCCCACAACATGATGCTGCCACCACCATGCTTCACGGTTGGGATGGTGTTCTTTGGCTTGCAAGCCTCCCCCTTTTTCCTCCAAACATAACAATGGTCATTATGGCCAAACAGCTCTAATTTCGTTTCATCAGACAAGAGGACATTTCTCCAAAAAGTATGATCTTTGTCCCCATGTGCAGTTGCAAACCGTAGTCTGGCTTTTTATAGCGGTTTTGGAGCAGTGGCTTCTTCCTTGCTGAGCGGCCTTTCAGGTTATGTCGATATAGGACTCGTTTTACTGTGGATATAGATACTTTTGTACCTGTTTCCTCCAGCATCTTCACAAGGTCCTTTGCTGTTGTTCTGGGATTGATTTGTACTTTTCGCACCAAAGTATGTTCATCTCTAGAGACAGAACTTGTCTCCTTCCTGAGCGGTATGACGGCCGTGTGGTCCCATGGTGTTTATACTTGCATACTATTGTTTGTACAGATGAACATGGTACCTTCAAGCATTTGGAAATTGCTCCCAAGGAGGAACCAGAATTGTGGAGGTCTTCAATTATTTGGCTGATTTCTTTTGATTTTCCCATGATGTCAAGCAAAGAGGCACTGAGTTTGAAGGTAGGCCTTGAAATAAATACATCCACAGGTACACCTCCAATTGACTCAAATGATGTCAATTAGCCTATCAGAAGCTTCTAAAGCCATGACATCATTTTATGGCATTTTCCAAGCTTTAGTGTATGTAAACTTCTGACCCACTGGAATTGTGATACAGTGAATTATAAGTTAAATAATTCGTCTGTAAACAATTGTTGGAAAAATTACTTGTGTCATGCGCAAAGTAGATATCCTAACCGACTTGCCACAACTATAGTTTGTTAACAAGACATTTATGGAGTGGTTGAAAAACAAGTTTTAATGACTCCAACCTAAGTGTATGTAAACCTCTTTCAACTGTATTTAATCATTGCTAACTTGCACTGCATTTAATTTCAAAATAGCCTGTCTTGCTGCCTATATAGTATCTGTATCACCTTTGCATCTATCATGTGACATCTAGACTAAATGCACTGTTAGAGATAAAAAGTCGATCGAAACAAGCAACTTCTTCAAAGGGAACATTAAGAGGAGAAAAAACACCCTTAAGAGGAGAAATGAAGTTATATTGAATAGAATGGCAGAGCACACACACACAACATCTATAACAGCTGTATTACCTGGCAGGATGGTCCTGTACATGAAGGCAAAGTGTTTGTGGAGCCAGGGGTGGTCGAAGTGGCTGATGGAGAAGTGTCTCTGCACCAGGAACATGTACTGGAAAAGAGAGCGGGTGGTGTACGTCCCGTAGGCCACGCCCTCATAAAGCGAGCCGTCCGTCACGTCCTGCAGCAGCACCATAGACTTCTCCATGATGGCCAGGACCTGCTTGGTCCACAGGTAGGCCTCCTGCAGGTAACCTGGAACCGAACAGAGGAGAAGCCAGGGTCAGCTTATTGGTTTTCGAAGGAAGGTCATGTTCGTCAATGTCTCTGGAGCAGTGGCTCCCAAACATTTGTACTGTACTGCTGTCACCCAGCCAAAGTGTTTGTTTTCTTGAGACATACCCCAATTAAGCTCGGTGTAAAGTGTGGTCTCAAGTGAGGTTGATCATAAATATAGTTACAGTAAGCTACTCAGTCAGTCACATTCACATTTTCTTTCCCGGAACATCATACTGGAACCTCCCGTTATGCATGGAAAGTATGAAACTACCATATCAGACTAATGTATAGTCTCTCTCTCTCTCTCTCTCTCTATGAGAAGAAGTGACCACATAAACACTCCAGCCGCAGTTCATTGAGAATCCCAGTCCATCATGGGTGCCTGGCAGCTACCCGGTGGATTGGATCCACCCGGACACCACAACCCACAGCCCACAGCCCAGCTCCGGAGCCGGCGTCCACCCCAGTGTTTGGTTTGGGCTGGGAGACCAGTGGCCTACACAGAGCAGGTATTTATCATCAAACAGGAACTGCTGGCACACAAAGACCACATTTACACAAACGGCATCTCACTACGCTCACACCCCGACTCCACACAGTGTTTGGACTGTTCTGCATTTTCCATTATTAGACATAGGCATCATGTATATAGGAATTCATGAACTAAAAAAATCCAATTAACCCTACGAAGTCAAAAGCTATAAATGTCTTCTCCCACCCATGGCTCAATCACATCCCATATAGTCACCCTGTGCCACAATGTCCTCCTCTACCCCTCTGGGATTTAATGATGTTGCCTTCGTTGCTGTTATTAGGGGCTTTTCTTCAGCCATGCTGTTAGTGATGTTACTGGCTCTAGATCTCTGGAGCTCCCATCAGTACACATTAGTCATCCACACGTTGAGAGCCGCTGTTTGGGGAAGGTCTGGTCTGTTAACTTCCCAGCACCATCACAATGAGATCTGTAGGAATGTGGGAGGTCAAGAGATGGTGCCATTTGACTTGACTTCTACTCCTTTGAGGTTCTTCGCTAATTATGATTAGATGAGACATTGAGACATTTCTGGTTCTTCTTAGTTCATTTTCAGGAATGGACAAAGAATGATTTCCTAAGAATGGAATAACTTCAAATGTTATGTAGGATCAATGAGTTACGCTCCCGAGTGACGCAGCGGTCTAAGGCACTGCATCTTAGTGCTAGAGGCGTCACTACAGACCCTGGTTCGATTCCAGGCTGTATAACAACTGGACGTGACTTGGAGTCCCATAGGGCGGTGCACAATTGGCCCAGCGTCGTCCGGGTTAGTGTTTGGCTGGGGTAGGCCGTCATTGTAAATAAGAATTTGTTCTTAACTGACCTGCGTAGTAAATAAGTGGTTAAATGTTTAAAAAGAAAATGTAACTGATAGTTGTCTACCAAGAGTTTATGCTTCATTTATTGACATGATAATCATGCATTGGGAGAATGAACAAGTCTAGACAATTGCTTCAACCTGCATCCACTAGAGAGAAATGGCAATATAATTTTCCACACTGTACCCAACGGGCAAAGACACTCGATAGACATTCAATTTTGCTTGACATTTGATTAAGTTGTCAACAATCTTAAACCAAACCTGTAAACCCTGTTTGTGGTTGAATATAAGGTCAATGACATTGAAATAACAAGGGAACTACGTTGACTCAACCCATTTGGTGTAAAATAGACACTTTACCATAAATGAATCAAGTGTTCACGTGTAACAGCTTTCAAGGAAGCAACACAATGTGGTGTGACTGTGGCTATGACTTTGAATGGTTCCCAGAGTCCCAGCATTTACACCAGATAATAAAACTCAAGCACCTGGGTGGCCGTAGCAGAGAAGTGGGTGATTGAGGCCTTAGGTTTAACTACTGTTGCTTAACTATAGATGAACTCAGGGTAAACTATGCCACATATGACTGTCCAATTAGGAGCGGAGCTAGGCAGCCGCAAAGCACCAACATGCAGACACCTGCATCAGGAATGCACTGATCCCCTGTAAGCTGCTGTCCTGTGATCTAGTCATCTGGACAGAGCCCATACAATATCCCCTCTGACTCACAATCAAGGCATGAAATGATACGAATACAGTATACATACAGTACCTACATGCTGTGCTTAACATTCCCATACAGGTCTTAAGACATTTTATGCTTTGGACAGATACGGTATGTCTCCCTTTATTTTCAACAGATGGAGCCTTATCCCTTCCTTATGAATAAATGCTTCAAAATGGCTTTTTGGCTTCACCTTTAAAATAATACACAGGAAGAGAGGTGCTGTGTTATTCCATAAATCGGAGTAATATAGACCTGTGCAATACAATAGCTCTGAAAGAAATGTGACACAAGACCAATGTTTGCTCTTGATTTCTTCTGGCAGTACCTTACAGGCAAAGTTCCCTTTATTCACTGAGATCTTAATGGAATAATATTTGCGCGTAAATGTCATACTTTTGCACAGGATATGAATGACAAATCCGTGACAAGGGAATGCAGGAAGTGAATAGGATCGTGTGCAGAGCACACAGTCAAATAATTATGCGGGAGTTAGGCCCTTAAATGAACTGGTCCAAGAATGAGAAAGCGAACAGTTAGCACGTTCCGTCAATCTGTCGCACTCAAAGCAAATACTGTATGTTAGTTAAGCCACCTTCTAATGAGAGTCTCTTAACAATTTGCAGCCAAATTAAAACATTGAAGTGCAAAGTCAGCTTTAAACGTTTACACAGTCAGCACAAAGACATCAGGCCATGACCAAATGACATTTTCTTCCAAGGTAAGAGAAGAGGTAACAACCTATGCTGCTGGACCTCTGTTTTTCCTCCACTTGAAAGAAACAAGCTGATCCAAAACAAAGAGGGGTGCTATAATTCTCCAGAGTCTGCACCTCCTGCCCCCCCCCCCCCCCCCCCCCCCCCTCACTATCACAAACCAGCCTCAAAGAAAAACCACGGTGACCACAGTCATCTCCATAAGCCTGTTGTCAGTTAGTTTACGTCGACTCTTGTTCTTTTTCTACCAGAAACATTTTCCTTGTAATCAAACTAGGCTGTACAGCAGTGCTGGGAACAACAAGAACAACTTCACCTTCCTCTGGCCTCGCTGCCTCTGAATCAAACATCCAAGAATATACAACCAGGACATTTAAACCAAAACAATAGAGGGAACAGTTTTCAAATGTACAGTAAATAACAAGGCTATTTTCTAGTCATATACGTTCCTTCCTTTCACACGGAATCTACTAAGAAAAACATTGGGAAAAGGTCCATCCAGAATGTTATGGAATCGTGTGGAATGTTTCCATTGTATATATATTTTTTTTTTTAAGAAGAAGAAAATTCACCTTTATTTAACCAGGTAGGCCAGTTGAGAACAAGTTCTCATTTACAACTGTGACCTGACCAAGATAAAGCAAAGCACTGCGACAAAAAACAACCCAGGGTTACACATGGGATAAACAAAAGTACAGTCATTAACACAATAGAAAAATATATATGCAGTGTGTGCAAATGGCATAAGGAGGTAAGGCAATAAATAGACCATATGTGCAGATGATGATGTGCAAGTAGAAATACTTGCAAATGAGCAAAAAAAAGTTAATAAAAGCAATATGGTAGGTAGTTGGATGGTCTATTTACAGATGGGCTGTGTACAGCTGCAGCGATCGGTAAGCTGCTCAGATAGCTGATGCTTAAAGTTAGTGAGGGAAATATAAGTCTCCAACTTCAGCGATTTTTGCAATTCGTTCCAGTCATTGACAGCAGAGAACTGTAAGGAAAGGCAGCCAAAGTGTGTGTTGGCTTGGGGATGACCAGTGAGATATACCTGCTGGAGCACTTGCTACGGGTTGGTGTTGTTATGGTCACCAGTGAGCTGAGATAAGGAGGCGGTTTACCTACCAAAAACTTATAGATGACCTGGAGCCAGTGGGTCTTGCGACGAATATGTAGCGAGGGCCAGCTGACGAGAGTATACAGATCGCAGTGGTGGGTGGTATATGGGGCTTTGGTGACATAACAGATGGGACAGTTTGCTGATTATAGTGTCGGAGGCTATTTTGTAAATGACATCGCCGATGTCAAGGATCGATAGGATAGTCAGTTTTACGAGGGTATGTTTGGCAGCGTGAGTGAATGAGGCTTTGTTGCAAAACAGGAAGCCGATTCTAGATTTAATTTTGGATTGGAGATGCTTAATATGAGTCTGGAAGGAGAGTTTACAGTCTAGCCAGACACCTACGTATTTGTAGTTGTCCACATAGTCTAAGTTAGAACCGTCCAGAGTAGTGATGCTAGTCGGGCGGGTGGGTGAATAGCATGCATTTAGTTTTACCAGTGTTTAAGAGCAGTTGGAGGACAAAGAAGGAGTATTGTATGGCATTGAAGCTTGTTTGGAGGTTTGTTAACACAGTGTCCGAAGAAGGGCAAGATGTATACAGAATGGTGTCGTCTGCATAAAGGTGGATAAAGGAATCACCCGCAGCAAGAGCGACATCGTTGATATATACAGAGAAAAGAGTCGGCCAAAGAATTGAACCCTGTGGTACCCCCATAGAGACCAGAGGTCTAGACAACAGGCCGTCCGATTTGACACACTGAACTCTATTTGAGAAGTAGTTGGTGAACCAGGCGAGGCAGTCATTTGAGAAACCAAGGCTGTTGAGTCTACGGTGAATACGGTGATTGACAGAGTCGAAAGCCTTGGCCAGGTCAATGAAGATGGCTGCACAGTACTGTCTTTTATCAATGGCGGTTATGATTTAGTTTAGTACCTTGAGCGTGGCTGAGGTGCACCCGTGACCGGCTCGGAAACAGGATTACACAGCGGAGAAGGTACGGTGGGATTTGAAATGGTCAGTGATCTGTTTGTTACCTTGGTTTTTGAAGACCTTAGAAAGGCAGGGTAGGATATATATAGGTCTGTAACAGTTTGGGTCTTGAGTGTCACCCCATTTGAAGAGGGGTTGACCGCGGCAGCTTTCCACTCTTTAGAAATCTCGGACGATACGAAAGAGAGGTTGAACAGACTATTAATAGGGGTTGCAACAATGGCGGCGGATAACTTTAGAAAGCGAGGGTCCAGATTGTCTAGCCCAGCTGATTTGTACAGGTCCAGGTTTTGCAACTCTTTCAGAACATCTGATATCTTGATTTGGATGAAGGAGAAGCTGGGGAGGTTTGGGCAAGAAGCTGCGGGGTGTGCGGAGCTGTTGGCCGGGGTTGGGGTAGCCAGGAGGAAAGCATGGCCAGCCATAGAGAAATGGTTATTGAAATTCACGATTATCGTGGATTTATCTGTAGTGACAGTGTTTCCTAGCCTCAGTTCAGTGGGCAGCTGGGAGGAGGTGATCTTATTCTCCATGGACTTTACAGTGTCCCAAAACCTTTTGGAGCTACAGGATGCAAATGTATGTTTGAAAAAGCTAGCCTTTGCTTTCCTAACTGACTGTGTGTATTGGTTCCGGACTTCCCTGAAAAGTTGCATATTGCGGGGACAATTCGATGCTAGTGCAGTACGCCACATGATGTTTTTGTGCTGGTTGAGGGCAGTCAGGTCTGGAATGAACCAAGGGCTATATCTGTTCTTAGTTCTACATTTTTTGAAAGGGACATGCTTATTTAAGATGGTGAGGAAATTACTTTTAAAGAACAACCAGGCAAGTGCAGCTATGGAGAATAACCCAGGGCTGACTGAACTGAAATTCCAGCCCAGAATGCTTCTCTCCTCAGGGGCAGAGGGGACAGCCTGGCAAGCCTCCCCTGGAGGAACCAATCTCAAATAAGTCATTTGGAACTGGACTGTAGCCATCCATTTAAGGCGAATGTGACACAGGAAGGATGTAACTGAGGAGGAATGAAGTTGCCAAGATGAGACCACATTATTCCAAAGAGGAAAATGAATAGGCTGAGCAGAAAATGACCAATCTACCGATCTACTGGATCTATATACAGTGGAGGTCGGTAGTTTACATACACCTTAGCCAAATACATTTAAACTCAGTTTTTCACAATTCCTGACATTTAATCCTAGTAAAAATTCCCTGTCTTAGGTCAGTTAGGATCGCCACTTTATTTTAAGAATGTGAAATGTCAGAATAATAGTAGAGAGAATGATTTATTTCAGCTTTTATTTCTTTCATCACATTCCCAGTGGGTCAGAAGTTTACATACACTCAATTAGTATTTGGTAGCATTGCCTTTAAATTGTTTAACTTGGGTCAAACGTTTCGGGTAACCTTTTTTTGACCCATTCCTCCTGACAGAGCTGGTGTAACTGAGTCAGGTTTGTAGGCCTCCTTGCTCGCACACACCTTTTCAGTTCTGCCCAGAAATGTTCTATAGGATTGAGGTCAGGGCTTTGTGATGGCCACTCCAATACCTTGACTTTGTTGTCCTTAAGCCATTTTGCCACAACTTTGGAAGTATGCTTGGGGTCATTGTCCATTTGGAAGACCCATTTGCTTCAATATATCTACATCATTTTCTTTCCTCATGATGCCATCTATTTTGTGAAGTGCACCAGTCCCTCCTGCAGCAAAGCACCCCCACAACAGGATGCTGCCACCCCCGTGCTTCACGGTTGGGATGGTGTTCTTCTTCTTCATCTTTTTCCTCCAAACATAATGATGGTCATTATGGCCAAACAGTTCTATTTTCGTTTCATCAGACCAGATCTTTGTCCCCATGTGCAGTTGCAAAGCGTAGTCTGGAGCAGTGGCTTCTTCCTTGCTGAGCAGCCTTTCAGGTTATGTCGATATAGGACTTGTTTTGCTGTGGATATAGATACTTTTGTACCTGTTTCCTCCAGCATCTTCACAAGGTCCTTTGCTGTTGTTCTGGGATTGATTTGCACTTTTCGCACCAAAGTACGTTCATCTCTAGGAGACAGAATGCGTCTCCTTCCTGAGCGGTATGACGACTGCGTGGTCCCATGGTGTTTATACTTGCGCACTATTGTTTCTACAGATGAACGTGGTACCTTCAAGCGTTTGGAAATTGCTCCCAAGGATGAACCAGACTTGCGGAGGTCTACAATTTGTTTCTGAGGTCTTGGCTTCTTTTGATTTTCCCATGATGTCAAGCAAAGAGGCACTGAGTTTGAAGGTAGGCCTTGAAATACATCCACAGGTACACCTCCAATTGAATCAGAAGCCTCTAAAGCCATGACATAATTTTCTGGAATGTTCCAAGCTGTTTAAAGGTACAATCAACTTAGTGTATGTAAACTTCTGACCCATTGGAATTGTGATACAATGAATTATAAGTGAAATAATATGTCTGTAAACAATTGTTGGAAAAATAACTTGGGTCATGCACAAAGTAGATGTCCTAACCGACTTGCCAAGACAATAGTTTGTTAACAAGAAATTTGTGGTGGTTGAAAAACGAGTTTTAATGACTCCAACCTAAGTGAAGTGGGAAGTAAACTTCCCACTTCAAATGTATATTTGTTATGTACTTATTATTTAACTAGGCAAGTCCATTAAGAACAAATTCTTATTTTCATTGACACCCTTAACAGTGACGTCCTTAACTGCCTGTTCAGGGGCAGAACGACAGATTTGTACCTTGTCAGCTCAGGGATTTGAACTTGCAACCTTCCGGTTACTAGTCCAACGCTCTTACCACTAGGCTACCTTGCCACCCATATCTAGGCTACAGAGTAAATACTAAAGGAACCATCTGAAATCTGATAATGCAGTAATCATGGTGTTTCTCTGTGTTTCTCTGCCCGCCCGCACACACGCACGCACCTGCACACACACACACGCACGCACGCACGCACGCACGCACGCACGCACACACACACACACACACACACACACACACACACACACACACACACACACACACACACACACACACACACACACACACAGTGCATGAATCAGTGGTACTCACCCTGGGTCATGTAAACCAGGCTGCCGGTGAGGAGAGCCACACAGTTGGTGGGCTGGTGGTTGTGCAGGTACTGGAAGCCCCAGCCGCGGATGTAGGACTTCTCATACATGTAGCGTGTAGCGTTGCCGATCACCTGCAGGAAGCGCTCCTGCTGCACCTTGCTCAGGTACTCATACAGGAAATCATACGCTGTGGCGAAGCCAACCAGAGAGTGGGCTAGAGGAACCTCATCCCAGGGAGCATCCTTTACCAACCTGCAAGACACAGAGAAAAGGATAGATAAGTATAGTCATATGTAAGAAATACATGTTCAAGACTTAACCCTGTGAGACACACGGTTGTAAAATTGCAACGCTGCCTGTTCAGTGCTATTTCTAGGCATAAGTGACAGTAGGCCCCCCCCCCCAAAAAAAAGGGGGGCGAGTCAGTCAGGATCTCAACCTACTGTTATATAAAGTAGTAGTAGAATACAAAAGGTGTAATTTGGTTATGCATCAGCAGTTTTCCTCTTGTTACTCACTCAATTAGCCCATGTCAGCTCAAAATTAAATAGATTTCTAGGTTCGTTAGTCTAGCCAGCTATCTAAACCTTTTATGAAGCTGGTTGAGAGAATGCCAAGAGTGTGCAAAGCTGTCATCAAGGCAAAGGGTTTTCAAAAAGATTTGAAGAATCTAAAATTGAAAATATATTTACATTTCTTAACACTTTTTTGCTTACTACTTGATTCCATATGTGTTATTTCATAGTTTTGATGTCTTCACTATTATTCTACAATGTAGAAATAATAAAGAAAAACCCTTGAATGAGTAGGTAGGTGTGTCCAAACCTTTGACTGGTACTGTATGTGTGGTTAATGTGTGGTTTATGAGGTCAGAATACTGCAATTTAGGACCATCAATTTCAACATAGAGAAGTAATTAATCCAGAAAGGACAACTACATATTGCTAAAAGTAAGTTATATAGTCTGCATACATAGAAAACCCACAAAATAGTTGATCCATTCAAATATATACACTACCGTTCAAAAGTTTGGGGTCACTTAGAAATGTCCTTGTTTTTGAAAGAATAGCACATTTTTTGTCCATTAAAATAACATTAAATTGATCAGAAATATCAGTATAGACATGGTTAATGTTGTAAATAGCTATTGTAGCTGGAAACGGCAGATTTTTTAATGGAATATCTACAGATCACTCCTGTGTTCCAATGGCACGTTGTGTTAGCTAATCCAAGTTTATAATTTTAAAAGGCTAATTGATCATTAGAAAACCATTTTGCAATTATGTTAGCACAGCAAAACACTGTTGTTCTGATTAAAGAAGCAATGAAATTGGCCTGCTTTAGACTAGTTGAGTATCTGGAGCATAAACATTTGTGGGTTTGATTACAGGGTGAAAATGGCCAGAAACAAAGCACTTTCTTCTGAAACTCATCAGTCTATTATTCTTCTGAGAAATGAAGGCTAATCCATGTGAGAAATTGCCAAGAAACTGAAGATCTCGTACAACATTGTGTACTACTCCCTTCACAGAACAGCGCAAGTATTAGCCGATGCGAAATGGCTAGCTAGTTATCGGTGGTGCGCGCTGGTAGCGTTTCAATCGGTGACGTCACTCGCTCTGAGACCTTGAAGTAGTGGTTCCCCTTGCTCTGCAAGGACCGTGGCTTTTGTGGAGCGATGGGTAACGATGCTTCGAGGGTGACTGTTGATGTGTGCAGAGCGTCTCTTGTTCACGCCCAGGTCGGGGCGAGGGGACGGACGTAAAGTCTATACTGTTACGCAAACTGGCTCTAACCAGAACAGAAAGAGGAGTGTGAGGCCCCGGTGCACAACTGAGCAAGAGAACAAGTACATTAGAGTGTCTAATTTGAGAAACAGATGCCTCACAAGTCCTCAACTTGGCAGCTTCATTAAATAGTACCCGCAACACCCGTCTCAACTTCAACAGCGAAGAGGCGACTCTGGGATGCTGGCCTTGCAAAGAAAGGCAGAGTTGCAAAGAAAATGCCAAATCTCAGACTGGCCAATAAAAAGAAAAGATTAAGTTGGGCAAAAGAACATAGACACTGGACAGAGGAACCTCTTCACTGTTGATGTTGAGACGTGTTTTACTGGTACTATTTAATGAAGCTGCCATTTGAGGACATGTGAGGCATCTGTTTTCAGCTAGAATAGTAATTTACAACATTAACAATGTCTACACTTTCTACAATGAGTACAGGTTAGTTGAGGTAATTTGTACATGTAGGTGGGGGTGAAGTGACTATGCATAGGTAACAAACAAACAGCGAGTAGCAGCAGTGTACAACAGGGGGGTGCCAATGTAAATTGTCCGGCAATTTTTATGAATTGTTCAGCAGTCTAATGGACTTGGGGGTAGAAGCTGTTGAGGAGCCTTTTGGTCCTAGACTTGGCGCTCAGGTACCGCTTGCCACACAGTAGCAGAGAAAACAGTCTATAACTTTGGTGACTGGTGTCTCTGATACATTTATGGGCTTTCTTCTGACACCGCCTATTATATTGGTCCTGGATGGCAGGAAGCTTGGCACCAGTGATGTACTGGGCCGTTCGCACTACCCTCTGTAGCGCCTTACGGTCAGATGACGAGCAGTTACCATACCAGGCGGTGATGCAACCGGTCAGGATGCTCTCGATGATGCAGCTGTAGAACCTTTTGAGGATCTGGGGGCACATGCCATATCTTTTTAGTCTCCTGAGGGGGAAAAGGTTTTGTCATGTCCTCTTCACGACTGTCTTGGTATATTTGGACCATGCTAGTTCGTTGGTGATGTGGACACCAAGGAACTTGAAACTGTCAAACCTTCTCCCCTACAGCCCCGTTGATGTTAATGGGGGCCTGTTCGGCCAGCCTTTTCCTGTAGTACACAATCAGCTTCCTTTGTCTTGCTCACATTGAGGGAGAGGTTGTTGTCCTGAAACCGCACTGCCAGTTCATTGACTTCCTCCCTATAGGCCGTCTCATCGTTGTCTGTGATAAGGTTTACCACTGTTGTGTCGTCAGCAAACTTAATGATGGTGTTGGAGTCGTGTTTGGCCACGCAGTCGTGGGTGAACAGGGAATACAGGAGGGGACTAAGTACACACCCCTGAGGGGCTCCAGTGTTAAGGATCAGCGTGGCAGACATGTTGTTGCCTACTCATACCACCTGGGGGCGGCCCGTCAGGAAGTCCAGGATCCAGTTGCAGAGGAAGGTGTTTAGTCCAAGAGTCTCTAGCTTAGTGATGAGCTTCGTGGGCACTATGTTGTTGAATGCTGAGCTGTAGTCAATGAACAGCATTCTCAATTAGGTGTTCCTTTTGTCCAGGTGAGAAAGGGTGGTGTGGAGTGCGATTGAGATTGTGTGATCTGTGGATCTGTTGGGGCGGTATGCGAATTGGAGTGGGTCTAAGGGATGCTGTTGATGTGAGCCATGACCAGCTTTTCAAAGCACTTCATAGGTACCGATGTGAGTGTCACGGGTCGGTAATCATTTAGGCAGGTTACCTTCACTTCCTTGGGCACAGGGACTATGGTGGTCTAATTGAAACATGTATTACAGACTAGGTCAGGGAGAGGTTGAAAATGTCAGTGAAGACACTTGACAGTTGGTCCGCGCATGCTTTGAGTACATGTCCTGGTAATCCGTCTGGCCGGATTTGTAAATGTTGACCTGTTTAAAGATTTTGTTCACATCGGCTACCAAGAGCGTTATCACACGGTCATCCAGAACAGCTGGTGCTCTCATGCATGCTCCAGTGTTGCTTGTCTCGAAGCGAACATAAAAGGCATTTAGCTCGTCTGGTAGGTTCGCGTCACTTGGCAGCTCGCGTCTGGGTTTCCCTTTGTAGTTTGTAATAGTTTTCAAGCCCTGCCACATCCGATGAGCATCAGAGCCGGTGTAGTAGGATTCAACCTCAATCCTGTATTGACGCTTTGCTTGTTTGATGGTTCGTCTGAGGGCATAGCGGGATTTCTTATAGGCGTCCGGATTAGTCTCCCGCTCCTTGAAAGCAGCAGCTCTAGCCTTTAGCTCGATGCGGATGTTGCCTGTAATCCATGGCTTCTGGTTGGGATATGTACATAGTCACTGTGGGGATGACGTCATTGATGCACTTATTGATGAAGCCGATGACTGAGGTGGTGTATTCCTCAATGCAATTGGAAGAATCCCGGAACATATTTCAGTCTGTGCTAGCAAAACAGTCTTGTAGTGTTGCATCCGCGTCATCTGACCACTTCCATATTGAGCGAGTCACTGGTACTTCCTGCTAGAGTTTTTGCTTGTAAGCAGGAATAAGGAGGATAGAATTGTGGTCAATTTTGCCAAATGGAGGGGAGAGGGAGAGCTTTGTATGCATCTCTGTGTGTGGAGTAAAGGTGGTCTAGGATTTTATTTTCCCTGGTTGCACATGTGACATGCTGGTAAAAATGTGGTAAAACTGATTTAAGTGTGCCTGCATTAAAGTCTTTGCTTATGGCCTTATAGAATTGGTTGAGAGCGGTCTTAGTACCAGCTTTGCTTTATGGTGGTAAATAGACGGGTACGAATAATACAGATGAGAACCCTCTTGGTAGATAGTGTGGTCGACAATTTATCATAAGGTCCTCTACCTCAGGGGAGCAATACCTTGAGACTTCTTTAATATTAGACATTGCGCACCAGCTGTTATTGACAAAAAGACACACACCCCCACCCCTCATCTTACCAGAGGTAGTGTCTCTGTTCTGCCGGTGCATGGAAAATCCAGCCAGCTCTATATTGTCTATATTCAGCCACATTTCGGTGAAACACAAGACTTTACAGTTTTTAATGTCCTGTTGGAAGGATAATCTTAATAGTAGGTCATCAATTTTAGTTTCTAAAGATTGCACGTTAGCAAGGAGAATGGAAGGCATTGGGAGTTTACTCGCTCGCCTCCGGCTTCTCAGAAGGATCCCTGATCTGCGTCCCCTTTTCCGGTGTCTTTTTTTCACGCAAAAGGCGTGGATCTGGGCCTGTCCAGTGAAAGCAGGATATCCTTCTCATCGGACTCATTAAAGGAAAAACTTTATTCCAGTCCTCGTGAGTAATCGCTTTTCTGTTCAGAAGTTATTTTCGGTCATAAGAGACGGTAGCAGCAACTTTATGTACACAATAAGTTAAAAAAGAAGTTACACAAAACACACAAAAAATAACAAAATTGCATAATTGGTTGGGAGAATGTAAAACGTCAGCCATGTTCTTCGGCACCATACTTATCATCCCTAAAGCCAACACCTCATTTGGCCGCCTTTCGTTCCAGTTCTCTGCTGCCTGTGACTGGAACGAATTGCAAAAATCGCTGAAGTTGGAGACTTTTATCTCCCTCACCAACTTCAAACATCTGCTATCTGAGCAGCTAACCGATCGCTGCAGCTGTACATAGTCTCTCGGTAAATAGCCCACCCAATTTTACCTACCTCATCCCCTAACTGTTTATATTTATTTACTTTTCTGCTCTTTTGCACACCAATATCTCTACCTGTACATGACCATCTGATCATTTATCACTCCAGTGTTAATCTGCAAAATTGTAATTATTCGCCTACCTCCTCATGCCTTTTGCACACAATGTATATAGACTCTCTTTTTTTTCTACTGTGTTATTGACTTGTTAATTGTTTACTCCATGTGTAACTCTGTGTTGTCTGTTCACACTGCTATGCTTTATCTTGGCCAGGTCGCAGTTGCAAATGAGAACTTGTTCTCAACTAGCCTACCTGGTTAAATAAAGGTGAAATAAATCAAATAAAATAAATAGATCAAGTTGATCAATTTAGCTATTTCAGACAAAATATGACAATTTCAGATGTACACTACATGACCAAACATGATCATGGAGGCTATAACAGCCTCCACTCTTCCGGGAAGGCTTTTCACTAGATGTTGGAACATTGCTGCCGGGACATGCTTCCATTCAGCCACAAAAGCATTAGTGATATCGGGCACTGATGTTGGGCGATTAGGCCTATCTCGAAGTCGGCGTTCCAATTCATCCCAAAGGTGTTTGATGGGGTTGAGATCAGGGCTCTGTGCAGGCCAGTCAAGTTCTTCCAAACCGATCTTAACAACATTTCTGTATGTACCTCACTTTGTGCACGGGGCATTGTCATGCTGAAACAGGAAAGGGCCTTCCTCAAACTGTTGCTTCGAAGTTGGAAGCACAGAATCGTCTAGAATGTTAAGATTTCCCTTCACTGGAACTAAGGGGCCTAGCCCGAAACATGAAAAACAGCCCCAGACCATTATTCCTCCTCCACCAAACTTTACAGTTGGGACTATGCATTCAGGCAGGTAGCTTTCTCCTAGCATCTGACAAACCAAGATTTGTCCGTTGGACTGCCAGATAGTGAAGCGTGTTTCACCACTCCAGAGAACGCGTTTTCACTGCTCCAGTGTCCAATGGGGGAGAGCTTTACACCATTCCAGCCGACACTTTGCATTGCACATGGTGAACTTAGGCTTGTGTGAGGCTGCCCGGCCATGGAAACCCATTTCATGAAGCTCCCGACGAACAGTTCTTGTGATGACGTTGCTTTCAGAGGTAGTTATGAACTTGGTAGTGAATTCTGCAACCGAGGACAGACAATTTCTATGCGCTACATGCTTCAGCACTCAACCGTCCCGCTCTGTGAGCTTGTGGGGCCTGCCACTTCGCGTTTGAGCCGTTGTTGCTCCTAGATGTTTCTACTTCACAATAACAGCACTTACAGTTGACCAGGGCAGCTCTAACAGGGCATACATTTGACGAACTGATTTGTTGGAAAGGTGTCATCCTATGACGGTGTCATGTTGAAAATCACTGAGCTCTTCAGTAAAGCCATTCTACAGTCAATGTTTGTCTATGGAGATTGCATGGCTACGTGCTCAATTTTATACACAACTGGTGTGGCTGAAATAGCCGAATCCACTAATTTGAAGGGGTGTCCACTTGCTTCTGTATATATAGTTTATATACCATAAGACAATATTTTCCATCCCATCAATGCTTTTGATCAATATTTATGTGATTTTTATAGAATTTCTAAATGTTCTTACAACAAAATGTTCCTACCATTGAAGCTCAATGGTGTTTCTTTGCAACGTTTCCATAAAATTGTTCTACAAACTTGAAATAAAACTAACAGATTATTTTCATAATCAGAGGCCGATTAGAAGTATTTCTGAACGGTAAATACATGTTTTTCCTCGTTTGGATCTATGCTTGGGTCTCACAAGGTTAATACACAAGAAAACAGTAATATCACGAAGTAGTATCCTTACAAATAGTCTTGAATTGTTTGAAATTCCCTTTTCACACTAGCCCAAGCAAGGCTGCAAAAACAGAAAGGGTAGTATATATTCTGGAAAGTGAAATGTCATTAAAAGCATAGAGTTAAACTAATCCTTCTCAGGCTATTTGCATAATTTGTCCAAGCTTTTAATCAGCTACTAAATAGCTTTTTGTTCTCTTTACAAAAGAACATGCAAAACAGCATTTTCACACATGCTTTAAAGTCCAACTCCAACATATCCTGCCTTTTAAAGTGCTGTTTAAAGTGCACTATGTGCTATTTGTAAAGTAGCTGGCACCTCAGAATGCTGACTGACTTATATTTCTAAGAGGTACTAATTGTTAAATTGGCAAAATAGTCCATGCCCATGCATTAATCTCATATACCACCTGCTAAGAGGTGTTCTTTAAAAGCTCTTTCTGTGTAATTATAGTCAAATTGACTTCAGATGTGGCAATAAAAAATAAATCCAAAAAGCAACCTGTATTTTGAGCAGTTGCTATTAAAGTGCGTGCCATGTAATTACATTTTCAGCTCCCTCTTGACAATCGTTCCTCTCAGAACATCTAAAAGACAAAGACATGAAATCCATTCCACTCATCACATGGACCCATAAACTTTACTCAGTGCCAAATATCAAAACAGCTGCCTGCTTTTCTTTTAAATGCGTCTCTAATATTCATAAATACCAAAGATATGCCGCCACCCTCTGGCAGCATTTCTTCCATTTGATTTAGCTAATACATTATTTCCATCTGTCAACGACCCGAGGAAGTTCATTGGGAATAAATGTTCCTTCTACATGGGTTTAAATTAAATTGAATAAAAAGGAATTTCAACTTTATTCATCAAGAAAGGAGTTTACATTATGTTTCATTACAGTCTTTGGTTCACCAACCAAGTTTAATGCACTGTATAAGTAGTTAGAATGAGTGAAGTGATTCTATGTCACCACTGTACTGTATATTACATTACGCCAAAGCACACAAGACGTCTCTTCTGTGTGTTTACACATGAACTGCCTTAAAAACCGAACCAGGGAACCAGTGCGCCACAAGCTGGAGTTGGAATATGGAATATGGCTCTCCTCAACAAGTTGTTGGAGACATAATTGAAGGTCACAGATACCACAGTTGACTGATTCCTGGAGCCACTTTTAAGGATCCCTGAGAGATTCCAAAGCCCTAGTAAATGTGCGGTTGAGGAGAGAACTCACATTGTGTGTAGTTAAAATGTGAAAACGTCCTTGTGGGTTTTCATTTCTCAACATGTGGCACAGACTTCCATTTTGTGAGAAGTTTCACAAATTTGAACTAATGGTAAACTGTGCATGTACCAATGAACACTGACCCTAAAGAAAACATTTTTCTCTGAACTAGGTTGGCTAGACACAGCAGCTGATGGCTAAATAGAGGATTAAAACAACGGAGCTGAGGTAATGCTTGTTTCTGAAAAGGAATGAGAGAAAGGTGACACTTGAAAAGGGAAGCCCCCTGACCACGAGGCTGATAGCAGAGACCAGACGTCCTGAGAACGCAGGCAACATTACTAAATAGTCAGCGACAGTGAAACGCCTTGCCCGATATATCAGAGACCCCTCCTTAACACTGAATTCCTTGGCTTGGGACGTGCAGAGAAAGCTTGCTATAATGCACTTTCCTAACTGCACTGCAAGGGGAAAAAAATGAAACCACTGAAGTTTCACAACCCTCACAGGCGGTCAGGGGTCTTCTGAAGTACAGTACTGTAAGGGTTGGCTAAATATACAGCAACAACATGCAGTCTCATTGCTGGCCTCTTCTTAGCTTATTATTCTTATGCAACAGAAAGCGAAGAAGTCTGCAAGATAGTACAGCCTAGTACTGTACAATGAAAATGAAACATAACATTATCCAGACTACCTAAGCTATTCCCCTCTGAGTCTATAGACTGGGAGAGTCATTCGCCCATCCCTTAGGTTGGGGCTGAACAATGTGAGATGCAGATGAGATTTCCCATGTAACCCCTCTGAGAACCCAGGTAAAATGTGTTTCTTAGCCTCTCACCACCACCTGAACCCTAGTCCACCCATCCCACTGCACCAGGCCATTCAGCTCAACATCTGAACATTTCATTTCCTTTGAACGGGAGCATGTTAAGCAATAAATTCATACAGCTGCTAAACACATTTCCTGGACCACAGGGCATCTCTTCCACAGGTCTGGCCGGCCACAGTGAAAACTGAACAGAGATACTATGGAGGGGGATTGAGTCAGTTAAAGGTCCTCTGGAGAGGAGGAGGATTTGGCATTTATCCCCAGTGGTCACATGGTGATAGGAAGGAGAAATACAGATAGCAGGCAGCATCTGTACCTTCTCCAAAAAGACCAGTATTGTTCACATAATGAGAAAAATGTGTGGGAGTTTTTCTTACCGCTAAGGGTAGGCTAAGCGATTTTCTGCAATTGAGAAGTGGGCAATTCACTTATGGGTTGAATTTGAGTAGCTACACAGTAACTATTTCCACAGGGGCATATCTGATTGTATCTCTTATTTCATGTCCCTATAGGTTAGGGATGCTATTCACAGACAATTGATTGCAACTGAAAATTCACACAAAAATAAGGGAAAAACAAAGATAGAAAATATACCAACTAGGCTGAGCTGCCATCCTCTCCATGTAATCCTTGGCCAGGTTGAGGGCCCCGGCCCTGTGTGGGTAGAGCAGACAGAACATAGACAACACTCCCAGGTTGTTTCCATACACCTCGTTCCAGCGGGCGCTGAACTCGGCCGGGCTCCAGGGGGGCAGGTACTCCTCAGGGTGCTCCAGCATGGCCTCCCCCGCCTCGCGGATCCTCGCGGCCATCTCCCGGTGTGTCCCAGCCGCCGCCGACTGCAATTCCTCCATCTCGCCCTGGCCGAAGTACAGCATGGGGTGTCCATCGTAGTTCCCTCCCATGAAGGGTATCCCTCCACTGGGGTCTATCGTCTCCTCCGCCACCCCCACCACCGGGGCCACCAGGGGCCACAGTAGACTTATGAAGAACACTGTGGGGGCCCCTCTGGTGTAGGTCCTCATCCTCACATCAGAGAGGGCGCAGTGGCATTTCCAACAGAGCTCAGCTGAGAAGGGAAGGAGAGGGAGAAGAAAATACTTTAAGAAAGCCAGACAGCCATATTCTCTCTCTCAACTCTCCCCAGCTTTTTCATATGAGGGCTACATTCCTTGAATAATTGGATACAGCTGTATTCCTGATCATTCTGGCTTTCCCCTAATGTTCTGACAAGTTTTGAAACGCTTCAAGTAGACTGTAGACTGTGACAACTGAAAGGGAAGCTCAGATCTCTGTTGTAAAAATGCAACTTATTTATATGAATAATCAAAATAGACCCACGCCCCCTTCCTCCTCCCCCATGTGTATCTTGAGAAGAGGTAGCTGTAATGTGTATAGTGTGCTATCATACCTCAGATTGATAGTGTATCCAGCTATTGGCGAGAGGTGTGTTCATCAGGGTAGATAATCCTTACATTTGTTTGGCGGTGTCTCAGGTGAATCTAGCCATGTACACCCACATAGTCAGAAAGATGGTCCTCAACACTCTAAAGGTCATAAAGGTCTCTGTGGTATTCTATTCGTCAGTTATAGTGGTTTGGCTTAACCAATGACTAACATCACCTGGTACATTTAACACTATGGTGGTGCAAGTCATCTCTTCTCAAGAATGTGGACATCCATTTCATTGCCTTACTCTTGGCACTTGCCTAGGGCAAAATCAAACGGTGGTGACTTTGAAGGTTGTCTAGAGAGTCTAGACTCTGGTCAGTCCTATTAGCGTGAGTTTGATCTGTCGTGTATTTTAATAAACAATTTAGTATTGCCTACTAAAAATGACACCAATGGGGACAAGGGAGCTAAATGTCCATTATTGTGCAGATGTTGCTTCACTTGACCAACTAGCTAGATATGACACCTGACCTCATAAACGGGCACATTCCAGTTTAAAGAGGCATCTGTAGTTTGAACAATAACAAAGGGGCCAACTTTGTAACAACTGAGGGATGGGGCTGGAGAAATACAACCATTCTCAAACTCATGGACAGAGATATAGAAACAAGGACTGACCATCCATGACATACAAACTATTTTTTTGAACCATTTTGAGGCTAACAGTATTTGTTTACATTTACATTGTTCACAAAGCGTAAAACAACTTAATTTGTGGGGTTCTGATGGGGTATGATAGTTGTACTGAGCTCATGGGAGATCTATACATTCTATCCTTCAATAATCAATGGGTACATTTCATTTAAATGTCTACAAATGGATGTAACAACTGCAGATTGCCCATTTAAAGACATAATCAGATAGTCTACCATTACTGCCTTAAAGACCATGAACCCTGGATGTGGAAGTGAAACCTATTCCTGCTATGTGTTTAGGGACATGGAGATTGAGCACTGATTGGTTTAGGGGAATAAAGGAAACCAGTAGAGGGGGACAGCTGTCCCTCTCCTGGACTGGATAAACCTTTGACTGCTTTGTTTTCTTTCAATTTACACAAAAATTACAAACTGATGGCACAAAATGGGCAAATCATTCTCAAATAGAGGTTTAGTTTTTAAAAGACCTGTGCCCTTGAAACTTGATACGACTATTTCAAATGACCACGTTGAAAAACAAATGACTATAGAATGTGTATTATGAAAACTATTCTATACTACTCCATCACTCGAAAGTAGGCCTAATACAAACCCTAAACTCAAGGGTTTACAGTGGCAACCACCAATTTACAGTAAAGTAGCTCCACATATTATATGTTCTACCTGGCTGCTCACACATCTCCTTACATTGGATAGTCTACATTCAGGTCGCCAGCGTCCTAACACATGTTTTAGTCATATAAAAAGACACCTTTGCCTAAGTGTCCGTTTTTTTTCCTCATATCAGTAGGCTAGTTTTCCTCAGGTCATGGGAAATAAAATGGTCATATTTTAATACGTATACACAACTCTGACAATATCCTACACTTGTACATATCGTATCTAATGTCCTTGTATGTGACTTTTGTCATCCGTTTCCCGAATGTCACAAGGACAAAAAAAATATTTAGTTCATTATTCCGTGTAAATATGTACATCTACTTACATAAATAGTACTTTTCTTATATGTAATTAGTGAATTATTATTCCAACATCGAAAAACGTTTAATAACACACGGCATTAACGTATAAATATGCGCAGATAGCACACTGGATCCGAAGTCTTTAAAAAAAAAAAAATCGATCGGTGGCTTGTTGTAAAGAAAGAACAATACACTGATTAAGATTAGCCTACCTGTCAAAACCCGTTGTTGTACAATTGTAGTCCAGATTTGACACTCCCCCTACAAATCATTTCTGTGTTATAAATGTAATCCCCGTGACATGCATCGATACGTTGATTCTTCAAGTAGTGAAACAAAGTATACCCTCTTTGCGCAAGGTTTTGGAGAGAAGAACGTCAGCAATTCTGCCGAATGAGGAGGGGCAGTAGAGGAAAGTGACTAAAGAAGTAGGAGAGAGACAGAAATGACTGATTTGTAGACACAAACAGCCAGGTAGTGAGAACATATGTGTAGAATTGAAAGTAGCCAAACAGTCTAAAACACATTTTGAAACAGTCGAATCCCATTTTGTAATGATCTGACGTCGACACATTTTCAGATGTTTTATTCGAACTTTCAAGAAAAGTCAAATCATCAGAAAAATGCAGTGTCTAACAAAATTGTATAACTTTATTTATTTCACAGACAGTACATCGAACACTATCCCTGCATCTCCTCTAGAACACTAAAATACCACTAATGAATTGAACATAAGGCAAATGAGCAAATAAGTTTCTAAATCAGATGGGGGGAAAAAGTAAATGGAATACAATCACCAACACTGCACTGCATTTAACACCAACACACATTTAAAACAGAAATAATCCAAAAACCAATTAAGGTCTGCTGTCCTCTCTAAAGTACTTCCTGTAAAAATACTTCTACAAGCAAGCAAATTAAGACTTGTTTCTTATTATTATAATACAACTAGTCTATATGCAGCTAACCAACACATGTAACCATTCAGAAGTCAATTAAAGCATATCTTCAAATTGGTACTGCATATGAAGCATAAGTATAACACATTTTTACACAGTAGTCACTCCAACCGCACTATAGTTTACTGTTGCACCAAAAGAATAACAGAGTACACAGAGCGTAATCTTTAAGCATCCAATATTACCGTTTAATTATTTTCTATTCTTTCAACAAAAAAGGTAACACTAAGGACTGATTGTGCAATTTCTTCAAGAACAATCCTCTTAAACACCTTCCACAAAATCAATACTGTTACGTTGCATAAATTATTGGCGACAGGCGCAGGAATACATAATAGGGGGTTTTAATACTTCACCCAAATTAAACAACATGCCATGAAAGGCACGGGGACGATGCCCAGAACAAATACAAAACACACTGGGATGCAACCCAAACAAAAGAACGAGGTAAGACCCGTAATAACAATGCACGGGACGAGACCCGTAATAACAATGCACGGGACGAGACCCGTAATAACAATGCACGGGACGAGACCCGTAATAACAATTGTACAAAACACGCAGCACGAAAGCCGAAACAACACAGGTACTCACAGGACCAACGGGCATGGTGACAATGGTGAACAGAGTATATACAATTACTAATAAGGGGAAATGGGAACCACGAGTGCGTATTTAGACAGTTCAGTGAAGCCTAGAAGGCCGGTGATGTAGAACTCCGGAACTGGTGCACGGAATGAGCAGCAGTACCGGGGAATCTGTGACAAACACAGGGGAAATGCTTTATTTTAAAGGACATCTTAAGTTACTGTCACTGAAATGCATACAGTGAAACAGAAAACCAAAATGGCTGTTTGTTATGTATTATACACACACACATCATACCAAGGATACTGGACATAATGAATTATTAGGAATTTCTCTCTGGAGACAACAGACAACACCGCTGTGACTGCAACGTTGCACTCCAGCTCCGATCATGTTTTTTGAGGTAACACACCAAAAAACTAAATGTAGGACAGTATTTACAGGGCTTAAAGTTTTTTTTTTGTACTCTGAAGAGTTATTAACTTACATTGAATGATGTACTTGTAGGGGGTTTAACTGGAACATCAATTACCTATCTAGCTACATTACAAAAGTGGTCTTCACATGAAACAATATGAATAATATGCTTTAAAATCAGCACTGTTTGCTGACACGCCCACACACATACAATTGGCAAGTCACATTTTTTCCACACACATGTACAATAATCCACGTACAGAACAACGTTCAAATGTAGCCAGGTTACTTGCAGAGAGAGATACTGTGCTTTCACATTCCCATGGTTTCTACCAATGTGAGCGTGATTTCCTGTGCCAGAGGGATCAATGGTGTGGTTCAGGTGTGGAACTACAGGCGAGATGGAGGCACATTCCTCCCCTTTAGGCTGAGGAGGGCGAGGGGGCGACTCTGGGGAGGAGGGACTCTTTAAGACGACTGACTCTGGAACTTTCTCAGCAGGGAATCTGGGGGTCTGGGGTAGTAGCCGGTGGTGCAGGGTTTGTTGGGACAGAACCTGGGGAACTTGTAGTTCAGAGGCAGATCTATGGAGGAGGACGAGAGATTAAACTAGTGAGAATTATGTCATACCAACCAGTTTTGCCTGCTTAGCTAGGACATGTAACCCTCAAAGTTTCCATTCTGCACACATCATCAACAATAGCTAGGAGTGGTCCATGACTACATTTTTTTCTCTCTCTGATTTCTGGAAATTGCGCAAAGCTCTGCCAAAGCAAACCGTCACGAAAAGGAACAAACTGTTTTAGAAAGCACTTAGGCAAACACTTTATTTGGATAGTCCATCTGTAGATGCTCAGTAACATTAAACTATCTATCTATCTACTAACCCTAACCCGTATCCTATCCCTAAACATAACCCCTTAACTTAACCATTATTCTAAACCTAACCTTAACAATAACTGTAACCTTAGTAAGCAGTTGCTTATCAACAGTCTATTCTACAGATGGTCATACTATCTGGACTATCCAAATAAAGTGTGACCAGCACTTCATAGCAAGAATAAGGAACAGGTAGTAGAGGATATATGGGGTCAAATTACTCTTTAAACTAGCAGAGCATGCCTCTCTCAAGACAAGAGGCGCTGCGGTCTAAGGCACTGCATCTCAGTGCTAGAGGCGTCACTACAGGCTGTATCACAACCGGCCGTGATTAGGAGTCCCATAGGGCGGCGCACAATTGGCCCAGGGTCGTCCCGGGTTCGGCTGGTGTAGGCCGTCATTGTAAAAAAGAATATGTTCTTAACTGACTTGCCTAGTTAAATAAAGGTTAAATAAATAAATACAGCAATTTGGTAGGTCATTACGCAACACAGAGTCAGTGGGCCCCCGTAGCCCTCTCCTCCCTGTACCTGCAATAGACTCCACACTGGGGATGGCCATGGTGCTGTATTTGTGGATGCTATGGCAGCACCAGGTGAGTTTCTGGCTCTCCTCGTCCCCTTCACCACTCTTGTGTGAGTCCACAAAGTAGGATCCCCACTGTTCTGATGGAGCAGAGGGCGCCTTCATGCCCTGGTCCTGAAAGCACATCATATGGGTTAAAGAGGGAGTGATTCACTGACCAGAAAGAGGTACGGGGCAGCAGATAGCCTAGCGTTTAAGAGCGTTTGGCCAGTAACAGAAAGGTTGTTGGTTCGAATCCCCGACTTGATTAGGTGAAAAATCTGCAGATGTGCCCTTGAGCAAGGCACTTAACCCTAATTGCTCCTGTAAGTTGCTCTGGATAAGAGCATCTGCTAAATGACAAAAACTGTAAATGTAAGTCCTCCTACTAGGGAGGAAACGTGTGGGTAATAATGGATCCACTTTTCAACATAAGAAGCAGTGTGGAGTTGGTCACTTTGCCAAGAGAAAACCTCTACCCTTCTTACTCATACTTATCAGTGCCATTTGTCTAACATGTTAATAACAGGATGTGGTTAACAAGCATGAACAGATAACAAATCAAAACAGAGGTGGCAGAAGAAATGTATACATCTAAATTAGTCAACTCGTCCAAATACTTCCTTAAAATGGGATTCAGTTCATCTGGGAGAAAGGTCAATGCTTCAAATGAAAATTGTTGCTACTTTTTCCCTCTCCTGGTGGAAAGTGTGATGAAGACGTTATTCTGAATGGTGAAGCTTTTTGACTCCCAATCAGACTTAGAGGCGGAGTTGCTCGCTGAGAAAAATGGTTTATGTTAAAAGTCATCAATAAGATTCGATGAATCCAGGGCATGGAAATATTCTGTCTCAAACTACTGCGCTAACTACTTCTCATTCTTCCCTAGTTATGGAGCTTTTCTACATGACACAGAACCTCATAATTCATCATTAATAACTGGCAAATTGATGCACAACAGTACATTGCCTATTCACGTGGAAAATTCCCACCAGATATTGAGAGCCAAAATGTAACCAAAAGGAATCTGGGGGAAACTGATGAGAAACATGTTGTTCCAGGCAGCTTTCTGAGACTGTCTAATGTGTTACATACACTTTGGCTGCAGTGGAGCTACAGCTCAGAGCTGACACACCACAGTGGAGAGAGAGAGAAACCTACTGGAGCTTCCAGGAGTCAGAGGATAACAAATTTCTCCTAAACGAGGCAAATGGGGAAATAGGTTTTAGTAAGGAAAAGTGAAGTGAAAAGAGGAAGTGGAGCGAGAGAGAAAGAGAAAAGAGAAGAGCGTGAGAAAGAGAGGTAGAGGTAGTGAGTCTAGGCCGAGACGATTTGTCCACCGACAAGGCCCTGTGCTCCGATCTGTCTTTAGAGTGCGTTCGTCAATACACTCTGGCTATCAACTCTTATTTCAGAGCATTCTCGTCTGAGTGTGCCAGAGCACAGAATAACTGACGAATTTACGAACGCGCATCACCCGTTGAATATGACCGGTGTCAGTAAACATTGGCCAAAAAATATATATAATTACATTTTTGCCAGCAGCACAGTTAGTCAGCAACGCTCTGGATAACATGAAATTAGCCGAACCAGCTCTGCTAGGGCGAGTAAAATGGTCAGAGTGAGGTGTTCTCTCATTTGTGTCTGGAAGTAACTAGCAAGCAAGACAACTTTAGCCAGTTAGCTTGGGTGCTTGACTGCCGTTGCGAGGACGGAACGCTCAGATCAACCCTACTCCTCGGCAGTGTCTCACGGGTGCTCTCTGAACTGATCTGAATTTACAAAACGGCCAATCTGGCAATGCTCAGAGCACATTCCGAGCGCACTCTGGCAATCCAGAGTAAATTTACGGACACACACTTAGTGGTGTCCTATCCAAACCAGGTGGTTCCTCTCATCGTTCCTGGCAACATATATGCTGACTCACCTAATTCCCTCTCAGGAAGCACTGACCCCTCTGGATATGGATAGACTATGGCCTGGTCAGTGAGGGAGAGGGCAGCACTGACGATATTACATAATAGTTGTAAGAATGTGTTTATAGTTTCCTTCCTAACAGTACGTCAACTGCCGTGAGCATTTACTTTGCCTACTTTCCTGTACTGACACTAGGCAGTAATACAGACTCATATAAACTTGTTTCAGCATGACCGCTTTTACAGATTTCGCCATTAGTTGTGGAACTGTAATTATACGAAACTGCCACGGAACACTTACAACACTGTAAGTCTTCTGACAGCGCTTACAAAATGAACAAGCCCATGTACCCACTCAGACACGACACGCGGGGTGGGTATATTGTGGCATTGAGCAAAGCAAAGCAAAGGGGCTGGGGGTTGGGAGGACATGTCTTTCAGGGAGCAAGGTAAAAAGGTGGGAGAGCGCTTTGAACGGAAACAGCTGCTTGTGTGAACTAACCTCAAACTTTCCCTTCTTGCCCCGAGGCTCCGCTTGGGCCTCGTTGGTCTTCGCTGCGTCGCACCTCGGGACGCCCTCTCCCTCCATTTCCTCCACGATCATCACCGTCTCCCACTTCCCGAACGTGCTAGCAGGGAACATGTCCGACCGCATGCTATCCCCAAAGTACACCACCTGTATAGGGTAGGAGACAGGATAGACAATGAATGAGGCCACATTCGCAGCTGCTCAGTAAATGAAGTTGACTTTTCTATGTTATAGTAATTACCCCCTCATCTGATTAGTAGAGTGCTGTAATAAAATAGCATTTTTCTTCTGGATTCGTTTCAAGGTAGCGCTCAGCAGTAGTCAAATTCAACAAATCCGACATGTGTCTTACTGCCCCTTAGGGCGAACTACACCAGACACGATGGGGCTACAAAAACCCATCACGTCTTCTTTGACCATCATTTCTGGTTTTGTACTCAAGAAAAACACGTTAAGACAGGCTTAGCTGAACAGCGTACCAAAACTGACTGGCAACCCATTTCCTTACTTTTGAAACCATTGAAATGCATAATAGTTGAATTCCTTGCAAACCCAGTGGAAACGAAGGGTTAAGAAGAGTGTCAGATTAGGGAACAACTAGAGGAAGAAAAAAACCAAGAATGCTGCCATAATGGAAACAGCTCTTTAGAGGAAATAGCTCCTTGAGTTTCAGCACATCACACAACTCTGACTTCTCAAGGGGTCCATTTAAGGAGAGAAGAAAGGTTATGACCCCAGGCCACTGGTGTCAGTGTTCTATAAGGATAATGAGAAAATCTTGGTACTAAAGACACACACTTAAAGAGTCCTTCACATAGCTCTCTGTGTGGAATGCAGAGTGGGGTGTGTGTGTTTTTTTTTGGGGGGGGGGGGGGGGGGGGGGGGGGGGTATAGATGAGGCATCCATAAAGAGGAGGGGGGTGAGGGAGGAGTGGAGGGTCTCTAATGAATTAATGTGGGCCGCAGTCCTCGCTCCGGAAACCCCCCCCCCCTCTTCTCAGGCCCTTTACAGAGTCTATGACCAGGCTTTGCAGTCCCACGCATAAATAAACAGGACAGTCGGCCAGCCTGGGGCCCAGCCTGTGGAGCTCTGGGGCTGGGGCGGGCTCAGGCATCAGGTTTCCAGGCTTTCCCAGAAACTGGCCACAGAGATGAAGAGAGAGCACTGCTGCGGAGTGCACCGATCGTTTTTCAGCTCCCAACTGCAGCCAGAGGCATCGGATCAGTATGATAAATATTTACAGGGCCAGGAATTCCAACACAGTGGCAAAACATTATAGAGAGGCTTTCATGATAAAGAGTTTCATTAGGCTGAGACAGATAATGCAACAGAATTCAGGTTAACTCTGACTTTCTCCATAATTTGTAACTACAGTTGAAGTTGGAGGTTTGCATACACTTAGGTTGGAGTCATTAAAACTTGTTTTCAACCACTCCACAAATTTTTTGTTATTAACAAACTATAGTTTTGGCAAGTCAGTTAGGACATCTACTTTGTAAGTAATTTTTCCAACAATTGTTTACAGACAGATTATTTCACTTATAAGTCAGAAGTTTACATACACTAAGTTGACTGTGCCTTTTAAACAGCTTGGAACATTCCAGAAAATTATGTCATGGCTTTAGAAGCTTCTGATAGGCTAATTGACATCGTTTGAGTTAATTGGAGGTGTACCTGTGGATGTAATTTCAAGGCCTACCTTCAAACTCAGTGCCTCTTTGCTTGGCATCGTGGGAAAATTAAAAGAAATCAGCCAAGACCTCAGAAAAAAATTGTAGACCTCCACAAGTCTGGTTCATCCTTGGGAGCGATTTCCAAACACCTGAAGGTACCACGTTCATCTGTATAAACAATTGTACGCGAGTATATGGGACCACACAGCCGACAGCCTTGGAACTGACAGCCATGGGACCACACAGCCGTCATACCGCTCAGGAAGGAGAAGCGTTCAGTCTCCTAGAGATGAACATACTTTGGTGCGAAAAGTGCAAATCAATCCCAGAACAACAGCAAAGGACCTTGTGACGATGCTGGAGGAAACAGGTACAAAAGTATCTAGTATCTATATCCACAGTAAAACGAGTTCTATATCGACATAACCTGAGAGGCCACTCAGCAAGGAAGAAGCCATTGCTCTAAAACTGCCATAAAAAAGCCAGACTACGGTTTGCAACTGCACATTGGGACAAAGATCATGCTTTTTGGAGAAATGTCCTCTGATGAAACAAAAATAGAACTGTTTGGCCATAATGACCATCGTCATGTTTGGAGGAAAAAGGGGGAGGCTTGCAAGCCGAAGAACACCATCCCAACCGTGAAGCACGGGGGTGGCAGCTTCATGTTGTGGGGGTGCTTTGCTGCAGGAGGGACTGGTGCACTTGGATATATTGAAGCAATATCTCAAGACATCAGTCAGGAAGTTAAAGCTTAGTCGCAAATGGGTCTTCCAAATGGACAATGACCCCAAGCATACTTTCAAAGTTGTGGCAAAATGGCTTAAGGACAACAAAGTCAAGGTATTGGAGTAGTCATCACAAAGCCCTGACCTCAATCCCAAAGAAAATTTGTGGGCAGAACTGAAAAAGCGTGTGCGAGCAAGGAGTCCTACATACCTGACTCGGGTACACCAGCTCTGTCAGGAGGAATGGGCCAAAATTCACCCAACTTATTGTGGGAAGCTTGTGGAAGGCTACCCGAAACGTTTGACCCAAGTTAAACAATTTAAAGGCTACCAAATACTAATTTAGTGTATGTAAACTTCTGACCCACTGGGACTGTGATGAAAGAAATAAAAGCTGATATGAATCATTCTCTCTCCTATTATTCTGACATTTCACATTCTTAAAATAAAGTGGTGATCCTAACTGACCTAAGACAGGGAATCTTCACTAGGATTAAATGTCAGGAATTGTGAAAAACTAAGTTTAAATGTATTTGACTACGGTGTGTGTAAACTTCCGACTTCAACTGTAGCTACAACCTGTGGCTCCCTCCCTTCCCCTAGACCCAGTCAAGAGACCCCCAGCCCAGTTCACTGCCCCCCTACACTTATCAATGCATCACTCAGAGCAGCGATTAGAGGTAAAGCCACCCCTGGATAAACAGGTCTGAAAAGCCACAGCAGCCCAGAAAGCCCAGCTTAATGAGCCCATTGTGCTCCACTGTGTGCGGCCTGACTGGGACAGACAGAGGCCGTGTCCCAAATGGCACCCTATTCCCTACATAGTGCACTACTAGCAGGGCACCGGTCAGAAGTAGTGCACTATTTAGGGAATAGGGTGCTATTTGGGACGCAAACATACAAGCGGGAGGGGGAGATCACATATCTGACATGAGCGGGCCAGGGAGATAAGGACTATAATCCATGTTACTTAGCAACGCTGCTGATATGCAACTAATGAAATGGTAAGGACACAACTGAACTGCAATATTCTGATGCTGTCTTTCTTGGATTACAAAAATGATGTAATATTTCAATCAATGTGAATATGTGAAACTGCCAATGTATAGCAAATGGCTTATGATCACACCAGGCTTATACTGCTCTTTTAATTTAATAAAAAAACTAGTGCCATTTCAACCATTGACTCACTGAGTCTGTATGAGATGGGCAGCTCAGTGTATAAGTTGTGATCCTACACATAGCAGCCAGGCCTGTAAAAACTGCTACAGGGGACCTACATGGGACTGTAATCTGCTCTGAATGCCTCCCATTCAGCCGGCCTACTGGCCTACATTAAGTCCTATCAGGTAAAAGTGAAGAGAACCCAAAATGTTGACCGCCTCAGGTCACCCCAGAGTGGCTGCCTTAAAGCTGCCACAAGTGCAGGTTGACACTGCATTCCGCGAGTGCTTTCTCCACGTGGCCCGATAATAGAGGGGGGCATTGAGCGCCCCTGGCCGTGTTGGAGGGGTGGATGTTTGGAGGCGGGAGAGGAAGGAGAGGCTGAGGACGTGGATAATGATCATGCCTGGGTGCACTCGAAGGGCCTTGACACAGCTGTTGCCGGGGCCTTTCCTCAAGAGCTGAGACAGAGCACAAACAGAGTCTCAGAGTCAGACGAGCTAGCTGCCTGCCAGAGATCGTATAGGCTGTGTACGAGGCCATGTTTCCCTCTCCGTCACACCGGTGTAAATCTCCCTGAGCTGATTTATATAGGACGTCCGATCTCTGTGCGTTTGCCAGGAACGGAAGCTCACTGTCCTGTGGATAAACATGGAGACACAGATCCCAGGATAGTATGGAAGTGATGGTTATTTGGATACATGTATAACATTTGCTAGTTACTTCAACAGTTGAGCATAACTTCCTCTGTAAGGACAAGAAAATATTCAACTAACCCATCAAACAAACAATCAATGAATCAACAAATCTAACCTTGGGCTCAGGTTTCCCAGTCATTGTTTTGAGCAGCTGGTGGAGGTGGGGCCAGTTTCCTTGAGAGTACCAGCCAGGCTTGTCCAGGGACGGCAGTCCTTCACTCTCTTCCACATCATTCACTGCAAGACAAAGTGAGCAACCTTACCACAGGGTCACCACACGGCTCGACCACGCCACTCAATGACACGAACATACACGACCACACCGCACAACCACACCTCAAATATTTCCATAGTTCAATATACAGTACTCTTGTGAGGGATTTTTAAAAAATGTTGAAAAGGGCGATTTTTTCACAGGGGAAATGAGCCTATTTGGAGCTACTTTCATGAGTATGTTTCCTAAACAGTTCATATTTAGGTCTCAGCATGTGGTCTAATTCTGGATATCTATTTCCTTCTAAACTCTGCTCTTAGCTTTGCTGCTGCTGGTACACAGAGTACAGCGGCCATTACATCAGCACAGCAAGGGAAAAACAGTTCTCGGAGTCAAAACAGAGTCATGGGCCTGCGTCCCAAATGGCACGGTATTAGCACACTAATGAAGCATTTAAGGTGGCCCTGGTCAAAAGTAGTGCACTATATACAGAACATGGTGCAATTTTGGACACGCCCAAGAAGGCTAGCCTGCTTCCTCCTCTCATACCTCTGTGGGTGCAGTGGCTCAGCCTGGCCCGGTGTAGCCGCGTCTCAATGTGCGTCCCAAAATGGCACCCAATTCCCTATGTAGGGCACCACTTTTGATAAGGGCTCTGTTCAAAGTAGTGCACTATATAGGGAATAGTGTGCCATTTAGGAAACACCCTCAGCCACCAGGCAATGTGTCGGCTTCTCAGTGAAGAGGAACACTTCATAGAAGTCACAGAGGTCACACATCAATCAGTACAAGAAAGTGTGTCAATGACCTCATAGAAGTATTTACATAAATAACACTCTAGGGTCTTTCCAGGCTTCAGGTACATGGTTTATGTCTTGACGCTCGACAACAGCCAAATACTCTTCACTTAGTCATTCCTAGTTGATTGGAGGGGTTTTGGTTTTGGCTGTTTGGCTGCTGCTTAGCAATAACCCCAGTCTGCTTCAGTTTGAGCAAGGGGGCATTGGAAGACAGCCAAAACAAGATAGAGAGAGGCTGGAATGTAAACCACCACACAACTTCTAGAGCATTACACACACTCTAGAAACTGCAAGGCGGGGAGATCACAGAAAGTTCCTCGAAAACAAATCTAATGTTTAGCTGAAAAGAGAACTCAGTTAAACAGCTAGGATTTAGGCCTGCTGGAATCTCCATTGAGTAAATAAACTCAGCAAAAAAAGAAATGGCCCATTTTTCAGGACCCTACTTTCAAAGATAATTCATAAAAATCCAAATAACTCCACATATCTTCATTGTAAAGGGTTTAAACACGGTTTCCCGTGCTTTTTCAATGAACCGTAAACAATTAATGAACATGCACCTGTGGAACGGTCGTTAAGACACAGCTTACAGACGGTAGGCAATTAAGGTCACAGTTATGAAAACTTAAGACACTAAAGAGGCCTTTCTACTGACTCTGAAAAACAGCAAAAGAAAGATGCCCAGGGTCCCTGCTCATCTGGGTGAACGTGCTTTAGGCATGCTGCAAGGAGGCATGAGGACTGCAGATGTGGCCAGGGCAATAAATTGGTATGTCTGTACTGTGAGACGCCTAAGACAGCGCTACAGGGAGACAGGACAGACAGCTGATCGTCCTCACAGTGGCAGACCACGTGTAACAACATCTGCACATCACACCTGCGGGACAGGTACAGGATGGCAACAACAACTGCCCGAGTTACACAAGGAACACACAATCCCTCCATCAGTGCTCAGACTGTCCGCAATAGGCTGAGAGAGGCTGGACTGTGGGCTTATAGGCCTGTTGTAAGGCAGGTCCTCACCAGACATCACCGGAAATAACGTCGCCTATGGGCACAAACCCACCATCAGTGGATCAGACAGGACTGGCAAAAAAGCACTTTTCACTGACGAGTCACGGTTTTGTGTCACCAGGGGTGATGGTCGGATTTGTGTTTATCGTCGAAAATAAACGCAGTTGACAGTGAGAGGACGTTTCTTTTTTTGCTGAGTTTAGTACCTTATAAACTGGGTGGGTCAAGCCCTGAATGCTGATTGGCTGACAGCCATGGTATATCAGACCGTATACCACGGGTATGACAAAACATGTATTTTTACTGCTATGATTATGTGGGTAACCTGTTTATAATACTAATAAGGCACCTCGGGGGTTTGTGACATATGACCAATATACCACAGCTAAGGGCTGTGTCCAGGCACTCCGCATTGCGTCTTGTGTAAGAACAGCCCTTAGCTGTGGTATACTGACCATATACCACACCTCCTCGGACCTTATTGCAAAAGTATACCCTTTGCTGCCCAGCTTTTAGGAACCCTGCACTTTGAAGTGGGTGACTGCACTTCTGGACAGGAGAAGAAAACAGTCTTTATGAGACTGATGGGCGCTTAAGACCAGCAGCAAGAGAACCTCTACCTTCTTTTTTAGAAAAAGACAGTCCTTGACAGAGTGGGCTGCACCAGGTTCACGCTAAGGTTAAATATGCTATAAATATTGTGGCAGAAGAGAAGAGACAAAGCACAGACTTTAGTTTGTGCAATTCAGACAGACAGACAGACAGACAGACAGACAGACAGACAGACAGACAGACACAGAGACAGACAGACAGACAGACAGACAGACAGACAGACAGACAGACAGACAGACAGACAGACAGACAGACAGTATAACAGCTGTGAGGATGCAGGGACCTTAAGAGAAAGTGGAATGAGGAGTATGTGGTCTCTGGAACCCCAGAAAAACTGAGCACAGAAACACACAGGCGTGCGCGCGCACACAAAGAATACCAGTCACCCTTTAGGATGTGAAATCCTGTGGCGTTTTCACTGTAACCAGGCAAATATTTAGAGAGATCTGGCATCCTCTGGACAAATGGCTGCTGAAGGCCATGGTCACGTCTCAAATGGCACCCTACTGCCTATACAGTGCACTACTTTTGACCAGGGTCCATAGGGTTCTGTTCAAAAGTAGTGCAATATATAGAGAATAGGGTGCCGTGTGGGACGCAACCCACGCTTAATAAGAGGCTGGGAGGAGTCTGATGCTAGCAGCCAAAGTAAAGGATTGGTTTATAAAACCTCTCAGTCTAATACAGTACCTGGCAGGAACTGAGCTCTTATGAATTATATAATGTATAACTCCTGTCCTGTGTAGGAACCCATTTAATGACACACATACAGTATTTGAGCCAATCCATCAAATGAGGCTGATGTTGGAAAAAAATATCTAAATTGAGATTACTTTTTTTTTTTAGGTAGGTCCAGAATTAGTGAGCATTAAAATAACCTATAACCTCTTGAATATTTCTGGACATAAAACTGCATACATACACTGAGTGTACAAAACATTAGGAACGCCTTCCTAATATTGAGTTGCACCCCCTTTTGCCCTCAGAACAGCCTCAATTCGTCAGGGCATGGACCATGGACTCTACAAGGTGTCGAAAGTGTTCCACAGGGATGCTGGCTTTGTTGACTCCAATGCTTCCCACAGCTGTGTCAAGTTGGCTGGATGTCCTTTGGGCAGTGGACCATTGTTAATACAAACCGGAAACTGTTGAGTGTTAAAAACTCAGCAGCGTTGTAGTTCTTGTTGTTTTGCCCATTCACCCTCTGAATGGCACACATTCTCAATCCATGTCTCAATTCTCTCAAGGCTTTAAAAATCCTTCTTTAACCTGTCTCCTCCCCTTCATCTACACAGATTTAACAAGTGACATCAATAAGGGATCATAGCTTTCACCTGGTCAGTCTACTATGTCATGGAAAGAGCAGGTGTCCAAATGTCAACAAATTAAACTGGACTATGTATACATACTGTGGGGTCCGAAATGATTGATAAAGATCAGCAAAAAACTATCAAATAAATCATTCAAATACTGAGCTATATTGTATGGTAAAGTTTTTTGGGGAATTATACTAATACAATTGCCTAGAGAAAGAGATTTTGTTTAACAATAAATACAAGTTTTTCTCAAAAGTATATATATATATATATATATATATATATATATATATTTTCCACCCGTTTTCAATACCTCACCTTGCGAGGATAACGGGACTGAGACTCCGCAAATGGATCTTCCAGCAAGACAATAACTTCTAGCACACATCAAAATCCACAAAGAAATGGTTAATTGGCCACAAAAATCTAAATTTTGCAATGGGCATCTCAGTCTCCGAACCCATTGAAAACCTGTGGTTTGAATTGAAGAGGGCAGTCTACAAGCGCAGACAAAGGATATCAAGGATCTGGAAAGATTATGTATGGAGGAATGATCTAAGTTCCCTACCAATGTGTTCTCCATCTCATAAAACATTTTAGAAAAAGTCTTAGTGCCGTTATCTTCACAAGGTAAAGTACTGTATCAAAAGATATTGAAAACAGGGGTGTCAATCATTTTGACCCCTACCTTTTTGAGAGAAGAAAAATGTTACCTGTTAAACAAAATATCTTTCTCTGGTCAATTGTATTAGTATAAAATAATATAGTTTCCTAATTTCTTTGGAGCATACAATACAGCTCAGTATTTTAATTATTTATTTTACGGTCCTTTTTTCTCATCTTTATCAAGGGTGTCAATCATTTCGGTCCCCACGGTATTTGTGGACAAGATTTCAACCTTCTGATAGTAAACTAGCCTTTGACCTCCTGAGCTAAGACGGACCTTGTCGACTCAGCTTTATCCGATCAACTTAACAGCATCACTATAGCAACACTTAGAACATTACAATAGAGGCACATAAGTAGTGCACAACATTGATGTTATATCCCAGAGGCCAATATCTCTGTATGGATGAAATAAGAAAATCAAATCAGATATCTCTCCAGTATGGAACAGAACCAGCCACTGACTGAGGCTATATCTGCCAACGTGGCGAGGGCTGGAGGAGGAGTGAATATTTGAGCGGCTGGGTCATTGTGTTTCAACACATAATGCTTCGCTCCAGTGTTATTCCTGGCGGGAACGCGGTCCAGATGGGGGAGCATTCCAGAGCCGGTGCACACCTTCAGGAACCGATCGGGATTAAATATAAGCTGCCTGAGCAGGAAAACTGGGACCATGTGTGGATCACAGATCATATTAGAAAATACTGACAGCTAATATGAACAAAAAAAGATGTTGGATCTTAATTTGATCACCCTGTTGCAGGATCACTTTTCTGCAATGCAGTACATTTAAACTTGTAGTGTATTTGGAGGTTTAAAAAGGCTTCTTGAAGTTTGTAATTCCCATATTGAAATTTCAGACTTGGTTTTCCCCTACAAAAACGTCCATAAATGATAAAAATCACAAAAAAAATCACTTTTTCTGTCGCTGCAGGATTATTCTCCTGCTGTAGCAGATTGGCTCAAATGAAGATCCTACATCTGTAGATTGATGTTCACCACCTGTCTTGATGCTAGTTTATCCTACTGGTTTCACTTGGGTTTTGAGAGATTATTAGATGCACAGATTGGACTCCAACTCCACAAGTATTCAGATTTTATTAGAACCAGAAAAGTGATTCTGCAACAGGAAACTGCACCAAATACCCTAGTTTCGTACTCCTAATTATCCCGAGTGGCGCAGCGGTCTAAGGCACTTCATCTCAGAGCTAGAGGCGCCACTACAGACCCTGGTTTGATCCCGGGCTGTATCACAACCGGCCGTGATCGGGAGTCCCATAGGGCGGCGCACAACTGGCCCAGCGTCGTCCGGGTTAGGGGAGGGTCTGGCCGAGTTAGGCTGTCATTATAAATAAGAATTTGTTCTTAACTGACTTGCCTAGTTAAATAAAAATAAATATTTTTAAAAATCCTTAAACATCTGAAGACTCACCTCCATGCTAGTTGGAAGAACTAGTATTTTATCTCTGAACAAAGCTTTATCTCCTGACTGTTGGATAATGGGAACCTGGTGTGTTAACATCACTCAATGGAGACTAACAATCCTGACTGCCAATGAGTCCAACCTGAGACCTGCCCCCCACGATAAGTTTCAGTAATCACCATCATGAGATCCCACTGGGGTGTAAAATCTACAGCCCTGCAAAGCTCTTTTTGATGAAGGCAAAGGGCTGTTCCACAGTGCTTAGTGTTGCTGTGAAGTGTACTGTACATCGGGTGTCTTGTGTGAAAATGCAGACATACAGATAGGCAGGCCGGCAGGCCGGCAGGAACTCACCCAGAGTCCTGAAGGGCCTCTGTTGGGGCACCAGGGAGAAGAACCCAGGCTTCAAGGCGTTGGTGATTATGATGTCAAACAGCTCCTCCCAGTCCTTCCTGCAATAGCCAATGAGAAACGATCCATCTGATTATTACAAACAAATACAGGCTTAGTGAAAGGTCAAAGTTTGGACGCCGTTCCTGTTTAGCACAAGATCATTTAAAAAAAAAAACATTGCTTGAACTAAACATTAGGGAGCTGATGAAAACCAGTCAACCATAAACAGTGCATTTATGGAAAGGGAACGGAGGGAAATGTTAGGGAACAATATCAACATTTCCCCAGAGAGAAATAAACTCACAACAGACCAAAAAAAGACAAACACATACACTCATAGGGATTATTAACACTAGGTCAGCATCAGTGTCCAGCTCCAAGCACTAGCTAGCAGACATACAGACCAGGGTTTCATCCTTAGGAGCTAGTCAAACATATTCCTGACATAGCATAACATTATCGCTACATCCTATTCTAGCCAGCAAAAAGCATAGCAGGGAAGTATAAAAAATATCTGTTGTAGACTTATGGTTTCATCTTCCCACGGCTGGCCATGCCAAGGAGTCACCTAGATACTCCTGGAGCAGACCATGGGTCCTGGTTGGTATGGGCCTGACTGGCAGCCCTGGTCTTGTTGTGACACTTCTGACTGCTCTCCGTCCCTGGCCCACAGCCCGCAGGGCTACAGTTGCCAGACTGCTCTACAGAGAGAAGCGTGGGCTTTTAAGAGGGCAGGAGAAACGAGTTGTTCTTCCTGACGGAAAACAGAAGTCAGATCAGGTGAGAGGGCATTCTTCACTGGGGAGTGCCTATGCATTATAGAGGTGTCGAAAAGCATATAACTCATAGACTCCAGCCTGGGGCTGCAGGAGAAAAAGTCACACATCTGAGTCTGTTGACTGTGAAGCCAGACATTGTCCTACCACAACAGCTACTGTGGACAACAACACAACACACAGGAGGATTAGCATGCAGGCCAGCCTGTACAGCAGAACAAAGCAAAGCTTATCCCAGAGCTACCACAAGACGCAGCCTGCGCGATTTCCTCGCCTCAGTTATCGCAACATAAATCAGGCGTCCTCAGGCCTTGTAAACTGATTCTCTGAACACACTATATTGCACACACAGTCCTCAGTCCTTGTAAACTGATTCTCTGAACACACTATATTGCACACACACAGTCGGGCTCCCACCTCTGACATGGCGGCTCCTTGGGAGGTGACATATGTCGGAGGGTTAAAGGTGGCGAGGAGGAAAAGGGGCGGCCAGTGAAACAGTGGAGGAGAGACAGGGGAAGGGGGGGGAACAACAGAGACCGGGCCGAGCCAGGCCAGGCTGTTTGACAGGAAATGGCTGTGGGGGAAAGTCTGGGCCATAGAGGTCCCCGGAGACCTAGTAGACATTCAGAACAAACGGTTGATTTCAGCCCCCACTGCCCCTCTCTCCCCTGAGTCTAACTCTCCATAACGGTCAGCTATAATAGCAGAGTGGAGCAGAAGAATAGATCATCTGTGTGGTTGGTTTCTTACCAGATGGGCATCAAATCTTACTTTAGCTAGGCTATGGCCTTGGATGGATTAATACTCATGATCAAGTTCTCCACTGTGAAGTAATACTGGTGACGTGTGAGTGTGTCTGTTAGCTGTTTAGATAATGGGCAGAGACACTTCACTAAGGCATTCTATTCAGCCACAGCACCAGTCTGCTTTCCGCGAGTCGTCCTCTTGCCTCCTGACCGAGTGTGTAAGAGGGTTTAGGCTAGAACAATAACCCTAGACCACATAGTGTACACTGCAGAGAGAGAGAGAGAGGCACCACTGACACAGTCCAGTCCTCTGGTCTAGGTCAGCCCACAGCTAGTAATAATGAGTCTATGGAGAGCAGGCTAGGACAAACATCACCATTGCATATGGTCAGGCAAAGTTATAGGGAAGACTTACTAGTTTAATGTGCTGTTGTATCTCTGCTGGGCTGGGTGGGAATGAGAGCTGACAGGGCACAGTGGTGAGAGGGTGTGCTGGTCAGCAGGCTAGCTGACCAGGGTGTGAGTGGTGTGTGATGGTGATTGTAACCCAAGACAGCCATATAAAACCGGGGGTGACTGAAGGAATGAGGGATAGAGGCATATGGGAGCTGTACGCAATGTGGGTTGCGGGAGAAGAGCCAGTAGGGCTGAAACCAGTCGGGGCTCATCATAAAACCATTAAAAAAGTCTGGACTTTAGCCCCGACTGGTATTCTCTCCCATATTGGGGCTCAACCAGATTGGTTAGTGCCTGGCCCCAGTGAGGTGTGGTTTATGCTGTGTATCCCAAATGGCACCCTATTCCCTAAATAGTACACTACTTTTGACCAAAGCCCTATAAGCCCTGGTCAAAAATTAGTGCATTATATAGGGACTAGTGTGTCAATTGGTATTTGGTCAAAAGCAGTGTTGGTACACGATGGTAAAGACAGGCAGGCTGGGTCTTGGCTGGGCCCTGGAACCTGGGACCTGGCTGGATGCGGTCAGTGCAGTGTGTGGTCTCTGGTCTGGTCTCCAGACCGATTCCCTCTACTAACTCACCCCAGGATGTGGTCACAGATGAGCCTGCAATAGTCACTGTGGGAGCTGGTGATCAGCAGGAGGACCTTCCCAGCACTCTTCATGCTCCTCAGCCAGGTCTTGACAGACTCGGAGCAGGGCTGCAGGTAACGGCCAGGGTCCCTCTTTACACTGGGGAAGTACCATCCTGCATCCTCTGAGGGACAGGCAAACAAAACAAAAAAACATCTAACCATGCACATGCAATAACTTCACTTATACCATGGCATTGTTGAATACTCCTTTCTGATTGGCTTGAAGGGCATTCTAGAGAGGGCATTATTTTGAGTGATAATGCCCTCGAAGCCGGTGTTTGGGAGGACGGGCCATATAGGGCATTATCATTTTTATACAAAGGGTTACTAACATATTCAAATACTACTACTAATAATAATAATGATTGACATTTTCATTAACAAAACGTTGTTTTGATGAATTTATTCATACTATTTTGTCCTTCCACAAGATATAGTCCCGACACAAATCTAGGGTTGCTACCCAAGCCGGCTGATCGTTCGTTTTATCGATTCGGTTGCCAGAGACGCTACCCAGTCGTTCATCCTTGCTTGCTAGTTAGCCAACTACGACTAATTTAGTCACGTCAAACAGTGCAGCCAGAATAACAACAAAGTAGCTGCCTTTGCATAAGCTATTTTCTAGTGATATTTATTTGGATAAATCCATAACAATGAGCTAATGAGGCGCGATTTCACCTGGCATAGAACATGTGCTCTCTCGTCAGGACAATGTTGTTCAGAGGAGCTAGGCAACAACACAACACAGACAGACAGCAAGGTGTATACAAATCTCTGCTGTTGAAAACTAAATGTTAGTCTCAAAGAAATGTGAGATAATGTCTAGATATTTTTTTATAGTGGAGATCAAGTTTATAAATTGCCTGGCATTCAGAGACTTCTCCGGACATTCAGAGACTTGTCCCGAAGCCACTCCTGCATTGTCTTGCCTGTGTGCTTAGGGTCGTTGTCATGTTGGAAGGTGAACCTTCGCCCCCAGTCTGAGTTTCTAAACGTTCTGGAGCATGTTTTCTTCAAGAGTCTCACTGTACTTTGCTTTGTTCATATTTCCCTCGATCCTGACTAGTCTCCCAGTCCCTGCCACTGACAAACATCCCCACAGCATGATGCTGCCATCACCATGCTTCACCGTAGGGATGGTGCCAAGTTTCCTCCAGACGTGATGCTTGGCATTCAGGCCAAAGAGTCAGACCAGAGAATGTTGTTTCTCATGGTCTGAAAGTCCTTTAGGTGCCAAACTCAAAGTGGGCTGTCGTGTGCCTTTTACTGAGGAGTGTCTTCCGTCTGGCCACTCTTCAATAGTCCTGATTGGTGGCGTGCTGCAGAGATTGTTGTCCTTCTGGAAGGTTATCCTATCTCTACAGAGGAATTCTGGAGCTCTGTCAGAGTGACCTCACTGACCAATGCCCTTCTCCCTTGATTGCTCAGTTTGGCTGTGAAGCCAGCTCTAGGAAGAGTCTTGGTGGTTCCAAACCTCTTTCAATTAAGAATGATGGAGGCCACTGTGTTCTTGGGGACCTTCAAATGCTGCAGAAATTATTTGGTACCCTTCCCCAGATCTGTGCCTCAACACAATCCTCTCTCGGAGCACTACAGACAATTCCTTTGAACCCATGGCTTGGCTTTTGCTCTGACATGCACTGTTAACTGTGGGACCTTATATAGACAGGTGTGTGCTTTTCAAATCATGTCCAATCAATTTAATTTACCACAGGTGGACTCCAATCAAGTGGTAGAAACATCTCAAGGATGATCAGTGGAAACAGGATGCACCTGAGTTCAATTTCGAGTCTCATAACAAAAGGTCTGAATACTTATGTAAATGTCATATTTCAGTTTTTTATTTTCTTAAATAAAATGTCAAAAGAAAAAAACAGTTTTTGCTTAGTCGTTATGGGTATTGTGTGTAGATTGAAGAAGAAACACACACACACACACACACACACACACACACACACACACACACACACACACACACACACACACACACACACACACACACACACACACACACACACACACACACACAGGGTAAGCATGCCTGGACAGAGAACAAAGCAATTTCATGACAACAATTCAACGGTGAGTGTTGAACATTAGCAAACCGCTCTCTCTTTTTAAAAAGCGGTCTTCCTCTAAGACTTTGTGAAACAATCATCGAGACACAGAGCATCTATTTTTCTCATAAACAACAACTTGTGAGTAACATTTAAGTGATGCTCTTCTGCTCGTTCGATTTTCCACGTAAAGGTTGGAGTATTACAAAAGTCATTTGGCAGACAGCCCTGACCAAGTGGATGAATAATATTCAACATGGCTGTGTGACATCCTGGCAGGCCAGGTCAGAAGACAGACACAACTCCCCTTCTAACCCAGTGGATTGTCTGTTTGAAGTTCGAAAGCTCTCAGCCAGTCTATGGTTTTCATTAGAGAATACTAAGCACCAGACACACTTAGTATGCATCCCAAATGCCACCCTGTTCCTTATATAGGGCACTTCTTTTGACCGGAGCCCTATGGGCCCTGATCAAAAAGTAAAAATTAGTGCACTATAAAGGGAATAGGGGACCATGTGTGATGCAGCCTAAGTCTTCCCAGGATAATGAAACACTGTCCTGAGACACTCTGACGCTGACTGGTCTGATTGGAATGAAGGAAAGGACTAGCTCATGTAGAATGAAACAGAGTGGACGGGGGAAACCGATTAGTACAACGGCACTAGGACTGTCTGGGACACCCACTCCCTGAGCCAAGTCACAGGAAGCAGCAGGCGGTTAGGGGAATGTGTGGGTCATCTCCCACCCCCACAGAGAGACAGCGGTTCGGGCAGCCTGCTCTTTAAAGATCCCCTGCTGCGCCCAAGATAGTAGGCCAGAGGTAAATATGGTACCCTGCTCTGATCTCAGTCAAACCATCCCACTTGACCGTCCGTACTGAAAAAAGCCTGATGAATGGCAGCATCAAAAGCAATGAATACATTATAATGTGAGGGAGTCATTTGATACAGCACGGCAACACACACTTTTCTACTACGTTGTCTGAGGAGAGGAATCCACGGAACATGTCGCATCGAAGTACCCGAACAGGAATGCATTTGATTGTCTCCTGTGAATACAACAAGTCTAAGGCCAAATTGAAAATGAACATGGACACATATGCAAGCTTATTGAAACCGGACATAGTTGAATTTGCTGTGGAGCAGTAAAATGCGGGCCAATATATGTGAGAAGTGGCGCTGCTTTTTTTCACGAGTAGGAGAAAAGAAGGCTTAGGGAAACATCCCGGGTGCAGATGAGTAGGGAGTGTATTCATCAGGCCAGGAGTTTATCCTGGCACAGAGAGGAGATGGGAGGAGCACTTAGGGAGGAAGCGTCACAGTGCCCAAACTTCAGCCAGCAGGGGTAGGAGAGCACACTCACACCCACTCACCCTATTCTCTACTCCCTCTCTCAAGGCAACACAGGCCTCACCTCACCAGAGGTCATCATAAGCTACAAACACCAGAGGCTCATGGATAAATAGCTAGCTGCATAGCGTGGGAGTAGGGTGAAGTTGCCCCTAGACGCTGATCTTGGGTCAGTTTAGCATCTTCCCCACTATATGGTTAAGGTTAGGATGATGGGAGGGGAAGCTGATCCTAGATCTCCCGAGTGGCGTAGCGGTCGAAGGCACTGCATCTCAATGCTAGAGGTGTTACTACAGACCCTGGTTCGATTCCAGGCTGTATCACAACCGGACGTGATTGGGAGTCCCATAGGGCGGCGCACAATTGGCCCATCGTCGTCCGGGTTTGGCCGGGGTAGGCCGCCATTGTAAATAAGAATTTGATCTTAACTGATTTGCCTAGTTAAATAAGGGTGACATTTTTTTTTTTAAATCTCTACCTAGTCAAATGCAATATCAATGCGTCGGAGGTGAAATGCCAAATACAAACAGTCTCACATCCGCGTACTATGAAAGAGTTGTGTTTCCATATGCAACATACAGGTGAAAGACTAAAGGGTATCTGTTACAGCTCCCACATGGTGTAAAGAAAATATACATTTTTGTCAAGCTCCTCTCTGTACTGAAAATGACCCTCCGCTTCCACAAAACAAACAGGACTTCCAGGCTGTGAAAGATTTGCGCATGCTGCCATCATGTGGTACAACAGAAACATTGCATTAAGCAAGAACAAGACCAACCCTAATGAAGTACAAGTCTTCAGACAGGGGAGATTGGTACCCGAGATCAGACACTCCGAATGTTTCCAAAATAACAAAGCATGCATTGCACAGAAAAGCATATATTTAGTAAGGCCAAAAGGAAAACAAATATAAAACAGATTTTCTGTGGAAGCTTTATTTATCATGTTAAAATTTTTGGAAAGCTGACTTTAACAGCAGAGGGCAGCATTGGACCAACAAAAAAAAAACAGATACTGAACAGCCCAAATCAGTCTCACAACCAACTCTTCAGATTCTCATTCAATTGTGTCCTATGAAAGACTACACAACTGATAAACACTGGGCCAAACGGATGAATGTGATATCCTCCAGTAGTTTTATGAAATTATGAAAAAAGGGTGCTGGGATCATTTCACAAACATCTGGCTGTGATCTCCAGGCCCGTCGTTCCCGCCAGTGTTTTTCCTCACACTCCATTTCATCTCCAAATAAACAGAACAGGCCGCCCTGGCCAGCGTACAAAGTGTCTGCCTGGCCCGCCTGACAACCTCTGCTGGGGGGACCCTGCAGGACCCCACTCTCCCTCTGGAATGCCACCCTGCTACAGTTAAGACACCCAGGCCGCGTCCCAAATAAGACACTATTCCCCATGTAGTGCACTACGTTTGACCAGGGCCCAAATGACTCTGGTCAGGGCCCATACGTCTCCAGTCAAAAGTAGTGCGTTATATAGGGCGCCACTTGGGACAGAGCGTTAAACACGGCTATACACTGTACCTACTGTATCCAATGATTCTCACGTTTAAAACTCAAGATACGGATACACTGATGCCTTCAAAACACTCACAACTTGAATAGGCTTCGCTTCCTCCCTTCCTCTCTGGTTGAAATTGTAAAGGAGAAGTCATATCCTTCCTTATTCATTTGCCTAGCTTGATGCATCAGAGCTGTTCAAACAGTCAGCCCCAGAATTATTTGAGGGGCATAGTGGTATTGTGGCGCACAGAGAAGAGGACCCTTTGATCGATCTATCAACCTGTGTGTGTGTGTGTGTGTGTGTGTGTTTACGTGGCTTTAAAAGTGAATATGTGGGGAATGCTCCCTTCCATCTGAAGCCTGGGGCTGGGCACAGTAACAGTAAGAGGGGGAGGCCTGATTGGAGCACTGCCCAGCATCGGAGGCCAGCACCACGTCCAACAGACCAGCTCTCTCTCTCGCTCTCTCTCTCACAGACATCAAAGACCGACGACAGGATGAACAAATCAACGGTTACAGTGCAAATTAGGGCAGTGCTCAGTCGACGTACAAACAGCTGCAACACAAGTGAAGGGGAAAGAGCTTGAGTCGCACAAGCATTTTCCTTACCATCAACAGAATCAACAGGGAAGACATAGGTTATCAAAACGAAGATACACTGCATTTACATAGTCCTAATTGACGTTAATAGATAACAACTACATGACCGTGTATAAATCGTTTAGAGGGAAGCTATAATCTAGGGTAACATGGGGATATGTTTGGCTCCACCTGCTTGTACCCTGGGGAAAATGTGGCAACTGCCACCAGCGGCCGAGCATTGGCCATTTTTAGAAGACTGACCACAAATTGCTGCATCATGTCCCATGACGCATTTCTCTATCTCTTTGAGGCCAGCAAAAAGACGAGGATAATCTTAATTTGTGACCCATGGTAACAATAATGGCATGGTTCAAGAAAGCCAAAGACTCTTATTTTATCTGTTTTTCCTTCTGCGTCTACCGTAGCGAATGGAAACAAACATTTTGTAAGATGGTTCAACATACATCTGTGTCTTCAGGATTGGGTGCCATCTGTCATCAGCAGCCAGTATCCTTTAGTGTCTGAGTTTAAAAAGATGATACTAGGCGGGGATTTGCATGTGATTAAGACCACAAGAGAGCATGCGAAAACTGAAGGCTTGGGGCTGATGTCTGCCACCCTGGCACCGGATACCACAGACATTATGAAGGCAAGTCCTTCCACAGAGATAAGCACCTTTCAAAAGGACACCAGCTCACCAAGTCTGTTGTGATGATATATTGAGATATACTGAGAAATATATATAAACGCAACATGTAAAGTGTTGGTCCCATGTTTCATGAGCTGAAATAAAACATCCCAGAAAAAAAATGATTATTTTTCAAAAATGTTGTGCGCAAATTTGTTTACATCCCTGTTAGGTGAGCATTTCTCCTTTGCCAAGACAATCCATTCACCTGACAGGTGTGGCATATCAAGAAGCTGATTAAACAGCATGATCATTACACAGGTGCACCTTGTGCTGGGGACAATACAAGGCTGAAGAATTTCTGCACAAATTGTTAGAAACGGTCTCAGGGAAGCTCATCTGCGTGTTCGGCGTCGTAACAGACTTCAATGGGCAAATGCTCAACTTTGATGGCCACTTGCACACTGAAGAAGTGTACTCTTCACTGCCGAATCTCGATTCCAACTGTGCCGTACAGATGGCAAACAGTGTGTATGGCGTCGTGCGAGTGAGCGGTTTGCTGATGTCAACGTTGTAAACAGAGTGCCCCATTGTGGCTGTATGGTTTGGGCAGGCATAAGCTACAGACAACGAACACAATTTGGGATTTTGCTGATGGTAATTTGAATGCACAGAGATACCATGAAGAGATCCTGAGGCTCATTGTCGTGCCATTCATCCGCCGCCATCGCCTCATGTTTCAGCATGATAATTCACGGCCCCATGTTGCAAGGATCTGGACACAATTCCTGGAAACTGAAAATGTCCCAATGTACCAACATGTCACCCATTGAGCATGTTTGGGATGCTCTGGAACGACGTGTACAACAGCATGTTCCAGTTCTCGCCAATATCCAGAAACTTCACACAGCCATTGAAGAGAAGTGAGACAACATTCCACAGGCCACAATCAACAGCCTGATCAACTAGATGCAAAAGAGATGTGTCATGCTGCATGAGGCAAACGGTGGTCACACCATTTACAAGACTGGTTTTCTGATCCCCGCCCCCAATTCTTTTTTTTTTTTTACGTATCTGTGACAAATAGATGCATATCTGTATTCCTATAGATCAGGGCCTAAGGAATTTATTTCAATTGACTGATTTCCTTATATGAACTGTAACTCAGTAAAATATTTTTGGTTCAGTGTATTTAAAAAAAGAAGAGACAGAAAAGTGATACACGAAGAACAACAGATGGCAATTCAGATGAATGGATAGTGAATTTGGGACACCAATGTGCAGTTACTATAGCTTGGGGAAACTGATGCCAGTTGCATAGTCACTCTCCCCCAAAAGGCAAAAGTGTGGACATTGCAATCTGTCATTATATAAAACCCGAGACTATATTTAGCATGGGACATCTTAGAAAAAGAAGAGTTGGGTAGAGCTGCATTTAGGATCTGATCTTCAGGGAAGTGAAGCCTCATCTCATTTTATACTCCCCATACACATCAGGGTGAATGAAAAACCTGGATTATTTGCTGCAAATATCATGGCATGGCCTAGTATTGCAAAAGATAACCCTAATGCCCATACATAACGCTAGCCCTCTAATATTATCTAGAGTGAAAATGCTCGTTTAGGTGCCACCTACAAAGAATGACTCAGGCTACTTATACATATTCACAGATTGGGGGTGGAATGGAATGGTGAGGTGATTTCCACATGGAGTGAATAAATATCCACAAATAGAGCACTGACAGCTGAAAGTGTATCTAGCTAGCATGCTAACCTTATCTAGCTACAGTAGCTAATGTTTTCTGTTGCTGTTTTTTTTTCTTTCACTACACTGTATTCGAAAGATTAGCTAGCTGGCTAGGTTTTGGAGCTGGATTTGTCATAAGCACTTAGGGAAAACTTCACCACAGATAGAAACCAGTATCTTTGACCTTGCCATCTTTTGTTATCGCCAAAGTTTTGGCATTTTCCAAAAACACACATAAAGGATGAAGCTCCGGAAATATGGATAACTATCGAAAGGTTGAGAGACGTGCATTTTTCTACATTGTAATAGACACGGTGCATGCAACCTTTGGTAGGTAGGCAGCTAGCGGGCTTCGACTACGGTACAGCAAAGCCAAGTCAGCTCGTGCTCATGGTTCTCACAGGGGAAGTAAAATGATAGGCTACAATGATAGGCTCGTGATGCACGCCGCAAATTACAGTAACAACACCCTGAGCGCATCGGACACAAAACACCAATACAAATGTAACAAAAGGCACAAAAAAAAATAGATAAACAATGGCTCCTTGAATTTTCTTTCACAGGTGCCTTTCATTATAGCAGACAATTTTAGCTGCACCAATCAAAGCAGTGGAACGTGTAGCAGAGCAAAACTTTAGTGGTCACCTTGGGGCAACAGAGGAAGCGGGGTTGCAAAATACAATACAATAAAATACAATACAATAAAAGTCATATTTATACCATTTATAAAAATGTATATATTCTAAAAAAAAAAAATACACAGACTAGCTAAAAATCTATGAAAATGTACTAATTATCCAACATAAGTTTGCTTCCACTATTTTAAATTAGCCAAGTGGACACCAGACTGTCTGGCACAGCTAAGTCGCGAAGAGGAAGAACTTTGCAGCTGTTTCTAATTAATAAACAACGCCATGCTTTGTGGGTGTCAACATTCAAATAAAACACCAGCTCTGAAATCGAAAAGTAGTTTTGAAAGTATTTGTACGTCATCTCATAAAGGACATTTCCACAAATGTCCCACTTCAAGCCCAAATATATCATACTTTGACTAAAACGGTGACTTATTGACTTAAAATGGTGGAACATCATGGGTAAGTTGTGGGCATCATTTTTCAGTTGACAAGTGGTATTTTAAAGGAAAATTCCACGCAAAAACTATACAAATAAATAAATATATTTTAGTCCATTGTTGATATAGTCAGAACCTAAAATGTACTTTTTGGTTCACCTGTTAATGTGGCATATATATATATATATATATATATATATATATATATATATATATATATATATAAAATGCTACCAGCCACTCAGTATTTTTACCAGCCAAAATATACTTTTTTTAAAGCTAAAATTACACCAACAAAACACAAAAAATGTATTACTAGTAAGAAGTAATGTGGTATATATTGTTTATTAAAAAAAATACCAAAATTTCACAGATGAGACACAAATGTTCACCTGCCCTGTTAAGGGTTACCATGGTAAGGCAACTCAAGTCATATTTGTGCCTGTGAGATTGAGTCGGACTAGTAGCCGCGCTGTCGTCTCTTCCCTAAAAGTTGAAACTCAAACATTGAAAAACAACCTAGCTTGTGAAAAAACAAACATTTTTAAAAGCCAAGAAACAAAAGGACAAAGTCTCAGTTCAGTAGACTTTCCTTTCAAGTAAATTAGATCTGAATCTACCCACATGTGGACATTGGCGGGTGTTCATTTTTTCATTTTTTCAGTTTTGCATGTTAGCAATCAAGTTTTCAAGATATTTAACTTTCAAAATACAGAAATACAAACGGTATGATACTCCTCCCAGGTGGAAGCCACTGGTCACAAAACTGCTGAGTCAGGAAGAGGGAAAAAGGAGGCAAAAAGGACTGAAACAGAAAGTGAAAAGTCCCAACAAGCAGCAAGTCCAGCCAGGTTCTGTTTTAATGACAGAGGCTTATGGCACTTAAGGAGATGAATGATCCCCCCCCCCTGTCTAAAGGTACAATCTCCATAAACAATGTTTTCAGATCTGCCACTGGGCATGTCCCTAGCCCCAAAAGAGACAGTTATTTATAGGTAGTGGTAGAGACACCGTAAGTGGGATTCATGGGCAGGGCTATGACGTTCATTGAATTTAGGATGACGGTTATTGGCAAGTAATCACTGTAGCAAAAAAAAAACCTGCACATGTTCTCCTCTCCTCCATTCCTGACTGCATGTGCTGCAATATAAAGAGAATGGGTGTCTCCATTCAAGTCAATGGTGGCATAACGGGTGGACTGGCAGCCATTGCAAGTGTACCTATAGGAGCAAAGCAGGAAGTGAAATATATGCTCAAATATTTGCTGTGATCTGTTGATTCAACTGACATTACAAAAAAATACAGCGCATAGATGCGGTGAAGAGGTCAATCGAACTCGACCAAAACAATGGAATTGCCATGGAAACGTGTGGCGGCAAAGGCCATTGGGGAAATATCCAATCTCTTTATTGCCCCCCCCCACCAACAAAATTAGGCCACATTTAGGCTATTGTTTATATGTGTATGTCACACTGTTGAGGCAGAAAATTGGAGTATAATGCTTGTATGGATGTCAACACATGTTCATGTCATCGTCACCAATCAACTGCATTAAAGACAGACTACCACCACCGATTTCTGTATGCTAGCTATGCTGCCAGCTTATACGAATGGGAGTTAGCATTTAGAAGTCACTTCTTCTAAACCTGAAAAGGGACAACTTCTAAAAGTTATGCAGCGAAAACAGCCAAATATATCCTCATCAGACTTAAGTAACCACATTGGTGACCTGTTACAATACATCTACCGTGACAGATTTGACGGATATCCACTTTGGTAGATCAGATTTGCTGAATGTGCGGCCACCTGGTCAATGGAAAGGTCTGTGTTCCATCGATCCCTTTGCCGCGTCTATTGGATGATTTGAATGAACATTCTACATTGCCGTGGAAATGATTGCATTACAATACCAGGCAGCCATTGCGAGTGTACCCATGAGTTTACCAGTCAAACTGCCAGGGTTAGAAGTTCCAAGCCTGTTCTATTCATTTTATTTCTACGTGTGCTGCTGCTGCATTGTGGTCATTATCCATAACCGTCGGTTACACGGTTATACATTTATTGTGCCAGCCCTATTCATGCGATCCATCATACAGTATGATTTATGGCAACATCAAGGTGCTACCGTACAGTGCAACACAGTTAAACCCGAATTGCTAACAGGGATACTGAAAATAGTGCTGAATGACAACTGACATTTCACACCCCTAAAGAGGCCACCTAATGGTTGCATGTCAGTGAAACATTTGACTCTTGATGAATATAAACATGCTGAACTCATGTTTCTGATCAAATAAACTTGCCACCCTCCCACCCTCAAGAAACAAATCTGCCTAGATTTTAGAAGTATGGCTGCTTAAGTCTACAATGACTTTCTGGTCTATTTGGTTTTGCACAGTATGTACAGATGTAGGATCTTAATTTCATCCATCTTTTGTTGCCAAGAGATTTCCTGCACATGCGGATGAGCTTTGTGATTTACATAAATTCACTGAAAACCAACACTAACACACCGTTACATTAACAGCATTGCACTTTTCATGTAGCTTACTTTTGGCCAGCCCAGGGAAAGTAGCTGGTGCCTTGGCGACAGCAAATGGGGCTACTAATAAAATACCTAAGCCTAACCACTGATCAAGCAACATTACGGGCTAAACGTTCAAATGTGACAATATGGGTCAAATTAAGATCCTACACCTGCACTTCTGCTGTTATTGTTGCATGCAAAACAGAAGCTTGACTAATCTCACTAATCTAGCACAGATCAAAGAACAAACTAAACTGGGACATAATTTGGAGTGTCAGACATAACAGTGTACATTCCCACCCTTTGAAGAATGATGCCTTACCAGAAGTCGTATGAAAACAGACGTACATTTATTACGCAACACTGGTCACCATACTTGCACCCTACCCTACTTGCCATTATCAAACAAAAATATGAACTAAACCATACAATGGATTAAAATATTCAAGAACCAAAACCTGAAAGTCTTAACAATATGGAGTATTTATGTTAATTGGTCAAATAAGAAGCTGTGTCTCCCTAATGAAAATGGGAAATGCTGTTGACACAACTAGAGATACACACTCCTCAGAGACAAGCAGATGCAAATTGTGCCCTTCCTGTATATGGACACAACCCTGAAAAAAAGCTTCTACCTCATTTCAAAGACAACCTTAAAAAACATAAAAGCAGAAAATTGTGATAACTATGGCCATGCCACTGAAATAAACCAAGAGTTATGGATAGTGGATACAACACAGAGCACTCAGAGAGTACTGTAGCAGTCTGGCCACAATGACTGCTAGAAATAAAGACCAGAGAGAGCCTGGGATCTTCTACTATAGTACAATGCCTCAATGATTCACTCCTTTCATGTTTCTGCAAATAAGCATTGGCCAACTCATTTCACAGTTGTTATGGGTGCACTGTAAATGTAAACCTAGACAGGCAAATGACCTTTCTGCCCAGTTTTCCACTGTCGTATCGTTCGGAACATACAGTGTGTGACGACATGAATGACTTCATGGTACCAAGTTTAACATGTAGCTTTACAAAGCTGTAAAAACATGGATACCGTTTCTATGTCAACACGGGCTGCATGCACACACTCAATTCATGACAAGTAGGCTGCAAGATTAAACCATTGCACATGCGTGCTTAAAAAGATTACAACCAGAAGGTCACAGAAGAAAAAATGATTTTGCTCATTCAAATTTCACAAGTGTACCAAAATTTTCATTTGACAGTGCGCCAAAGTCTGGTGACCGTCCTGATCAAGAGCAGTCCCGACCAGATCAATTACTACTTTTAGCCCAGAGTCTGAATGGCTACAGATGGATGAAATATGGATGACCACCAAGCAAATCCACTTGAGGAACCCAAGTAGACAGTGATGACTTAATGCCGCACAGATGGCTTTAGATAAGCTGAGGTGAGAAAAATATACCCTTTGGTAAGCAAGTGTCCTTCCACTCAGTTGGGGCCCTTGTGTTAGACCAGGTAGTTACTCAGAAAATAAATACCATTTCAGGAGGTAAAGGTCGGTAAACGGCGTGGCTCACTCATCACGGCTGCGGTGGACTGTAGTGAGGGAAACTTTAATTAGATAGAATTAAGGCACATGCCATGTCTATGAAAAAATACATAGGAAAACACCTGCACACTGCTGTTCATGTTCCCAGGGGACTTTATTGTTAGAACGCGTCGACCCTTAGGTCTTCACCAGGGATCCGTGGAGACCTAAGGATCAAAACGTTGCCACAAAATCACCTGGGAACATGAACAGCAGTGTGCGCTGTTTCCCTTCTTATTTTTCAGGGATTCACCTAGAACTCCAGCATCTGCAAAAAAAGTACCTGGATGTGCGTAAGTTCCTCAGCTTTAGTATATGCCAAGCCATAAAGTTCATTTTTTCCCTACCCCGTTGACCAGAGCAGTTTGAATCTTGACAGATTGCACCTATGGACCATGGCTAAAGACTGTTGTGATATATAACATTCGTTTGGTTGAATAAGTATATTAAAAAAAAAAATCTAAAAAGGCTCACAGCTCAGAAATAGATGTCTCACAGCTCAGAAATACTTTGGAGCCGTTCTGCTCTGGTGTTTATTACATTTGAAGGGTGCTATACATTTTTGTTGTTGTAAAGGAACAGAGTACAGGGGCGGTTTCCCAGACACAGATTAAGCCTAAACCAGGTCTAAAACGATATGGATATTCTCTATTGAGAATGCTTTTTAGTCCTGCTGTAGGCTTAACCTGCGCCTGCGGAAACTGACCCAAGAAATAGGAACAACAAAGAATGGTCAAACTAAGGGTAGAAAAACAAGTTTGGCAAATCTATATATGGAACACACGGAGGGCAAAGGGTGGTCAAGGATGTGGCCTAGTTTGATATTTTCTGCCTTTAAATGCTACCCTTGACAAGCATTAGCTAACAAACTAGTTCTTATTTAGATCTGCAGGATTGCCAGGGCAACCAAGCACATTTCAGTGTTGCCTTACCCCAGTTTACTGGCACAATTAAAAACGTATATTCTCATGTGTGCTCCTCCCAGTCACTCCGTAAAACTCAGGCAAAGTGGTGGAGTAGGCTGCATGTGCTGGTGTCCCCAATGTGCAGTAAAATATAAGTATAGTTGTTCCAGTGGTTATGTTTATTTTTTGCCAGTAACACACATCTTTCCAGCTTTAATCCATTTTTAACAACATGTGGACTAGGCTAATACACTTTCCCTTGGTGACATACATGTACAGTTGTTTGGTGATCATTTTCATTCTCTCATTTAGCGTGACACTTCATTGTCGTCACCAGTATCTTGAAAAGCAAATGTAAGCTCACTGGTATTTACCAAATCAGCAAATCACAACCCTAAAGCAAAAAAGTCACTTTTTCCTTGCACCAAAATACTTCAAAATAAGCAGTCTTAGTACAACCATTTTTGCTGATGATGACTGGCTATATTTGATTAATTCTGGCTTAATTGCTGAAAACACCAAGAAGAATTGAGGGTTCCATTTATCACTTTGTTTTCCTTTGCTAAGCCAAAAATACTTCCACTGAGCGAACCTGACTTTCATGTCTTCATAGTGATTAAATCAGGGACATGCTTAACAAGCCTTCACCAGTGCTCATTAAAGTGCAGTTATAGAGCCCAATGCAGTTAAACCTGGCTCATATCTCACATGCTCCCTTCGCATCACCAACGATTGGTTTATGATTTGTGGAGGAACAACTTGAGCCTTTTCAAGTGGGGGAAGTGGACTTCACGAACTTCACCTCAAGTTGAGTGAAAGTTTCTAAACACTGCCACTTACTGTAGCTTATCTAAACAATCTGGGACTCCACGTCTTTGCCTTTGTCAGACTGCCACATCACTAGCAGTGCCTGGTGCTAGATGCCATTTGGGGAACTGCCCCGCGGACCCCAGAAAAGGCATGCGTGCAACACCCACACTGTTCAAATCACAGGCAAATGGATCTTATTTAGCCTAATAATGATGTGAGCAGAAGTCTGCCTCAGTAACAATGGTAGGCTATAGATTCATGGGTACTTGGTAATTGGCTACTCTTTAGTAGCTGACTAGAAATACATTTAAATGTACAAATCAGGACTATCGCCTTATTTTCCGATAAGGTGGTGCTGATGTAGGCTTAAGGAAGTTGGACAATTTACCTGTAACTACCATTTCCTGAAACCTAGAGTCATAAATTATATAAAAAATGGTTGCCAACACAGAAGTCTTGTTTTTGATCCTAAATTAAATTGAGGTGGTCTCAATGACAGTTTCACATTTTTCTGTATGTGAATAGTTTGATGAAAAAGTAAACTGTGTTCTTTTTCATTTTGTTTGGGGAGAAAATTTGGGATTATTCCATTGCTGGATGCAACGTACAGTTGAAGTCGGACGTTTACATACACTTAGTCATTAAAACTCGGTTTTCAACCACTCCACAAATTTCTAGTTAACAAACTATAGTTTTGGCAAGTCGGTTAGGACATCTACTTTGTGCATGACACAAGTAATTTTTCAAAAAATTGTTTACAGACAGATTATTTCACTTATAATTCACTGTATCACAATTCCAGTGGGTCAGAAGTTCACATACACTAAGTTGACTGCGCCTTTGAACAGCTTGGAAAAATCCTGAAAATTATGTCATGGCTTTAGAAGCTTCCGATAGGCTAATTGACATCATTTGAGTCAATTGGAGGTGTACCTGTGGATGCATTTCAAAAACCTACCTTCAAACTCAGTGCCTCTTTGCTTGGCATCATGGGAAAATCAAAAGAAATCAGCCAAGACCTCAAAAAACATTGTAGACCTCCGCAACTCTGATTCATCCTTGGGAGTAATTTCCAAACGCCTGAAGGTACCACGTTCACCTGTACAAACAGTAGTACGCAAGTATCAACACCATGGGACCATGCAGCCATTATACCTCTCAGGAAGGAGAAGTGTTCTGTCTCCTAGAGATGAACGTACTTTGGTGCGAGAAGTGCAAATCAATCCCAGAACAACAGCAAAGGACCTTGTGAAGATGCTGGAGGAAACAGGTACAAAAGTATCTATATCCACAGTAAAACGAGTCCTAAATCAACATAACCTAAAAGGCTGCTCAGCAAGGAAGAAGCCACTGCTCCAAAACTGCCATAAAAAAAGACAGACTAAGGTTTGCAACTGCACATGGGGACAAAGTTTGTGCTTTTTGGAGAAATGTCCTCTGGTCTGATGAAACAAAAATATAACTGTTTGACCATAATGACCATTGTTGTGTTTGGAGGAAAAAGTGGGATGCTTGCAAGCAGAAGAACACCATCCCAACTGTGAAGCACGGGGTGGCATCATGCATCATGTTGTGGGGGTGCTTTGCTGCAGGAGGGACTGGTGCACTTCACAAAATAGATGGCATCATGAGGGAGGAAAATTCAAGACATCAGTCAGAAAGTTAAAGAAGGTCGCAAATGGGTCTTCCAAATGGACAATGACCCCAAGCATACTTCCAAAGTCGTGGCAAAATGGCTTAAGGACAACAAAGTCAAGGTCTTGGAGTGGGCATCACAAAGCCCTGACCTCAATCCTATAGAACATTTGTGGGCAGAACTGAAAAAGCATGTGCGAGCAAGGGGGCCTACGAACCTGACTCAGTTACACCAGCTCTGTCAGGAGGAATGGGCCAAAAATCACCCAAATTATTGTGGGAAGCTTGTGGAAGGCTACCTGAAACGTTTGACCCAAGTTAAATCATTTAAAGCCAATGCTACCAAATACTAATTGAGTGTATGTAAACTTCTGACCCACTGGGAATGTGATGAAAGAAATATAAGCTGAAATAAATCACTCTCTACTATTATTCTGACATTTCACATTCTTAAAATAAAGTGGTGATCCTAACTGACCTAAAACAGGGAATTTTTACTAGGATTAAATGTCAGGAATTGTGAAAAACTGAGTTTAAATGTACTTGGCTAAGGTGTATGTAAACTTCCGACTTCAACTGTAATACTGTACTCTAGCTTACTGTAGGCTATTTGAAATATAAAACAACTAATGTAGGCCTATAATGAGCTTGTTTCAGATCTCCATCCCTGACCTAATCCACCCAGTTTGGTAGCCTAGTAGGGAGACCTTTCATTTAAACACATCTTGTTGTCATTGGTGAAATGACTATTATCAAATCCTTAGCAGCCTACTGTTGACATACAGCTATATCAAGAGTACAGATCAAGAACTGATTAATTGACATATACTGTTTAAGATTTAGTAGGACTAACATCACTTTCTGTGAAGGACGGTATTAGTTTAACAGCTCTCTAACATGTCTGTTTCTATCCACGCAGCGACGCGCACTGAACAAACGCACACCGCACGTTTCTTTGCTGTCAAAGCATGTCTGGGCAAGAAAGTGTTCTCGCTTAGTTGACTAAACGCTGTAGCTAACTACCTTTGTCATAATGATGCCTTAGCTAAGGAGCTAACTACAAAATAGTAGTGGTAATGTGCTTGACTAACACATAAAGTTTTGGAAAATGTATTTGGCAAACAGCTCGTTCTCCATTTTCCCTAAACTTTTTCCTCACACATCACTGGTATCAACCGACAAAGTGGAGAGCTGAGGGAGGGAGGAAAATAGTCCTCAGACTATGGAGAGCTGATTGGCTCAGTCGTCTGATTGGCTCAGATTCAACTTCAGACAGGTTGTTGCATATTTTCGGGTAGTTTTCCGGAACCTCAAATTGTGTGCATGGTACGCAAAATGCTTGCGTGCAGGTTGGCAGAGACAAAACGCCTTTCAAATAGGTTATATGTTATGATTTCTTTCCTGGTAGGAAAGTGCTTTGAAATCGAAGTTCAGTGTTGTACAGACCTATTTCATTCGTCTCCTGCGATAGCAGGAGGCCAAACACGTGGAGAAAATGGGAAAATGCTTGATTCTACACAAAGCCTAATTGGACACACGAAGCACCCATTTTGGGATGAGAGGAGAACCCAACACTATCTTTAAATGTTCTGTACTTTCTGCTCCATGCCAGAAAGTATGTGTAATTCTCCTCCCACGGTTTCTTTTCTCAAAACACACCTAAACAACAACACGTTTCAACAGGCTTTAATGTATGGATTTCGAAAGAGCTAAGCTGATGATAGTTACACGCATACAACACCTAGACCTATGCACTGAGGGTGCAAAACATTAGGAACACCTGCACTTTCCATGACATGGACTGTCCAGGTGAATACAGGTGAACGCTATGATCCCTTATTGATGTCACTTGTTATATTCAATCAGTGTAGGAGACAGGTTAAAGAAGGATTTTTAAGCCTTGAGACAATTGAGACATGGACAATGTGTGTGCCATTCAGAGGGTGAATGGGCTAGGCAAACAATTTAAGTGCCTTTGAATGAGGTATGGTAAAAGGGGCCAGGCGCACCAGTTTGAGTGTGTCAAGAACTGCATCGCTGCTGGGTGTTTCATGCTCAACAGTTTCCTGTGTGTATCAAGAATGGTCCACCACCCAAAGGACATCCAGTCAACTTGAAGAGCATTAGAGTCAACATGGGCCAGCATCTCTGTGGAACGCTTTCGACTTCTAGTAGAGTCCATGCCCCGACGAATTGAGGCTGTTCTGAGGGCAATATTAAGGTGTTCTTAATGTTTTGTATACTCAGTGTACATGGCCAACAACAATTGTATAAAATGAGGGAACACATATATTGGTGAACTACAAAGATCATTTACATTTTTCTAACACGAGTAGTAAAAATATAAGAGAAACTGTTATCCAGACAATTTAGTACCATCAAGAATAATTGGGTGAGCAGATATGGGATCCTTTTTTAGCCAGCCTAATGAGAGTAATTTTGATTTAAATAACATCAAAAGGAAAGTGAGCTTATCCCTTGGTACCATGGTATTCAAGAGAAAGTGTTATTCAGAAGTTCTTCCTCATTCATTGGCACTGAATTTCTGTTGAAAAAAAATAAGTAGCTAGCTTACCTCTTAAAACTCTACCAAACAATCTTACCACCGTACGGAGAGTGGTGTTCAGGGATTCTTCCCAACCCACACACCTAAAATAAAGATCGAACCAAGAAAAACAAAAACAGACCTTTGACAGAAACCCAGAAAGGGGATATCCACATGTTTTAGTGCTGCAGGCCACCAAGGATGATCGGCCGCAGCTTCAGAAGCACCATAAACAAATTGTGTGTGCAGACATTAGTGTAATGGCACGGTGTAAAACAGGTATGAGGATTGGCATTATATTCATGTAAGGTTGGTAGGCAACTTAAAAAGTGAACCTACTGCATCCGTGTGGGTTTTTCACACTTGAATACCAGTGGTGGTTTGGCATTCTGCAGTTCAGGTTTTCAACCATATCCTGGTCTAAAGACCAAAGTGAAAACGCAGCATACTAAGATAGCCCTAAAATATAGCTATGGGTTGTTTACCAACATTCAAAGGCTTGGATTTTCCATAGTGCTTGAGAAAGGCTTATTCTTTGTTTTTCATCCGACCATGATTATTTTGAGAGCTTCGTAATTTGCTAAAACACAGGAGCTCCTTCCAGTGAAGCAAAAACAAAAACGCACCATGGCTGGTCATGTTGGTAGGTGTCAGACGCCAAAGCTATCTCCAACACCACCTCCAGACAGTCGAGCCAGCCCGGCCAAGCCCAGGCAGAGCCCTCTAAAGCCCCCAGGCAAGCCCCCAGGCTCAAGGGCTGGACTTTGGGGCTGGGTTGGACATGCCAAACTAGACAGGAGCTATCTGATTCAACAACACAGAAGTGCATGGGAAGCAGAGTGAGGGATAATGGAAAAAACATGGAAAACATCCCATAGTCTTTCAAAGGACTGTAAGATTATATGCTTTTGGTGAATATAACCACATAGGCATATAACCATATAAGCAGACTCCCCATGCTTTATAGTGACCATTAATCAAAGGTTTAAACGTAATGTAAATTAGACATGCAGTCAGTGCACACATAGCAGCCTTGGCCTCTTCAGGAACTCAAGCCAACCAAATAGGATATACCAGCTTTCCCCAGTTACTCATTTTAATGGCATGTCACATCTCACTATAAGACGACTATAATAATCCTAGAAAAACAGCTAACTCTGATAAGCTGGCAATATACATCCACCTAAACTACATGCACCTTACATAATACAACCTTTGGCTTAGTTCAGAGTCAAACAAAGATATATATTCGGCAGATTTCAATCCAGGAGGCAGACTTTCAGATCCATAGTAGAAAATATTCTGCAAATTACAAAAATCTGTCAGACTCAAGAATGTTGCCCTTTGGACAACATGTTCAATCTTACTTTGTTGGAGTTAAAACGCATTTAGAAGAAGATTGAGCGACAGTGGCGGTGTCTCAACACCAGACAAAAGCCATGGGATTGGCTCAAGCATCCATGTGAGCCGTTTGTTCCACTTAAAGGGCTCTGGAGGGTGTGGAAGGCATAGTTAGACTTAAAGGCACTAGTCATTAAGGCTCTGCGTCTTTGTTGCGTCCTGCCTCAATGAACATAATTGACTTCTAACAATCCCCTCCCATTACCTGGTCCTCAAGGAGAGCCTAAAATTGGAACCAAATCTGATTTGAAACATTCTCAGGCTTCAGCGTGAAAAAAATTAAACATTGGCCTAAATTCCCCTCTTTCTCTGATTACCAGCTTTTCAGTAATTTCTCAAATTAAATACTTTCATCTTGAAATGACAAAAAAAAAAGTTGGGAGGGATGCATTTTGGGTTCCTATTCTGAAACAACCTCAGACTCCTCAGGTTGTTCGGTTCTGCTTCCGACCGTGATTTCGAGACGTTTGTCTTTCGGGTCTCTGTAATTGCACCCACACTAAGCCTGGAGGGCCAACATCAACCCTTCCATTCATAAAGCTGCAACTGCCTCTTAGTGGCATATTGGGTTTATTAAAATGTTAAATCTGTATCCCAGCCACTTCCCAGCTAAAACATGCCATCTTTAGATTCCCACTTTCCATTCTTCTGACTAGCTTAGTCATATCATCAACCTGCAATTATTTCCTCCGTTCTCTCAGGCAGCGTGGCATTCTCAAATCACCGGGAACAAACAGAGGAGAGAGATTCATAAGAGACTAAACGTATCTGTCTCACCCAGACTGCGTCTTCCCCAGCACTCTAAAACTGAACTTGGGCAGCAAAGACAAGCACAGGGAAAATGTATGATGATTTTTTGAGACAATTGCGAGGGAAATTATGATGGCAAAATCATACATTTCATAAATCTAAACACAAAATGCTATAAATCATTGGGGTTTTTTTCTGAACTGCCCATTATAAGAATTAAAATGCCTTAATTGTATTTGCAGTCCCAGCCACCAGTCTACCAACTTCACCCATGAGAATAAATAGACTACGAAAAGCAGTAGGTATTTTGCACACCAGACATTAAAAAAAACATGATAAATGCAAAAGACCATTTCAAACAGATAGAAAAAGATTCGGCTATCAATTAGCCTAGATTTAAGACATCGGCCTTGTGCTTATTCATCAGAAACAAATTATAGCAGAGTGCAGATTTGATCTACAGCATGCCTGTATCCCATACTAAGATAACGGGGTAAACGGTTGGCACCATTGTCTACGTTGTGTGAGAATCCCAGTCATTATCATAGCAATTAAAAGGAATGAAAGTGAATTAGTCGCGTCTGGAGAGAGAAGCTGCATATTCTTCTACAGTTTCAACCGCAGCGCTCTCTCCAGAGCCTTTCATTGACTCAGAATGCCACCCCATCATAAAGTGGTTCAGGTGTGCTGTAATAATAATAATAATACATGTATTTGATATAGTGCTTTCATACAGAATCTCAGTCAATTGAAAAAAAAAAGAAAATGAACAAAAAAAAATTCAGGGTGCTGGCAGTTCATCGGAGATGGTCTTCCACAGCTAGATGACGATGCAGTTCAGTAAAGGAGTAACTGGCTTGAGTGGAAATTAGGTTGATGGTAAAGCCAGGGAGGGAGAACATCAGTCAGACAGGCATAGAACTTTTCACCAGGCACCGCTTTCTCCGAAGTTCACGGCTACTCCTCCTCTGTAGGTAGGCAGCACGGAGCATCCACCAACCGAAAGTGTAGCACGCACCTGGGTGATGCTTCGGCAGCTAAAAGCGCCTGAGAGACCCCCACACCTCGGCAGTAAATCAGTAACAGTGGCAACGAGGCAATGTATATGATGTGATCGATGCTTATTGTAAAAAGGCCAATGTTTATGCATTTTGTTACAGGCCACAGGGTCACAATGCAAAACTGATGACAAGTACAATAGAGGAATCTTGAAGGTGTTTCACTTCTATCCCCGTGCAGAAAAACGATCTGTAAGACCTGGTACTCCTCCTTTCAAACTCCACAAGTCTATTCATGTGCCTCTAGTCTAGGCATTAACTTACGTTAAAATGACACAGTATGCTTTTAGATAGGGAGGAATGAATCCTGACACACCAACAAAAAAAAAATCATGGACCCAAATAAAAAACGAACACGTTGCCACTGTGTGGTCTACACGGCTTTCATGGTGAAAGTGTGATGGAGGGACTGGAGCCTGCAAAGTTTTTAAGTGTTGACTCCACCTCCTGCAACTCTGTCATTTAAACTAAAGGGGTTTACCAAGGATGCCCAGTGGCTTGATTGACTTTCTTCTGCAGGCTGTAAAACTAAGAGTTGGAAATATGTCGGAGAAAAAAAACGCAGACACTATTTCGGGTTTTTCTAAACCTAAAACATCCTCGAGCCCATTTCAGTCTACTACAGTAAAACTTGACCTGGCAAGGATTAACAGGTGCAAAACAGCTCAAAGACAAAGATAAATACTGCAGATTAGGAGATAGACACACAACATATACAAAAGGAGCAATTTGAGGCACAGCTTCTGTATACAAAATCGAAGGCTATCTTGACATTGTGTGTAATAACAACGTCATTATTTGGGGAGTAGGCATTTCCTGCTAGCACATGGTGACATCACAAAACACAGTTGCTAGACTCCAAAAGGTAGGTACTGCCCGTAAGAATAGATACAGTGCCTAGTGAAAGTCAACACACCCCTTGCGCAATTCTCACATTTTGTCGCCTTAAAATGTCATCTAAAAAAAGAGAGTACATTTCGATTTTTTCCCTACAAATCTGCACAACCTGCTACACATTTTCAAAATAAAAGAAAAAGTATAAAAATGTAAAAAATAAACGTAATGATAGCGTATGTCTTCAAACCCCAGAGATGGAAGCACCTTTGGCAGTGATTACAGCTGTGAATTATTTGGAATAACTCTGCACAACTCTTGCGGCAACATATCCATTGTTTTTGTCAAAATTGCTCAAGCTCTGTAAATTTGGTTAGGAAATGATTGATGGACAAGCAACATCAAAAACTTGTCTCAATTTCAAACAGATTTAAGTCAGGACTGGGACTAGACCCCTTAGAAACAATCATCAACATCTCTTGGAAAGCCATTCTGGTGTGTATTTGGCATTAACATTTGTGTAATAGTCCCACTGAAAAATACAATTCTATCCCAGGGTTAGGTATCCAGAAGACTGAGACAGGGTCTCTAACTTTTTACCTGGGTGTTGATCATTTATTTATTTGGATTCTGACAAACTCTCCAGTCCCTGCCTGTGTCATGCATGCCCATAACATGATGTTGCCGCCACAATACTTGAAAATACAAGACATCTGCATTTTTTATTACATTTTTTATGTTATTGTGAAAATGTTCCATACTTTTTCTTTCATTTTGAAAATGTGGAGCAGGTTGTGTAGATACATGTTTTTATTCCTATTAAGATTTCATTTTAAAGGCAGAAAAATTTGACAAATGTGCAGGGTAGACTTTCACAAAATAATTTAGAGGTGACAATGGACATTTGAGAACCAGACCGCCAGAGGTCTGAGGACAGAAACTAAACTCTGCCCTCTGGTGTACCCATCTTGCACTGTGGCTCAGTGGAGGCACAGTACTGCTATATGCACTCTACACCACACACAGTTTAAACAATTTAACTCTCCAGTAAATAAATGTCTATGAATGTAAGTAATGTTTACCAGAGTTCATTAAGCTGACATAGTGTATTGATTTTGCTACCACAATCTAACATTAAAATCCTGTTAAGAAAGCAACACATTTGTTTGCGTGTACAAGGCTGAAACTTCACTGTTGCCTGGAAGTTCCCTGCATAAGGACTCAATGGTCTGGGCCATCCAGTTATTTACTGTAACAGACAGGGACTCCATGGGATGACAGGAGGAAAAAGCTCAAGTACAGACCGTCTTTAATTTTCCAGGGCAAAAATGCTCACTCTGTCAATAAAATTATTTTGGAGACCTTGAATGTACTAAAGCCATTCCCCAGCACCTGTATTTGAGCAGACGGAAATATGCAGAACTGGGTAGAAGAGGGGAACACTTATGTTGTTTTTCTAATTCATCTATAAAAAAAACAGCAATTAAGATGTCAAAGACATCAAAGAATCAAAGTGAATACCCATATAGCTTTGTGCATTATTACGACTTGAACATACGACCACATATACCCACAAATGCCAAAGAGTTCAGAAACAAAAAGATAAAAACGTATCTTTAACTGAATGAAATCTAGTTCAGTCCTGCTCCATTGAGGATGGATGGATGAGGGAGGAGCTGTGGGGTTTTGAAATGCTATGAGAGGACTATCATCCTGAAGTGACATGCCTTCTCTCTCGGAGGATATGGCACCCCTCATTAAAGCTGACATCACAACGGGGTGGGGCTTTTATACTAGGTAGATTCTGGGTGATGCTGGAGACAGATTTGGTATAAATACCCCATACCCAGTGGCCTGGGTAGCAGCAGCCAGACTAAGGACTATACAGTACCGTGCCAGGACAGTAGCCACCCGACCCTCACTGATCTTTTGGAGCCTGCCTGCTGGTAAGTGTATCCTGCCCGCTCTCTCTAGTCTGCTCTCTCTGTGTATGTGAGTGTGGCTCTCTGTGCCTGGTGCTGTGAGGTGTAGAGTGCATTGGGCCATTGGGGAGGCAGTTGGGGTCTTGGGGGCATGGTTGAGGATCAGGTTGGGGCAGTAGGTACTGGTGGCATCTGGCCTCAAGTCGTCCTCATAGCAAGTGTCTTATCTATCTATCATTGTGATGAGATGATTCACTTGGCGAGGGAAGGGATGACCCATACATGGGAGTCTGAATCTGACCTGAAGTCTGACTAAAGATTTGGGGCCTGCAACGTTCCCTCCTGTGCTAGTTTCTTGTCATTCTGACACAGAAATGTTAGTTTGTTGTTGCAGGCCCTGCTGTAGTGACAATAGAACTGCAAAGCTACTGTATGAGAAATACAGGAGACGCCAGTGTAGTGTCTCTGTATGTTGAAGACCGTTCACATTTCAACATTCTGTTCTACATTTCTTTCTTGCAGGTTTAGCTTCACAGGATGGACCTCAGAGTGACAAGCGTTCTCCTCCTCCTGGTGGCCTTGGCCGTGGCAACACCAGAGAGATACTACCATGTACAGAAAGTAGCCAAGCAGCAGCAGCATTATCCTACCAAGAGCCATGTCCAAAGTAAGTCTCAACGTATTCATGTCTATTTGCACGCTAATGTTCCGAAGATAATTCTGTATCAGCTTTAAGGTACATTCTCTTGGTGAAAGGTTTATGGAAGGTTAAATTCATTACAATTCTAGACTGTACTGGAGGTTTGTCATTAGGGCCAGGAGGTTTTCTTGGCCACCTAATAGCCGTCAGTGCCAAAAGGAAAATACTGGGTGCAAGTACACCCCAAATGTCAAACTGGAAGATACTTGGCTGTTTTGAATTCCATATAAGCTTTAACAAATGTAATTAAGCACAGCATGGTAAAAAAATATATATATATATATATATATATATATATAAACATAGACAAATAAACATATCAAAATAAAAAAGTTAAATCAATGTAAAACAGCAAAATATGCAGCATAATTTTTCATTTAAAAAAACTTTCGTTTACAGTGGAAGTTAATTGCTACCAAAACACTCACAGATGTAGAGTATTACATCTCGACATACTTACCTTATGAAACAGGATTGATAGTACATTATCCTTTACAGGGGAACAAGTCAATTAAACAGACTTATTGATGCATTCTGAGGCAATGTCTCAGTCCAAATTGTTGAGGGTTTTCACCTGCCCATAGATGTCGTGACAAATTGGAAACCGTGGACCAATGCATCCTTCCACAGCTCCCAAGAGAGGACACAGTCATTCATCAACAGAAAGTGGATAATAAAAATATGATTACAGTAGTTAAGATAATAACCATTCTCCTGCAACAACGCTGACAGTCAGATCACAGAGGTTCTGTAGCAGTGAGAGCCAGGGGCAATTATCGCTTCTGTACGCCTCATAAAAAGAGCACCCAACGCACCAGTTAAATGTCGCTAGCTTCCACAGATTCCATGTCACTCTTGACAAATATTGAAATATCTTAACAAGATATCCTACTATCCTCTCTTCAGGAGAAAGCTCAGAAGACAGCGGGGGGAAAAGTATAGAGAGTAAGAGAGCGGGGCTTGACAAAACGGCAGAGATGGGACCATTCGGTCAAGAATACGGTCCGGAGACGAGGGTTGTCGCTCAACCAGACTACGTCACTCAGTAGCTTTGCTTAAGATGTTTCAATGTATTTTTTAAATGTATTATTATGGCCGGTGTCCTCTGACAGAAATACAAAACTTTCCCACACGTCAACAATGCAAACAGATGTTACCACGTTGCACTGGGCACACCCAAACAAACTGCTTTGTAGTGCTTAAATTGTCCCAGACACGTCTCAAAACAAATGCCCTACAGTAGAGTAGACACAAATGCAAATCATCTTAAATGCTGTAAGACTTTAAAAAGTGCCATCCTCAGGATGTATAATATGAGAGCCATGGCATGGCCTATATATAGAACAGTATGGTTTGAGGCTGGCAATAGACATAGGATCTAGGCCTAACTAGACAAGTCAAGGTTGAACAGCTGGCTATGCCACAGTGTTGTCACCTTCCAGTTTCTGAGGTTTGACTTGGCTGCCAAACTGTCCAGTTTTGGCACTTTCTGTTTTTCCTCAGGTTTCAAACCTACTCCTCAGTGGCTTTCAAATTACAGCCCTGTCTGGCCATTTTGTTCTCAAAGTGCTATTCCAAAACAGGAAAAGGCAAACACTTTATGTGCTTTTCTACAAATCATCAGTCAATTAAACTTCAGTCACTTTAGCTAAATGTTTCCTACTGACTTCTGTAGTAGTACCTTACACCATGGCACTACTATACCACACATTACTTGAGCAGCAACAACCTTGCCAGTAAATTATAAAATCACTTTTAATAATACAATTAATACATGAATTGATAAAAACTGTTAATAACTGCTAGTGCCTTGAAGTTTTATATCTAAAAGGAAACTCCGTTTCAAAGGTCCCTTTACCAGCGTCAGTCAAAAGGGGGCAGGGTCATCAACTCGGTGATGCAGCCAAGCTACAGCATAAGGCAAATACTGACCACTATGGACTGAATTCTGATATCTGAACAGTGGTAAAATGCCACAGACTTAACACAAATAGCTCAAGCGAACACATTAATGGTTATACAAAATGTTAGGCATAATATGCAACAAGCAACACGGCTTCGGGAAAGTTATTGATATAGGCAGAGGTGTGGAGGTATTGTGGGCTAACCGCTCAAAGACACAGGGATAAAAGTATCCCTTCAGAATTTCACGACCTAGGCCAGAGTTCAAGGCGATGCACATACGTCAACTGGAGGACCACTAACCATAATCACGCACTACAGACAACTTGTGAAATTAAAGGGTTCAACATAGCGTGGGCAAATGAAACTAAAATAACTGGCTACAGTAGTCTAATGTGGTCTCAATATGCTGAGAACTGTACAAGGACCCCAGTGTTTATATGAACATATTCACAGACCACTGGTGCTGTCAAAATGACCCTGGGAAAAGCAGTCAGTGCCCGCAAACTCCCTCCATAATCACAGAGCCTACATCCCCTCGGTTGTTTAAATCTCATTGTGGTGTTTTAGAGTGGAATACCAAAGCAGAGGTAACTCAAGGAACCAATTGACAAGCCGAGTTGTCCCCCCCAACCCCCCCTCCCCCGATGCTATATGTTTGCAACAGGACTCAATAGGACACAACAACCATGACTGGATCAATAGGTGTAACAACTGGTGCATGGCAGAGTTGTTCATCCACACTCATACAAATAGGGTGGAGATATCAGAGTCATCAGCTTTTCAAAACATCTAAGATCCATTTGGGGCATCACCGAGAAAACGTCAATATATCTTTCCATTCAAATTCAAAATGAAATAGACAAATGTTTCAGATGCACCCCGAATGAAAACAGGACTACATGATTACTCTGTTAACAGATAACGAACTGGATAAATTAATCTTGACTGAAACCTAATGATCTACTCTGGAAAAACTGACAAACTTAATGAAATGAAAAAAAGATATCCTAAAATCTAAACCATTTATACAGTTAACTGTAGTTGTTACCTGCATCTTAGGTAATTACGCTTATCCATTTCCACAGCTGTTTCAGGTGAGCCAGGTATTCCCGGATCCCCTGGTGAGCCAGGACCTATGGGCCCCCCTGGGCCTCCCGGCAATAACGGCGTCGGACATCCTGGACAACAGGGCCCACCCGGGGCCCCCGGACCCGCTGGCTACTCCGCAGCTGGCAAGCCTGGCAATCCAGGTGGTCCTGGGAAACCAGGTAGTAATGGAATGCCCGGTGAGAAGGGCCATACTGGTGCACCTGGAGCCATGGGTCCAAGAGGATCACCCGGTTCCGCTGGAAGCCCAGGACCTGCTGGATACTCTTCTGCTGGCAAACCTGGCCCACACGGTCTGCCCGGAGGCATGGGGCCAAGGGGTGAGAGTGGACTTAAAGGGCATCCAGGTATCCCTGGTCTGCAAGGACAAAAGGGAGAGAGGGGAGTTGGTATTCCTGGGGCACCAGGTGCAAACGGCCAAGTGGGCCCAATGGGACCCTCTGGTATGCCAGGGCAACCCGGAGTTGGTAAGTCTGGTGCCACTGGATACCCTGGGGAGCCTGGGAAGTCAGGTACTCCAGGTAGGGATGGAGCTCCAGGAGCTATGGGTCAGCCAGGGCCAAAGGGCCACAATGGAAACCCTGGGGTAGGAGCGCCAGGAAAATCAGGTGAGAATGGCAGTCCAGGTATGCCTGGGAATATGGGACCTAAAGGTCCCCAGGGACATGCCGGACAACCAGGTGCACCTGGCATACCAGGAGTTGGTAAACCAGGAGCTAATGGCATGCCAGGTGACAGAGGATCTCCTGGTACATCAGGAACCACCGGTCAGAAAGGAGAGCCAGGGCCAACAGGTTACACTGGGGCAACAGGTGCTACTGGCCTTATGGGTCCAGCTGGGCCACAGGGTGCTAGAGGATTCCAGGGAGAACCAGGTGTGCAGGGATCTAAAGGAGATGTCGGCATGCTGGGAGCTCCAGGGGCAAAGGGAACCAAGGGGGATCAGGGACATCAGGGTTACGCAGGGAAGGCAGGTATCCCCGGGGCAGCAGGTCCTCCTGGTGCAACCGGTGCTACAGGACATCAGGGTAACAAGGGAGCTCAGGGCCATGCTGGCTCTCCTGGTCAGCCAGGTTCAAATGGGCTTGCAGGATCAAAGGGACACCCAGGCACACCTGGCGGCCCAGGGAAACCAGGCGAGAGCGGCATCCCAGGAACAAGAGGACCAGTGGGGCCTTCAGGTCCAGCAGGTCAAGCAGGTCTTAGGGGTCACGCAGGTCTTCCCGGCGCACCCGGCCCAGCTGGCCAGATGGCCAAGGGAATGTCTGGTCCTATGGGTCCACCTGGAGCTCCTGGTTCCAGAGGTAACGATGGTAACCCAGGTGCTATGGGACCTCCTGGCCCACCTGGTCCCCCTGGTGAGATGGTCTACCATCACGAGAAGAGCATGCCCATCAAGTCCCATGAGATAATGATGCCTCATGAGATGATGAAGGCCCCTATGTCCGCCTTCAGCGCGGTTCTGACGGTGGCCTACCCATCAGCGGGTTCACCCGTTCCATTCAACCAGATTATTTACAATGGGGAGCAGCACTATGACCCCCAGACTGGCATCTTCTCCTGCCAGGTACCAGGTCTCTACTACTTCTCCTACCATATGCATGTTAACGGTGCTAATGCATTGGTGGCACTGTACAAAAATGGTGAGCCAATCATGTTCTCATACGATGAGTACAACAAGGGCTTCTTGGATCAGTTGTCTGGCAGCACTGTACTTATGCTGAATGCCCATGACCAAGTCTACATTCAGGTCCCTGATGAGGAGACCAATGGTGTCTTCGCTGCCGACAATGTTCACTGCTCTTTCTCTGGGTTCCTGATTGCCTCAACGTGATACAATCACTAATAACAGCTTAAAAGAAACTACCTAAAGAAATAGTTCAGTTTGTAACTTCCATCGAGATTGGGTTGTCATTGTAGAATAAAAGATTGACGTAATATTCTACAAGTTCATTTGTCATTGAAAAGGCTGAAAAGGCAAGAGCAGCAATTCTCTCAAGTATTCTTTTAAGAAGGGCTTTCGGTTCATGGAGGCATTTAAATTAAATGAGAAGAAGAATATAATTTAGGAATTCAATTGTTTGTCATCACTATTCCCTTTCCCAGTATATGCACAAGTATTCAGCAAACAATGATCAAGGAATACAAACCAGTCTAAAATAATTCACAAAATGGTGCTCTTTGACTGCCTGTAACATTTACAGCAGATTTTTGTTGTTGTTTTCAAAGTCTTTAATAAATATCTTGTAATACACATGCAAAGGAAATCATGCTTGTTTTTTTAAGGCAATGTTGTAAGTCAGATCGCAACACCTTTAACAAACCGGCCGTGTGATATTGCAACACACAAGATGAAAAACGGTCACAAAAAAAGTATTATGTCAAAAACAACTCTATGCCTGAGGATGCATTATGCTATGTTCAACTTATTGATCAAAGTAAAAGAATAAAGTCTCATTTCTGAAACTGACGCCGTTGTCTTTTTTTTTTGTGTCAGTCTACAGTACGAAACTGAAAACCTTGTTTTGAGTTGGACTATTTCAGCCCACTGATATGGTGAAATAGTGATTTCTGATATGGTCCTCTGTTTCAACAACTGAAAGTGATTTGATTATTGCATAAGTAATAAGCATACCTTTGAATGCAGATGTGTTGTAATTGTGGTCGATGGCAGCAACAATGTCTTTCCAGAAGTCTGAATTCACCTCGTTCCCACGCTGTTGACAAAAACAAAATCATGTTCTTGCAAGGAGATACAATTTGGAGAAGAAAAAAATGTGTAAACATATTCATTATCTACTCACTTAAAAACATTTACATTTTTACCTTACGCAACATATCCACAACCCTTCCACAGAGAAGAGCCCCGGGAAGATCAAAATAGTTGTCATAAAAGTAGTACTTTGCTGCAGAGAATAAAACAGAACATATTTATTGCAAGAAACAATCCAATCAATAATCACTCTTTTATATTTTACATATATATAAAAAAAATGAAACTGCATTGCAAAAATAAAGCAAAAACTGCTTTCACAATTTGGATGGGACACAGAGATTCAAGATTACAGACTTACTCGATTTCGTAAATGAGGTATTAAGGCTATCAAAGTTCTTCCATTCCCTTTTTGAACCATAATGTTTAATGATCTCTTCTGTGCTGAGGTTATTGGTCCCATGGGTTGCTCTGATGAAAACAGGTTTAAAAATCAGGGGTTTTAATTCATTTGCGGTGTAAAGAGGAGTAACAAAAAGGCATGCCCAAATATTGTACATTGATACAAACACTTAAAAACAGGCCTTTCCCCCCCTATCAATATAAAAAGGAACCCAATATCAGAGCGTGTAGTTAACTGTATAATTTACTGTTACCCTACCGTAAAACGGTTCCATCTTCAGCCAACTTAACCAAGTTTCCATCCTCAAGGTCTACCACTAAGCCTTTGAAACTGGACATACAGAACACACATTTCATAGTGGTCACTGGCAAAGAACAAGCGTGTTGATCAATGTCCTATGCTAAGCAATAACAATAAGAATCTGTAAGCGATATTCCCCAGAGCACCATGCATTCATCCAATGCCTTTCATTTTTTTTAAGTGCCCTTTATCTAACCTGAAAATGGGGTAGTCATTCACAGTAGTGGAATGATGCATGCAGGTAGTCTGAATCTACAATGGCACACCACAGTCATGAATGATTACAGCCTATTGAACAATGTGTTTTCTGCAGTCATTCTGCTGCTGCTGCTTGTGACTCACCAGAAATCCCAGGAAGCAGGGGTCAATATAAGAAGGTCCTTGTCATAGTCTTTATGCTCTACCAGATACCTGGTAAAGCTCTCATAGATCAGCTGCAAAGAAGCACAAATATATAGGGTCTCACTTGCATTCTATTCTATCCACAGGTGGGGTGAACATTCAGTGACACTAAACCTTTATGTTTGTACAATACATAAACACCGTGCTGGAAAGACAACTACCGTGATGGAGCTGGCATACTGCTGGCAGTCAGATGTCACACAGACTCAGCTGTGACTCTGGCTGGACTGCTGGCTAATTTGTTGTTGCATATAGCTTATAAATCAAATGTACGCATGCTATAAACACATAATATACAGTGTTGTTAGGTAGGTAGCTAGACGTTGCATTGTAACAATGTTTTGGGCGGGCGCATGCATCGCAACTGCAATGTTTACCATATTAACACCATGTAGCTAGGATGTATGTATTCTATTCCATTCGTTCCATCATACATTGTGAGTATTAGCTATTGATCAAAAACAGCGAGCCATGAACGACTAACTTAACACTGCCAGCTGGAAAGGATGGTTTATGTTGAATGCAAGCGTTAGTATACTTAGTAGCTAGCCAGCCGGCTAGCTATTGTTACAGTATCATATTGTCAGAAATCACAAGGACAGCCCGTGAGCTATAAATAAACTCACCCTAGAGGTCTCCTTCAAATGGTACCGACAGAGAGTGTGGTCCAAATCAAAACCAATTACATCACAATCTGAAAGGGAAAAATATTCGCTCATTTTAACGAGGGCCCTAGAAACAATCGAAACCAAGGATATTGTACTGTTGGCTACACACGCCTGCACACTGTATCTGTCAATGTCGAATCTGTACCCTCCAATATATTTGTTCCTACGGCAACACGTGGGTTGCTGTTACAAGGGGATGCTTTACAGAATGTCTCCAATAACCAGGCACTGTCGTACACATTTAGTAAATCAAGGTCTACGAATTGTTCATTCATTGTTTGACATTCCGCATCACCCGCAATAGTGATATAAGGTGGAGGTGCGCAGAACGTGCACAAAAGGTTTGTGCCCGAAGCTTCCGGTCAGGGTGTACCGTAGTACGTCAAATAAATGTGCATAGGTATTCGAAGAGCGGGGCTTTTCTAATAGGGTCCACACATATCCTAGACAATTTCAAGTTCTCAAAAAGTTGTAGCCTTAATTATTTATGCTAGTTAATTAACTAAACTTAAAGCCTAACATTTTGCCCACACATATGGATAGGCCTAGCCCAATAATCTACTCTTAAAGCTAGAATCCTTAGTTGCTTAAACAATGTTTGTAAATAATGTAAACAAACACTGTATATACTCAAAACACAGTTAAAACTATAATTTTGATATAATGGATGGTCAGTTCTTGCATCCAAAGCGCTTAATTAATTTGAGAGTGGTTACATTTCTAGCATATTTCAGATTTATACCAAAACAGAGGCGGGTGACGATTTGTTATTGTTTTAATTAAGGATTCTAGCTTTAAGGAGTGTACAGTGGTAGAGCCATATATGGACCTATAAGGACATTGTATGTTATTTTCAGAGGTGGACTGGCTCAGGCAGCAAAAACAGTCAAACACTACTCCATCTAAACGTGAATCGATTCTCAATTGCGATACGGTTCTAGAAACATAAAGCCTTATAATTCATATCACAGCAAAATAATTTCACAAACGCAAAATATACACTTACTGTACACTGTTTTAACAGGCTTTATCACAGTTGCAGCCGACAGTATTTTTCAGTTAGGGTGGGAAACTTTTTGCATTTCCATCTGCTTTAACCTCTTTCGGCGTATTAGCTCAACACAAGATACATTTCTGAAATCCTCAAGAGTTTTCTTAAATCACACACACACAAAATTGATATCATATTCACAGGAGGCATGACACCCATTTGTGTAGACTGGGTCAAAACGATATTTTCAGTTTGCATTTGGTAGACTGGAACAGCAGGTTAGATAAATTGGGACACAATTATTATCAGGGGCGCAACGTTCACTGATGCCATTGCATTTTGTCCCCCCCACTTTTATAATTGGAATGTGTTACAAAACGAGGCAACAGTGTGCTTTACGACTGTGCGGACACCTCCAAGCGGCCGGGTAGGCTGATTGGAGTGCTAATCAGATTGGATAAAAAATGTATAATAAATAATATTATGTCCCCCCCACTTCTAAAACCAAAGTTACACCCCTGATTATAATAGTCCTAATTTTATCCCAATGACAATTCAATGTATGATAAGGAAACATCTGAGGATTTCCTAAATATATAATGTGTTGGATACAGTCAAATCAAATGTATTTATATAGCCCTTCTTACATCAGCTGATATCTCAAAGTGCTGTACAGAAACCCAGCCTAAAACCCCAAACAGCAAGAAATGCAGGTGTAGAAGCACGGTGGCTAAAAACTCCCTAGAAAGGCCAAAACCTAGGGAGAAACCTAGAGAGGAACCAGACTATGAGGGGTGGCCAGTCCTCTTCTGGCTGTGCCGGGTGGAGATTATAACAGAACATGGCCAAGATGTTCAAATGTTCATAAATGACCAGCATGGTCAAATAATAATAATCACAGTAGTTGTTGAGGGTGCAACAAGTCAGCACCTCAGGAGTAAATGTCAGTTGGCTTTTCATAGCTGATCATTAAGAGTATCACTACCGCTCCTGCTGTCTCTAGAGAGTTTAAAACAGCACGTCCGGTGAACAGGTCAGGGTTCCACAGCCGCAGGAAGAACAGTTGAAACTGGAGGACAGCACGGCCAGGTGGACTGGGGACAGCAAGGAGTCATCATGCCAGGTAGTCCTGAGGCATGGACCTAGGACTCAGGTCCTCCGAGAGAGAGAAAGAAAGAAAGAGAGAAAGACAGAATTAGAGAGAGCATACTTAAATTCACAAAGGACACCGGATAAGACAGGAGAAGTACTCCAGATATAACAGACTGAGCCTAGCCCCCCGACACATAAACTACTGCAGCATAAATACTGGAGGCTGAGACAGGAGGGGTCAGGAGACACTGTGTCCCCATCCGATGATACCCCCGGACAGGGCCAAACAGGCAGGATATAACCCCACTCACTTTGCCAAAGCACAGCCCCCACACCACTAGAGGGATATCTTCAACCACCAACTGACCATCCTGAGACCAGGCTGAGAATAGCCCACAAAGATCTCCGCCACGGCACAACCCAAGGGGGGGCACCAACCCAGACAGGAAGATCACGCCAGTGACTCAACCCACTCAAGTGATGCACCCCTCCTAAGGACGGCATGGAAGAGCACAAGTAAGACAGTGACTCAGCCCCTGTAATAGGGTTAGAGGCAGAGAATCCCAGTGGAGAGAGGGGGACCGGCCAGGCAGAGACAGCAAGGGTGGTTCATTGCTCCAGAGCCTTTCCGTTCACCTTCACACTCCTGGGCTAGACTACACTCAATCATATGGCCTACTGAAGAGATGAGTCTTCAGTAAAGACTTAAAGGTTGAGACAGAGTCTGCGTATCTCACATGGGTAGGCAGACCATTCCATAAAAATGGAGCTCTATAAGAGAAAGCCATGCCTCCAGCTGTTTGCTTAGAAATTCTAGGGACAATTAGGTGGCCTGCGTATTGTGACCGTAGCGTACGTGTAGGTATGTACGGCAGGACCAAATCGGAAAGATAGGTAGGAGCAAGCCCATGTAATGCTTTGTAGGTTAGCAGTAAAACTTTGAAATCAGCCCTTGCCTTAACATGAAGCCAGTGTTGGAAGGCTAGCACAGGAGTAATATGATACATTTTTTGGGTTCTAGTCAGGATTCTAGCAGCCGTATTTAGCACTAACTGAAATTTATTTAGTGCTTTATCCGGGTAGCCGGAAAGTAGAGCATTGCAGTAGTCTAACCTAGAAGTAACAAAAGCATGGATTGATTTTTCTGCATCATTTTTGGACAGAAAGTTTCAGATTTTTGCAATGTTACGTAGATGGAAAAAAGCTGTCCTTGAAACAGTCTTGATATGTTTGTCAAAAGAGAGTTCAGGGTCCAGAGTAACGCCGAGGTCCTTCACAGTTTCATTTGAGACGACTGTACAACCATCAAGATTAATTGTCAGATTCAACAGAAGATCTCTTTGTTTCTTGGGACCTAGAACAAGCATCTCTGTTTTGTCCGAGTTTAAAAGTAGAAAGTTTGCAGCCATCCACTTCCTTATGTCTGAAACACAGGCTTCTAGCGAGGGCAATTTTGGGGCTTCACCATTTTTCATTGAAATGTACAGCTGTGTGTCATCCGCATAGCAGTGAAAGTTAACATTATGTTTTCAAATGACATCCCCAAGAGGTAAAATATATAGTGAAAACAATAGTGGTCCTAAAACGGAATCTTGAGGAACACCGACATTTAGAGTTGATTTGTCAGAGGACAAACCATTCACAGAGACAAACTGATATCTTTCCGACAGATAAGATCTAAACCAGGCCAGAACTGGTTTAGAATGTGGTGATCAATGGTATCAAAAGCAGGACTAAGGTCTAGGAGCACGAGGACAGATGCAGAGCCTCGGTCTGACACCATTAAAAGGTCATTTACCACCTTCACAAGTGCCGTCTCAGTGCTATGATGGGGTCTAAAACCAGACTGAAGCATTTCGTATACATTGTCTTCAGGAAGGCAGTGAGTTGCTGCGCAAAAGCTTTTTCAATCATTTTTTTGAGAGGAATGGAAGATTCGATATAGGCCGATAGTTTTTTATATTTTCTGGGTCAAGGTTTGGCTTTTTCAAGAGAGGCTTTATTACTGCCACTTTAAGTGAGTTTGGTACACATCCGGTGGATAGAGAGCCGTTTATTATGTGCAACATAGGAGGGCCAAGCACAGGAAGCAGCTCTTTCAGTAGTTTAGTTGGAATAGGGTCCAGTATGCAGCTTGAAGGTTTAGAGGCCATGATTATTTTCATCATTGTGTCAAGATATAAAGTACTAAAACACTTGAGTGTCTCCCTTGATCCTAGGTCCTGGCAGAGTTGTGCAGACTCAGGACAACTGAGCTTTGGAGGAATACGCAGATTTAAAGAGGAGTCTGTAATTTGCTCTCTAATGATCATGATCTTTTCCTCAAAGAAGTTCATAAATGTATTACTGCTGAAGTGAAAGCCATCCTCTCTTGGGGAATGCTGCTTTTTAGTTAGCTTTGCGACAGTATCAAAAATAAATTTAGGATTGTTCTTATTTTCCTCAATTAAGTTGGAAAAATAGGATGATCGAGCAGCAGTGAGGGCTCTTCGATACTGCACGGTACTGCCTTTCCAAGCTAGTCGGAAGACTTCCAGTTTGGTGTGGCACCATTTCCGTTCCAATTGTCTGGAAGCTTGCTTCAGAGCTCGGGTATTTTCTGTATACCAGGGAGCTAGTTTCTTATGACAAATGTTTTTTGGTTTTAGGGGTGCAACTGCATCTGGGGTATTGCGCAAAGTTAAATTGAGTTCCTCAGTTAGGTGGTCTGTAACGGATCTCGTCCTCCTCTTCTGAGGAGGAGTAGTGAGAAGGATCGGAGGACCAATTTGCAGCGTGGTAAGTGTTCATGATGTAATATTTAATGAATCAAAACTGAACACTGAAATACAAAAACAATAAAGTGACAGAAACGAAAACCGAATCAGTCCTGTCTGGCGACATACACAAAGACAGAAAATAAACACCCACGAAACACAGGTGGAAAATGGCTACCTAAGTATGATTCTCAATCAGAGACAACTAACGACACCTGCCTCTGATTGAGAACCATACAAGGCCGAACACAGAAACCAACATAGAAAAACAAACAGACTGCCCACCCCAACTCACGCCCTGACCATACTAAAACAAAGACAAAACAAAGGAACTAAGGTCAGAACGTGACATGGTCAACTGATTTTTGTCCTCTGACCACCTTGGGTAGGCAGAGGGAGTCTGGAAGGACATCAAGGAATCGTTGGGTTGTCTGAGAATTTATAGCACCACTTTTGTTGCTTCTTGGTTGGGGTCTGAGCAGATTATTTTTTCAAATCAAATCAAATCAAATTTTATTTGTCACATACACATGGTTAGCAGATGTTAATGCGAGTGTAGCGAAATGCTTGTGCTTCTAGTTCCGACAATGCAGTAATAACAAGTAATCTAACTAACAATTCCAAAACTACTGTCTTGTACACAGTGTAAGGGGATAAAGAATATGTACATAAGGATATATGAATGAGTGATGGTACAGAGCAGCATAGGCAAGATACAGTAGATGGTATCGGGTACAGTATGTACAAATGAGATGAGTATGTAAACAAAGTGGCATAGTATAGTATAAAGTGGCTAGTGATACATGTATTACATAAGGATACCGTCGATGATATAGAGTACAGTATATACGTATGCGTATGAGATGAATAATGTAGGGTAAGTAACATTTATATAAGGTAGCATTGTTTAAAGTGGCTAGTGATATATTTACATCATTTCCCATCAATTCCCATTATTAAAGTGGCTGGAGTTGAGTCAGTGTCAGTGTGTTGGCAGCAGCCACTCAGTGTTAGTGGTGGCTGTTTAACAGTCTGATGGCCTTGAGATAGAAGCTGTTTTTCAGTCTCTCGGTCCCAGCTTTGATGCACCTGTACTGACCTCGCCTTCTGGATGATAGCGGGGTGAACAGGCAGTGGCTCGGGTGGTTGATGTCCTTGATGATCTTTATGGCCTTCCTGTGACATCGGGTGGTGTAGGTGTCCTGGAGGGCAGGTAGTTTGCCCCCGGTGATGCGTTGTGCAGACCTCACTACCCTCTGGAGAGCCTTACGGTTGAGGGTGGTGCAGTTGCCATACCAGGCGGTGATACAGCCCGCCAGGATGCTCTCGATTGTGCATCTGTAGAAGTTTGTGAGTGCTTTTGGTGACAAGCCGAATTTCTTCAGCCTCCTGAGGTTGAAGAGGCGCTGCTGCGCCTTCTTCACGATGCTGTCTGTGTGAGTGGACCAATTCAGTTTGTCTGTGATGTGTATGCCGAGGAACTTAAAACTTGCTACCCTCTCCACTACTGTTCCATCGATGTGGATAGGGGGGTGTTCCCTCTGCTGTTTCCTGAAGTCCACAATCATCTCCTTAGTTTTGTTGACGTTGAGTGTGAGGTTGTTTTCCTGACACCACACTCCGAGGGCCCTCACCTCCTCCCTGTAGGCCGTCTCATCGTTGTTGGTAATCAAGCCTACCACTGTTGTGTCGTCCGCAAACTTGATGATTGAGTTGGAGGCGTGCGTGGCCACGCAGTCGTGGGTGAACAGGGAGTACAGGAGAGGGCTCAGAACGCAACCTTGTGGGGCCCCAGTGTTGAGGATCAGCGGGGAGGAGATGTTGTTGCCTACCCTCACCACCTGGGGGCGGCCCGTCAGGAAGTCCAGTACCCAGTTGCACAGGGCGGGGTCGAGACCCAGGGTCTCGAGCTTGATGACGAGCTTGGAGGGTACTATGGTGTTGAATGCCGAGCTGTAGTCGATGAACAGCATTCTCACATAGGTATTCCTCTTGTCCAGATGGGTTAGGGCAGTGTGCAGTGTGGTTGAGATTGCATCGTCTGTGGACCTATTTGGGCGGTAAGCAAATTGGAGTGGGTCTAGGGTGTCAGGTAGGGTGGAGGTGATATGGTCCTTGACTAGTCTCTCAAAGCACTTCATGATGACGGATGTGAGTGCTACGGGGCGGTAGTCATTTAGCTCAGTTACCTTAGCTTTCTTGGGAACAGGAACAATGGTGGCCCTCTTGAAGCATGTGGGAACAGCAGACTGGTATAGGGATTGATTGAATATGTCCGTAAACACACCGGCCAGCTGGTCTGCGCATGCTCTGAGGGCGCGGCTGGGGATGCCATCTGGGCCTGCAGCCTTGCGAGGGTTAACACGTTTAAATGTCTTACTCACCTCGGCTGCAGTGAAGGAGAGACCGCATGTTTTCGTTGCAGGCCGTGTCAGTGGCACTGTATTGTCCTCAAAGCGGGCAAAAAAGTTATTTAGTCTGCCTGGGAGCAAGACATCCTGGTCCGTGACTGGGCTGGGTTTCTTCCTGTAGTCCGTGATTGACTGTAGACCCTGCCACATGCCTCTTGTGTCTGAGCCGTTGAATTGAGATTCTACTTTGTCTCTGTACTGGCGCTTAGCTTGTTTGATAGCCTTGCGGAGGGAATAGCTGCACTGTTTGTATTCGGTCATGTTACCAGACACCTTGCCCTGATTAAAAGCAGTGGTTCGCGCTTTCAGTTTCACACGAATGCTGCCATCAATCCACGGTTTCTGGTTAGGGAATGTTTTAATCGTTGCTATGGGAACGACATCTTCAACGCACGTTCTAATGAACTCGCACACCGAATCAGCGTATTCGTCAATGTTGTTATCTGACGCAATACGAAACATCTCCCAGTCCACGTGATGGAAGCAGTCTTGGAGTGTGGAGTCAGCTTTGTCGGACCAGCGTTGGACAGACCTCAGCGTGGGAGCCTCTTGTTTTAGTTTCTGTCTGTAGGCAGGGATCAACAAAATGGAGTCGTGGTCAGCTTTTCCGAAAGGGGGGCGGGGCAGGGCCTTATATGCGTCGCGGAAGTTAGAGTAACAATGGTCCAAGGTCTTTCCTCCCCTGGTTGCGATTGCAAACGTAATAAAATGATGGTCCGACAGTCTAGGATTATGAGGAAAAACATTAAGATCCACAACATTTATTCTATGGGACAAAACTAGGTCCAGAGTATGATTGTGACAGTGAGTAGGTCCAGAGATATGTTGGACATGTTGGCTCCGAAACGCTTTTGGAGTGGGTCTGTGTACTTTTCCATGTGAATATTAAAATCACCAAAAAGTTTAATATTATCTGCCATGACTACAAGGTCCGATAGGAATTCAGAGAATTCAGTAAGGAACACTGTATATGGCCCAGGAGGCCTGTAAACAGTAGCTATAAAAAGTGATTGAGTAGGCTGCATAGATATCATGATTAGAAGCTCAAAAGATGAAAACGTCTCGGGTTTTTTTGTAAATTGAAATTTGCTATCGTAAATCTTAGCAACACCTTCGCCTTTGCTGGATGCACGGGGGATATGGTCACTAGTGTAACAAAGAGGTGAGGCCTCATTTAACACAGTAAATTCATCAGGCTTAAGCCATGTTTCAGTCAGGCCAATCACATCAAGATTATGATCAGTGATTAGTTCATTGACTATAACTGCCTTTGAAGTGAGGGATCTAACATTAAGTAGCCCTATTTTGAGATGTAAGGTATCACGATCTCTTTCAATAATGGCAGGAATGGAGGAGGTCTTTATACTAAACACCGCCATGTTTAGTTTTGCCCAACCTAGGTCGAGGCACAGACACGGTCTCAATGAGGATAGCTGAGCTGACTACATTGACTGTGCTAGTGGGAGACTCCACTAAGCTGGCAGGCTGGCTAACAGCCTGCTGCCTGGCCTGCACCCTATTTCATTGTGGAATAGGTGTGCATTAGGAAAATGTTCAGACCCCTCTACTTTCACGTTACAGTATTATTCTAAAATAAAATCTCCTTATCAATCTACACACAATAACCCATAATGACAAAGCAAAAACATGTTTTTAAGAAATGTACACTACCGTTCAAAAGTTAAGGGTCACTTAGAAATGTCCTTGTTTTTGAAAGAAAAGCACATTTTTTGTCCATTAAAATAACATAAAATTGATCAGAAATGCAGTGTAGACATTGTTAATGTTGTACATGACTATTGTAGCTGGAAACGGATGATTTTGAATGGAATATCTAGATAGGCGTACAGAGGCCCATTATCAGCAACTATCAGTCCTGTGTTCCAATGGCACATTGTGTTAGCTAATCCAAGTTTATCATTTTAAAAGGCTAATTGATCATTAGCAAAACATTTTGCAATTATGTTAGCACAGCTGAAAATGGCTGTGCTGATTAAAGAAGCAATAAAACTGGCCTTCTTTTAACTAGTTGAGTATCTGGAGCATCAGCATTTGTGGCTTCGATTACAGGCTCAAAATGGCCAAAAACAAAGAACTTTCTTTTGAAACTCATCGGTCTATTCTTGATCTGAGAAATGAAAGCTATTCCATGCGAGAAATTGCCAAGAAACTGAAGATCTTGTACAATGCTGTGTGTAGCTCTCTTCAGTAACCACGAGCACAACCGTTCCTTGATTTTAACTGGCGGCTTTATTCTGTAGTTTTAGTCAGAATGATCACCTTCCTTGAGAACTATAAAGTAAATTAAAATACAGTTAAGCACACTCTTACGATTTGTGAGACACACCGTCCGACGACAGTACTGGCCAATCGGCTGGCACACCAATGTCCAGCGAAGTCCTTCACCAGATCACGTTCGGGGTCATCAATTGTCAGGGTTGCGTCAATTCGAATCTGGTGTCAGGATAAATATGACATTGAGTCACCGATTGTATACTATGTATTTTTTATTAGCTAAACAATAAGTGGTAAATGCAATTTTCGTATATACGGGCTCTCTGTCCCACCTCGCAGGGCAAAACAGAGAACTAACTTGTTCTTGACAAAGATATTATAAATATACTCTGACAGAAATAGTTCCTGCTTCCGAGCCGGCCTGTCAGAGTAGAGACTGGGCGTGGTTTAGACTCACCCAGCCTCTCGTTGATTGTTGTCGTACGAGCTGGTACCAGCCCCCGGGCGCTCCAGTTGATAGATGTAACTGTTGCTGTGTAGAGTATCTATGCGTTCATTCCCTAGATACCGTTATCACATATCTGGTTTCTGTTATTGTTAAGTTTGAGTTCTAACAAAAACAGTCTGTGGTTTGCTACACTACGTTCTGTATGTGTCCGTTTTTATGTTATTCTGTATTTTTCCATCATGAGAAAGGCCCATGGCCCTGAAACTGTTAACAATGTTTCAAGTCAGCTATGTTGCATAACACATACATACATCCACACAAGCAGCAGATAATATTCAATCACATATATGGTAACGGGCTATAGTGCATAACACAGAATCCTCATAGTTGTGAGTCCTTTTCTGTTTTTGCTTGGATCTCCTTCAGTTTTGTGTCACTAACTGGTAAGTTGCTGTACACAGTGTGCACTTGCATGTCCATGCCTTCACTGAGGCTGCTGTCCTTATAGGTAAGAAACTTCCCGGAGAGTGTGTCTGCGACAGGGATGTCTTTGCCTGGACGGTGAGTGATTGCAAAGTCGTATTTTTGTAGTTGAAGGATCATTCTCTGTAGCCTTGGCTTGGCTGCGGCTAGTGGTTTCCTCATGATTGACTCAAGGGGCTTGTGGTCAGATTCCACAATGACTTGTCGTCCATATACGTACTGATGGAAACGTTTACATCCGAACAGAATGCCGTAGAGCTCCATTTCAATTTGAGCGTAGTTGATTTCACAGTCTGAGAGATTTGGAAGCGTAGCCGATGGGCTTTCCTTCTTGCAGTAGCACTCCACCTAGTCCATACTTTGACGCGTCCACTTGGAGCTCTTTGTCGGGGTCGTAGTAGGCAAGGATTGGTCCTGGTTCTCACGTGATCAAGTCTTTCACATTCTGGAAAGCAATGTTGTCGTGTTGCTTGTCCCAGAGAAACTCAGTGGACTGCTTTAGCAGTTGACGCAGGGGTGCATTAGCATTGGAGAGGCTGGGTGCGAACTTGGCTAAGTAGTTGACCATGCCAAGCACTGTTTCCAGCTCTGCACAGTTCTTTGGTGGCTCATTTTCTTTTATGGCTGAGATCTTCTGAGGATCTGGCTTGATTCCATTTGCTGTGAGAAGATGTCCGAAGTAGCTGACCTCTGTAGCACCGACTGTGCTCTTCTTGGGGTTGAGCCGGACTCCTCTCTCTCGGGACCTTTGCAGCATAGCGCGGAGGTTTTAGTCGTGCTCCTCTTTGGTTCGACCATAGACAAGGATGTCGTCCACAATTGCCACAGCTCCATCGAGGCCTTCGTACACTTCGTCGATCTTTCGCTGAAACTCGTCTTGGGCTGAGATAATCCCAAAAGGCAGGCGACGGAACCTGTAGCGTCCAAACGGTGTGTTGAATGTTGTGAGCTTAGATGACTCTTCTGTGAGCTTTATAGCCCAGTAGCCTGATCTAGCTTCCATGACACTGAAGTAGTGTGCTACCGCTAGCTTGTGTGTGATGCCATCTAGCATCGGTAAAGGAAAATGGGGGCGTTTGATAGCCTTGTTCAAATCTCTTGGGAGCTTGCCTGTGCGTGGTTTCTCAAAACACACTAACTCGTTTACCCAGTCAGTGGATTCTGTAACCTTGGTGACTATGTCAGATTGCTCCATGCTCTCCAACTCTTTCTTCAGACAGGCATGGAGAGCAAGGGGAATCTTTCTCGTGGGTAGACCACAGGGTCTGTGGGCTTGTGCAGCTACCTGCTCAACTGGATCGGTGAAAAAGGGAGAGATATTTGCAACACATGGACACTTACCGAGGCTGAATCAAAGGAACTGAAAACATACTATTGTCGTTTTGAAGCATATGTTGTGCCGAAGACCAATACGATTTTCGCTAGGTACAAATTCCATGACAAAGTACAGGGAGCTAGCAAGTCTTTTGAACAGTTTGTGACTGAGCTGCGTCTGCTTGTGAAAGACTGTGATTATGCAAACAAGGATGAGATGGTCAGGGACCATATTATATTTGGAATACACTCACTGTGAGTGAGAGAAACTTTTGAATGTTGGGTCTGAGCTAACGCTTGACAAAGCTATCGACAAAGCAGATCTCACGAGCTAGCACTGGCTCAGATGAAAACCATTTTGCGCGGCAGCACGAGCGCATCACGTGAACAAGCAGTGCAGGCAGACATCAAAGCACACCTCCGGTGCACAGAGAGCGCGTTTTAGAACAGAGAGAGACAACTCCAAAACAGAGCGACACAGACTCAAAACGCCCCAAAACATGTGGATATTGTGGATACAAAGTGCATGGTGAACAAGGAAATTGCCCAGCCAAAGGCAAACAGTATACTTACTATATGTGGTAAATGGAATCACTTTGCAGAAGTGTGCAGAGCTTGTGGTCCCATATGGCAAATCGTTTATTTTCTTATAGGCCTACTGTAGCTCTGATTGGCTGTGGTGCACCAGTCTGCATTGAAACACCGGTCCTGAACACGACAGATGATTTTATTAGGTTTTATTTACTGCAGTGACTATTCATTGTCCAGAACGCACAGCCGTTTTCCCGTTTTCCCATATTGCTATAGAATTTGAAAAAATGCCTTAATATACATAATTCCCAAACATTCTATGAATTCATGAAAATGACCATATCTAAGCGTTCTCGCTTGTCAGAAAATTTAACAAACACAAAGTGTCATATTTCAATAAGATGTCATGTTGCTAAAATGCTGCCAGTTCCACTTCAACATCAAAACAGAAAGATAGCCACTGAATGTCAATGATCTTACCGTGTGCTTTGCGCGATGAGCTTCCTGTTTGATGCTCGCTCTGCCCCCCCCCTCATTTTATTTACAGATAGCCAGGGGCACACCCCAGCATTTAGACATAATTTACAAACAAAGCATCTGTGTTTAGTGAGTCCACCAGATCAGAGGCAGTAGAGATGTTTTCTTGATACGTGTGTGAATTGGACCATTTTCCTGTTCTGCTAAGCATTCAAAATGTAACAAGTACTTTTGGGTGTCAGGGATAATGTATGGAGTAAAAAGTACATTTTCTTTAGGAATATAGTGGAGTATAAGTAAAAGTTGTCAAAAATATAAGTAGTAAAGTACAGATTTAAGTAGCACTTAAGTAAATATAATAAGTAATACTTAAGTACTTTACACCACTGGACATTACTGGCCAAATTTGTAAACTGTGAAAACAATACAGAGAAAACAATGCTTTACTTAAAAATGATGACAATACAATGTCCATGGAGCTAATGACGTAAATCAGAAGAGACACTGAGTGTAGCTAGACAGACTTAGCTAGCCAGCATCTTGCATAAAGTTACATGGTTTAAATAAACATCAGCTCTGTTAATTTCAGAAATAACAAAAAATATGTTTAGGGCACTGTTTACAGGTGTGATAGCCACTGTTGCAGTTTTTAGAGGAAGCTTTCTAGCTTGGTTGCTGTTGACAACAGGAATAAATGTTTTATTTACCTAGGTCGCTATGGCAACGGCAGCAACCGCTTTCATGCTCTGAAAAAACAGCCACAATAGGAAATAAAATGCTTGTGAAATGGGTGGAGGAGGTGAAACCACTTAGAGTGGTGATCTGTTCTGATTTGGCTGCAGTGTTGAGTAGTCTGGCAGGTCAGATAGGGGAGACTTGTTTGTGGAGATGATGGTACTGTTAATTGGATTGGATAGGAGGTAAGGTAAGGAGCGTAATGAGAAGGCTGATGTGGTGGAAGGATGTAGGGTTTGAATTTTTGGGGCGGTTTACATTTTTATTTTAGTTAAGAACAAATTCTTATTTACAATGACAGCTTAGGAACAGTGGGTTAACTGCCTTGTTCAGAACGATAGATTTTTACCTTGTCAGCTTGGGGATTCGATCTAGCAACCTTTTGGTTACTGGCCCAACACTCGAACCACTAGGCTATCTGCCGCCCCAATGTTGATTTTCACGTTGTGGATGACACTCAACACTCAGTGTCAACAAAACAAAGGAGATGATCGTGGGCTTCAGGAAACAGCAGAGGGAGCAGCCCCTTATCCACATTGACGGGACAGTAGTGTTTTTTTTTTTAAGTTCCTCGGCGTACACATCACAGACAAATTGAAATGGTCCCCCCACACAGACAGTGTGGTAAAGAAGGCGCAGCAGCGCCTCTTCGACCACAGGAGGCTGAAAAAATTTGGCTTGTCACCAAAAACACACAAACTTCTACAGATACACAATCGAGAGCATCCTGTTGGGCTGTATCACAGCCTGGTACGGCAACTGCTCCGCCCTCAACCGCAAGGCTCTCCAGAGGGTAGTGAGGTCTGCACAACGCATCACCGGGGGCAAACTACCTGCCCTCCGGGGCACCTACACCACCCGATGTCACAGGAAGGCCAAAAAGATCATCAAGGACAACAACCACCCGAACCACTGCCTGTTCACCCTGCTATCATCCAGAAGGCGAGGTCAGTACAGGTGCATCAAAGCGGGGACCGAGAGACTGAATCCTCAGGAGTGAATGTAACATTGTGTGTTCTCATAAATGCTGGATAATCATACAGTTGTCCATCATTATTCAATAATTGCTTCACCCAAATAATGTTGTTGTCAAACCAGTTCTGGAAAAACAAAGACTTGTTTTTGTATTTTATGTCTTTATTATTCCAGATTGTATACCTATGTCGGGGAAAATTGTGTTTGTACATGAGGTTCCAAGTTAGAAGTACTTGTTTATGAACGTTTGCACGCTTAGTTTTGTATCCTTTTAATCGTAAATATTATATTAGAGGTTTTAAAATCCAGAGCATTCAACCCTCCCTCACTTTGGGTGCTACATATTACCGCTTTTCTTAAATAATGAGGTTTATTGTTTTATGGGTGATTGTTCATGTCTCAGTGTTTGTTTGCGCCAGATAAGGCTGTTTAGGGTTTCATGTTATGTTTATTGTTTGTATTGTTTGTGTTTATCTTTTTATTAAACATGAATCGAAATAACCACGCTGCATTTTGGTCCTCCTCTCCTTCATCGGAAGAACACTAGTCTGGACAGACCTTCAGATTTGGACAAAAGTACACATCCAGATAAAGAAAGATCTCTTAATAACCAGGAGTTAAATCTCTTTCCAATGTCCTCTACAATAGGAGAGAAATTTAAGTTGGCCCTTTCTTTCTGATCTTTGCTAACTGTAATACCAAGATATGTGATCACATATTTTACAGGGATTTAAGTCACATCTTTTCAACGCAAATAATTCACTTTCCTAACATTCAGAGATAAACCTGATACATGGGGGGGGGGGGGGGGGGGGGGGGGGGGCAGTGTGACAACAATTTTGGACCCCCTTGAGGCCCTACATGTGGAGTATGCAATAATTTTTACATAACTAATTTTTGCTATCATTCTTTTTTTACCTTCATTATTAGACAGAAAATGCAAATACATTGTTGAATGATTACCAACATGATCTTTTTCCTGCTAATGCCTGCAATGCAGTGAAGAAAACGATATGACAACAATAACGTCTAATGTAACTGGCCCCTCTTACAGTACAACTGGCCCCCCCAGTTGAAATGGTCTAGAACCGCCACTGGATACAGGTACGCTATTATTGCACTGCAGGCGGTGCAATGGAAGTAAACACCCCTTGCGGGTTGCGCTCAAAGTGCACACAGGTCTCCTCAGCAGAAGATTGAGAAATTTAAGTAGGCTAACCAGGAAACATGGTGACTGTTGGCCTCGTGCAATAAATCGCTTTATTTACTGTTGGTCATTGTGTTTTTGTGCTATTCCAGTCCAAAGACCAGGGTTGACAAGACGTTTCTGGAATGAGTGAAACTTTTTAGGATCCAATCCATGATGTGAAATTCGTTGTAACCGAAGTGGAATATAAACGCCAAAAGGGACGGCTAACATTTTATTTCATCACAACATGGTTTAGTATGATAAACCAGTGAGTATTCACAATGGACATTCTAGGTAGGTGCTTGTGGTGTTGTCAAACTGTTTTCCCGTGTTTTATTAAACCGCCTTCAGAATCAGAGCCGGGGAAGGAGAACAGCGAAATCGTGGTGATCAAAAACATTCATGCGGAGCATCCCACCGACAGGGCTTTGCCACCAATACCCCTTGGGAGACCTGGCTACGTTTATATCGCCCTCTATGATTATGCTGCGCGAACCGTGGAGGACTTGAGTTTCAATGCTGGGGACAAGTTAGACGCTCTAGACAAAGGTGCTGGTGATTGGTGGTATGCAAAAGCACTCACTGGAATTTCAGCTGCCAAGAAGGGTTACATTCCAGCCAATTATGTGGCGCCTGTGGAGAGCCTGGATGCGGAGCCGTAAGTAGCCTACCAATATCCATTTAAAAATGATTCTATTGAAATAGTTGATATATGCTACTGTATAGACTAGACTAGAACAGCACCAGGTCAGGTTTGAAGAATGGTGGCTTCATTCAAAGAGGGCGAAGAACAAAATGGGCTACAGAAAATAGAGTAGCCTATTAAAATTCATTCTACATCCCTTATAACCTTTACTTATTCTTGGGCAATTTGAGGCCAGAGTAAAGCAGAAAAGACTCACACACTTGAGGCATGTTCCAGAGCTGCTTTACCCCTGATTCCACTGATCACTTAATCATCGTTTTAGAAGGGGACACTAGCTTTCTGACACTCTCTTCTGTTGTGCTCATTTGATTAACCATCATAGCTGACCTGTTGGTATCCCTACACCACTGGACCATTCCAAGGAGGATCTGGCAAATATTTGTATACATTCACAGTTTATGAGAATGAGCATGTTCTATGTAGCCTTGGTGCAATCTGGTGTTGAATGTTTATTATCCCAATTAAAATATGATGAGTCACAATACTGTAAGTGCTTTATGGATTCCCAGCACTTCCTCATAACCTAGTCCTTGATGAGGCCTCAGATTTGAGTGACTGCTCTCAAAGAAACACACGACACACAACTAACCAACAGTTGACATAGGCTACAGTAATACCATTGTTTTGACAATTACAAAGCGCTAGTGTTTGGTTAAATGCATGCCAACTTTCCATATTGCGAACAGATTAAGTCAATAGGCAAATGCCACACTATTGGCGCCGTTCTATGTATCTTGACCTAAGTGATTGGTCAAACAAGTTAATGATTGTCACTGACAAGGAAGTACAATGAATGAGTTAATAATTATCCAGATCAGATGAAAATACAAATGTAAAAGTGATTCAACTGTAAAGAGATTCAATGTACATGTAGCTGTGTTTACATTTTGACAACCGTTTGTAGGGTCAACACACATACAAGTGCACTGTTTAAATATAGAAAGAAACCGGTTAAGCAAGGAAATTGCACTTGGCTTGACATTGGGTAGAGTAAAACTGAACTTTGACCAAACCGAACAGGCTTGGGTATCTTGGTCAAAAGTAATGTTTGGGTCATGCTTTGAAATAATGGAACAGGTACCAATTCAGAAATGGGCTGTTCAAGAATTATGGAAATAATGAATCTTATCATACCCTATTAAAAACAACTAACCACACCTTTTATTCAATTTATCAATGCCAGTGAGACGTACAATTCAAAGTAAAGGGTTTCATATGTTAAAAAAAATATATATATATATATATATATAAATATATAACAAATATTTAACTAATGAGGGGTCCATCTTCTGAACAAAGTCAGTAATTTTATCTTGGGTGTGGCTCAAGTATTGTCCTGGTGATCACCCCCATGAAACTGGTTTTAGTTAAGCTGCAGTCTAGTTTTTGCCTTTCTCAACACACTGTCTGTGGGAATGTATATTTGTTTTAAATTGAGCCTTTATTTAACTTGGCAAGTCAGTTAAGAACACATTCTTATTTACGATGACTGCCTACACCGGCCAAACCCGGATGACGCTGGGCCAATTGTGCGCCGCCCGATGGGACTCCCAATGACGGCCGGTTGTGATACATCCTGTGAAACCTTGAGGGTTTTGTCTTGGTAATCAGGACTTGTTTGACTGAAGTATCACGGTCTCATAGTGTACATACACTAATGAACTTGATCAGTGGATGCCTATAGTATCAATCATATAGATCTGTTTGATGTATTGTTAAAAACCCTAAGCTGGGTGAACACCTTAATGTACCTACCCACCAAGTAAATATCACTGTGCAGTGCCAGTGAATACCTATGATGCTGGGGTTGACCGTTGTTTCCTCCTGTTCTGCTATACAGATGGTACTTTGCAGACACCAAGAGAGTGGATGCTGAGAAGCTGCTTCTGTCTGAGGGGAACCAGCATGGAGCCTTTCTCATCAGACACTGTGAGAGTCAGAAAGGAGAGCTCTCACTCTCAGGTAAGTTTCAGCGTTGTCGTCTTGTACTTGTCGCGTCTGCAAGAGACTAAAGCTCAGATCTGTCCCACCACCATGGCTCTCACAATATGCTCTTGGAACAGGTTTTGAATGACTGTGATGTTTGACACATTTTGTGTCTTCGTTCTATTGTTCAGGATTGTATTTTGTGGTTTTATTTTTTCGATCAGTCTATTTCCATGTGATCCCGGTACGAGGAGGGAACTCGATGCACAAATAACTCGAGTTGTTTCTTCGTTCCTGAACAATCCCCGCCTCACTCTGGGTAAATCACAGCCTCCCATAGTGCACTGAAGTGTTTGATGGTTCAAGGTCATACAGTTAAACAAATAGGGAGACCTCTACTTCTCAAAAAGAGACTGTGATAACATCAGTTGAGGGCCACATGAGTCTGGCTGGCCTTTTCTGTCGGAAGGAAAAAGTCCCTTGTGTATACATTTACAGTGGTGTGTAAACTTAGTCACGACAAATGCAATAGTCTCATAGTAACCTGATTACAGGGAAGTTCAGTGGTGTTGCTATCTACCGATGCATTGTTCATGTTAATAATAGTCATATAATAATAGTCATATAATATAATAGTCATATAATATAATAGTCATATAATAAAATAATAGTCATAATAATAGTCATTTGCGTTTGAATGTAAAAAGCCCCATGAGCACTAACTAATATATAAAGTAGTTGGAGCACATGAAATTTGGTGTCAAAGGAAGGCTAAGAGTTTATTTTTTTATGTTATTAATGCATATATACATTCTTCAACCTTTTTCTATCCTAAAAATTAGGAATAAGAAAATATTTTGATTTCTGGTCAAACAAATGGAAAAGGGGTCTTAAACATCTAGCAGAAAAATTCTTAAAAGGTATTAGAAATGCATAAAAACACATTGAAGTAAAGGCCCCTGCCAACTAATATAAAGATTTATATTATTAATTTAACCTTTTATTTAACCAGGCAAGTCAGTTAAGAACCAAATGCTTATTTACAATGACGGCCTACCCCAGCCAAACCCGGACAGTGCTGGGCCAATTGTTGGCGGCCCTCTGGGACTTCCAATCACGGCCGAATGTGATACAGCCTGGATTCAAACCAGGGACTGTAGTGACACCTCATGCAGTGCCTTAGACCGCTGGTTCACTCGGGAGCTCTGGTTTTGTAGAAATTATTTGCCTTCTGTAAGTTTAAAAAAAATATTGAGTCTTGTCATTGTCTTGTAATTTGGTTACCAAAAGCCCACATATCTTTAAGATATTTTCTAATTCCTCTCCCTCATGAGGAGGGAGGATAATGAAAGTTTACATAAGTAACAAACCTACCAATTACTTCATGTTTTTACTAATAACAATGTGGTTTGATTCAAGTGCTTAAAACATATCATTCTTTTACCAAATCGGTAATAGAATGCCTGCCACTGAATTGGCTACAACGGGAATTCATAGTTGTCAAACCAAAGTTGGGTCGCCTGCTACTGTCCTCCTGTTTTCACTGTTTTCTTTCTCTTTCTGTGGTGTGGTGGTCAAAGCAAAAGTGTGAAAACAGTCTGGGCAACCCCTCCTTCTCTCTTTGTCGCTCTTCTCTCTTTTTCTCCATGTCGCTCTTTCTCTCTCCCTGTCGCTCTCGCTCTCCCTCTCTTTTTTTAAATTCTTATTTCACCTTTATTTAACCAGGTAGGCTAGATGAGAACAAGTTCTCATTTACAACTGCGACCCGGTAAAGATAAAGCATAGCAGTGTGAACAGACAACACAGAGTTACACATGGAGTAAACAATAAACAAGTCAATAACACAGTAGAAAAAAATAGTCTATATACATTGTGTGCAAAAGGCATGAAGAGGTAGGCAATAAATAGCCCATAGGAGTGAATAATTACAATTTAGCAGATTAACACTGGAGTGATAAATGATCAGATGATCATGTGCAAGTAGAGATACTGGTGTGCAAAAGAGCAGAAAAGTAAATAAATAAAAACAGTATGGGGATGAGGTAGGTCAATTGGGTGGGCTATTTACAGATGGACTATGTACAGCTGCAGCACATGCTCATTCTCATACAGCTGCAGCTGCTCAGATAGCAGATGTTTAAAGTTGGTGAGGGGAAATAAAAGTCTCCAACTTCAGCAATTTTTGCAATTCGTTCCAGTCACAGGCAGCAGAGAACTGGAAGGAAAGGCGGCCAAATGAGGTGTTGGCTTTAGGGATGATCAGTGAGATACACCTGCTGGAGCGCATGCTACGGGTGGGTGTTGCCATCGTGACCAGTGAACTGAGATAAGGCTGAGCTTTACCTAGCATGGACTTGTAGATGACCTGGAGCCAGTGGGTCTGGCGATGAATATGTAGCGAGGGCCAACCGACTAGAACATACAGGTCGCAGTGGTGGGTGGTATAAGGTGCTTTAATAACAAAACAGATGGCACTGTGATAAACTGCATCTAGTTTGCTGAGTAGAGTATTGGAAGCTATTTTGTAGATGACATCGCCGAAGTCGAGGATCGGTAGGATAGTCAGTTTTACTAGGGTAAGTTTGGCGGCGTGAGTGAAGGAGGCTTTGTTGCGAAATAGAAAGCCAACTCTAGATTTGATTTTGGATTGGAGATGTTTGATATGAGTCTGGAAGGAGAGTTTACAGTCTAGCCAGACACCTAGGTACTTATAGATAGTCCACATATTGTTGGCCGAGGTTGGAGTAGCCAGGAGGAAGGCATGGCCAGCCGTTGAGAAATGCTTGTTGAAGTTTTCGATTATCATGGATTTATCGGTGGTGACCGTCTCTCCAGTTAGTCAACTCTGCCTGTGACCGTCTCTCCAGTTAGTCAACTCTGCCTGTTCCTACTGACACTTACCCATGAGCCCCCTCTCTTCCCACCCCCCCCTCAAAAAAAATATAAATAAATTAAACAACAGCTTTAAAAATATATTTCTCCCTGTTTCTTTTCTCTTTGATAAGATACAATCAGTTGTTTTGTTTTAACTTTTTGTTGTTGTATATTTATTATTTTTAAACTGGATTAATATCTTCCCATTTACTGTAACCAGCCTTCTCACCCACTGAACACCGACACCGGACATCCATGGATGTTAAAAAGTAGTTGAAATTTGGTCGGTCCAAATTTGAACCAATCATAAGTGTCTGTTTTATAAGTTTGGACAGCACATAGAGATAAGTAGTGTATACAGTAGGTCAGTAGAGTTTAGTACAAGAGTAGAGCACAGTATAATTTACTGAACTGTACTTTACTGAACTCTACTGTACTCCATTCTACTGTGCTGTCCAAACTTGCGAAACATACACATCTATGATTGGTACAGATTTGGTCCGGACCAACCAAATTTGGTCTTGTTTGAGCTCATTAGAAAAATAGCCCGTGTGTAGAATAATACCTAAACATTCAAAAGAGGATATTACATTTTTCTACCTTTGTGTACTAGGGGTTACATCACCATGAGGAGAATGACATTCGTAATGATGCATTTCTGTATAGTACAGATCAGGGACCCATGACGTCATTCTGTTAGCGGCTGCTAATTCACTTCAATTACTCTAGTTCAATAACCCAAAATACAACAGCATTTGAGTTTTTGTAGTTTTATTTTTTTCAAACTCTGTCATAACTGACACCCCATTTTTTTCTGCCGCCATCTTTGGATCTTAATTCAGAGCAGATATTTAAGAGTTTTTGGAAAACGTGGTCCCCGAAAATAAACTCAGGGAGATGTTCCTGTTATTCTGTTAACCAAACTTTACATTTCCTCTGATCTTCAAGTAAATATGTTTTTAAGTTTTCAGTGGAAATCTTTGAAAGTAGTCCTTGTACATAGTTGTATGGTTTGTTTAACTTTGCAATCAATATTTTTGGGGGTTTGGAATTCAGTCTCGGCATCTTTCTGTTACTGTGGACTTGTAATTTCTGAGCGTCTTCAGTACAATGAGCCAAATCACCAAAAAATTATGTTTATCATGTAGGCAGCCCATTATTCCATAATGGCCATATAAACAGATTCTAACATTTCCCCATTTATTTACTCTTCGGCACACATTTTCATGGCCATGGTTGATTCTACTGTCTTCATTCACACTTTGTAGTGTTCTGCCCTTATGCTTTTGTATGCATCTTTCAGTACTGGACCAGTGCAAAGTGAAGCACTACAAAGTAAGGAAGATGGACTCTGGAGGCTACTACGTGTCCACGTCCAAGAACTTCCTAACTCTGAGGGAGTTGGTGGAACACTACTCAAAACAGGAGGATGGTCTCTGTGTACGGCTGCTTGAACCATGTAAAAAGGTATGGTGTTCCGTTGACTTTCTTTGTTAACTACTGTACCATGTGGAGGTCGACCGATTAAATCGGAATGGCCGATTTAATTAGGGCCGATTACACGTTTTCATAACAATCGGAAATCGGTATTTTTGGACACCGATTTGGCCAATTTTTATTTATTTATTTAATATTTATTTAACTAGGCAAGTCAGTTAAGAACACATTCTTGTTTTCAATGACGGCCTAGGAACGGTGGGTTAACTGCCTCGTTCAGGGGCAGAAGGACAGATTTTTACCTTGTCAGCTCGGGGGATTCAATCTTGCAACCTTACAGTTAACTAGTCCAACGCTCTAACCACCTGCTTCTCATTGCACTCCACGAGGAGACTGCCTGTTAGGCGAATGCAGTAAGCCAAGGTAAGTTGCTAGCTAGTATTAAACTTATCTTATAAAAAAACATCAATCAATCATAATCACTAGTTAACTACACATGGTTGATGATATTACTAGTTTATCTAGCGTGTCCTGCGTTGCATATAATCGATGCGGTGCGTATCGTTGCTCCAATGTGTACCTAACCATAAACATCAATGCCTTTCTTAAAATCAATACCCGACGTATATATTTTTAAACCTGCATATTTAGATAAGAAATCCAGGTTAGCAGGCAATATTAACCAGGTGAAATTGTGTCACTTCTCTTGCGTTCATTGCAATCAGAGTCAGTGTATATGCAACAGTTTGGGCCGCCTAATTTGCCAGAATTTTACGTAATTATGACATAACATTGAAGGTTGTGCAATGTAACAGGAATATTTAGACTTATGGATGCCACTCGTTAGATAAAGTACGGAAAGATTCCGTATTTCACTGAAAGAATAAACTTCTTATTTTCGAGATGATAGTTTCCGGATTCGACCATATTAATGACATAAGGCTCATATTTCTGTGTGTTATGTTATAACTAAGTCTATGATTTGATAGAGCAGTCTGACTGAGCGATGGTAGGCAGCAGCAAGCTCGTAAGCATTCATTCAAACAGCACTTTAGTGCGTTTGCCAGCAGCTGTTTATGACTTCAAGCCTATCAACTCCCGAGATTAGGCTGGTGTAACCGATGTGAAATGGCTAGCTAGTTAGCGGGGTGCGCGCTAATAGCGTTTCAAACGTCACTCGCCCTGTGACTTGGAGTGGTTGTTCCACTTGCTCTGCAAAGGCCGCAGCTTTTGTGGAGCGATGGGTAACGATGCTTCGAGGGTGGCTGTTGTCGTTGTGTTCCTGGTTCGAGCCCAGGTAGGAGCGAGGAGAGGGACGGAAGCTATACTGTTACACTGGAAATACTAAAGTGCCTATAAGAACATCCAATAGTTACAAATAAATAAAAATAAACAAAAAATAAAAATCGGCCGCTTAAATCGGTATCGGCTTTTTTGGTCCTCCAATAATCGGTATCGGCGTTGAAAAATCATAATCGGTCGACCTCTAGTATCATGTGATTGCGATAAATCAGATTTGTTTAGTGGCCCTCTTGATCTGAATTGATGTACACACACTTTATGCAATTAATGTGCCTGGCAAATTTGCTAAAGATATCTAGATCACAGAAACCCTCTTCAAATATTTGGCCTAATACAATAGCCTGATGCTGTTCCGTGTCAACCGTGTATAGCACCATTAACCGTTCAAGGAAAATAGAACAAAAGTCATGTGGTTTTCCTGAACAGTAAAGAGAACAGGGTGTCAGGTTCTACTTTGGGACAGTTCCTCTGTCTCTGCTGATTTGTTGTATCTCTCTCGTGTCAGATGGAGGTGCCTCAGACCCATGGTCTGTCCTACAACACTGCCGACCACTGGGAGATAGACCGGACGTCTGTCAAACTGCTGAATAAACTGGGCGCTGGGCAATTTGGAGAGGTTCATGAAGGCCTCTGGAACGACACCACTGCAGTAGCAGTGAAGACCCTCAAACCTGGTAAATAGCCTGTACAACACAAACACAGGACTCAAACCCATAAAATCAAGTTATTTCAAATCCTTAATCGCCTTAAAGTTCAAATGCAGTTGTTTTTATCTCAATATCAAATCATTAAGTACTGTATATACACTGAACAAAAAAATATATGCAACAGGTAATGTGTTGGACCCATGTTTCATGAGCTGAAATTAAAAAGCCCAGATATGTGCCATACGCACAAAAAGCTTATTTCTCAATCTTTTTCACAAATTAGTTTACATCCCTGTTCGTGAGCATTTCTCCTTTGCCGAGATAATCCATCCACCTGACAAGTGTGGCATATCAAGAAGCTGATTAAACAGGATTATCATTACACAGGTGCACATTGTGCTGGGGACAATAAAAGACCACTCTAAAATGTGCAGTTTTGTCACACAACACAATGCCACAGATGTCTCTAGTTTTGCGGGAGTGTGCAATTGGCATGCTGACTGCAGGAATGTCCACCTAAACTGTTGCCAGAAAATGAAATGTTAATTTCTCGACCAATGTCGTTTTAGAGAAAATGTCAATACGTCCAACCGGCCTCACAACCGCAGACCACGTGTATGGAGTTGTGTGGAGGAGCGGTTTGCTGATGTTAACGTTGTGAAAAGAGTGAAATGGGCATTCATTTTATCGCTGGAAATTTGATTGCAGAGATACTGTGACGAGATCCTGAGGCCCATTGTCGTGCCATTCATCCGCCGCCATCACCTCATGTTTCAACATGATATTTCACGGCCCCATGTCTCAAGGATCTGTACACAATTCCTGGAAGCTGGCCATGGCCTGCATATTCACCAGACATGTCACCCGTTGAGCATGTTTGGGATGCTCTGGATCGACGTGTACGATAGCATGTTCCAGTTCCCGTTGATATCCAGCAACTTCGCACAGCCATTGCAGAGGAGTGGGACAACATTCCACAATCAGCATGATCAACTCTCTGAACAAGATGTACTACATGAGGCAAATGGTGGTCACACCAGATACTGACTGATTTTCCTATCCACACCCTACCTTATTTTTTATTTTATTTACATACATACATACATACATACATACATACATACATACATACATACAGTTGAAGTTTACATACACTTAGGTTGGAGTCATTAAAACTTGTTTTTCAACCACTCCACAAATTTCTTGTGAACAAACTATAGTTTTGGCAAGTCGGTTCGGACATCTACTTTGTGCATGACACAAGTCATTTTTCCAAGAATTGTTTACAGGCAGATTATTTCACTTATAATTCACTGTATCACAATTCCAGTGGGTCAGAAGTTTACATACGCTAAGTTGACTGTGCCTTTTAAACAGCTTGGAAAATTCCAGAAAATGATGTCATGGCTTTAGAAGCTTCTGATAGGCTAATTGTTATAATTTGAGTCAAATGGAGGTAAACCACTTCGATGTATTTCAAGGCCTACCTTCAAACTCAGTGCCTCTTTGCTTGACATCATGGGAAAATCAAAAGAAATCAGCCAAGACTTCTGAAAAAAAATTGTAGACCTCCACATGTCTGGTTCATCCTTGAGAGCAATTTCCAAACGCCTGAAGGTACCACATTCATCTGTAAAAACAATAGTACGCAAGTATAAACACTATGGGACCATGCAGCCGTCATACTGCTCAGGAAGGAGACACATTCTGTCTCCTGGAGATTAACGTACTTTGGTGCGAAAAGTGCAAATCAATCCCAGAACAACAGCAAAGGACCTTGTGAAGATGCTGGAGGAAACAGGTACAAAGTATCTATATTCACAGTAAAACAAGTCCTATATCGACATAACCTGAAACGCTGCTCAGCAAGAAAGAATCCACTGCTCCAAAACCGCCATAAAAAAGACAGACTACAGTTTGCAACTGCACATGGGGACAAAGATCGTACTTTTTGGAGAAATGTCTTCTGATCTGATGAAACAAAAATATAACTGTTTGGCCATAATGACCATCCTTATGTTTGGAGGGAAAAGGGGGAGGCTTGCAAGCCGAAAAACACCATCCAATCGTGAAGCACGGGGGTGGCAGCATCATGTTGTGGGTGTGCCTTGCTGCAGGAGGGACTGGTGCTCTTCACAAAATAGATGGTATCATGGGGAAAGAAAATTATGTGGATATATTGAAGCAACATCTCAAGACATCAGTCAGGAAGTTAAAGCTTGGTCGCAAATGGGTCTTCAAAATGGACAATGACCCCAAGCATACTTCCAAAGTTGTGGCAAAATGGCTATAGGACAACAAAGTAAAGTTATTGGAGTGGCCATCACCAAGCCCTGACCTCAATCCCATAGAAAATTTGTGGGTAGAACTAAATAAGCGTTTTTGCCGAGCAAGGAGGCCTACAAACCTGACTCAGTTACACCAGCTCTGTCAGGTGAATGGGCCAAAATTTACCCAACTTATTGTGGGAAGCTTATGAAAGGCTACCTGAAACGTTTGACCCTTGTTAAACAATTTAAAGGCAGTGCTACCAAATACTAATTGAGTGTATGTAAACTTCTGACCCACTGGGAATGTGATGAAAGAAATAAGAGCTTTAACAAATCATTCTCTCTACTATTATTCTGACATTTCACATTCTTAAAATAAAGTGGTGAACCATGTAAGGTAAAAACTTTGAATTTGTTGTGTTTATATTTTTGTTCATCACATGAAACACAGGAAAATCCTGTTTTTGACTACACTTTCTCGTCACAGTGCAGGTTGGTTTGAATTCCAGCTCGTGTTAGAGTGCAATACAACGTATACATGTTCTTGATATCCTAGGCACCATGGACGCGAAGGACTTCCTACAGGAGGCCCATATCATGAAGACACTGCGGCACCCCAAACTGATCCAGCTCTACGCTGTGTGTACTGTGGAGGAACCCATCTACATCATCACAGAGCTCATGAAGAATGGCAGTCTGCTGGATTATCTCCAAAGTAAGAACACACTAGTGTATTGCATTGTAACCTACCTACATACAAGACCACTGCACTTTCCTCAGTGGACCAGACCCTGGTTGTTGTTGGCCGTTTAGATTAGAACACCACCTCAACAATGTGCCTGTGGCAAGAGTTGAAATACAGTACAGAATTTTCTTTAACTTATGTAACTGAGTGATGTGTATAGGGGATGTTTTGGATGAAGTGTACATTTGGCAACAACCAAAAGAAGCTACAGTTTTGCTCCCTCTTCACTTTGTGTGATACAGTTGCCTGTAAAGAATATGCAACATGCATCATACGGGCCATGCTTCTGTAGTTTGAAAGTTACACCCAGTGCATTCAGAAAGTGTTCAGACCACTTCCCTTTTTCCTCAATTTGTTATGTTACAGCCATATTCTAAAATTGAATTTTCATTTTTTTTTAAATGTCCTCATCAGTCTTCACACAATACCCCATAATGACAAATTATTTTATTTTTTTTGCAAATTTATAAAAAATATTATTTACATAAGTATTCAGACCCTTTGCTACAAGACTCTAAATTGAGCTCCGGGCATCCCTGTTACCATTGATCATCCTTGAGATGTTTCTACAACTTGATTGGAGTCCACCTGTAATAAAATAAATTGATTGGACATGATTTGGAAAGGCACATACCTGTCTATCTATATAAGGTCCCACAGTTGACAGTGCATGTCAGAGCAAAAACCAAGCCATGAGGTTGAAGGAATTGTCCGTAGAACTCCGAGAGAGGATTGTGTCAAGGCATGGGGAAGGGTACCAAAACATTTCTGCAGCATTGAAGGTCCTCAAGAACACAGTGGCCTCCATCATTCTTACATGGAAGGAGTTTGGAACCACCAAGACTCTTCCTAGATCTGGCCGCCCAGCCAAACAGAACAATCGGGAGAGAAGGGCCTTGGTCAGGGAGGTGACCAAGAACCCAATGGTCACTCTGACAGAGCTCCAGAGTTCCTCTGTGGAGATGGGAGAACCTTCCAGAAGGACAACCATCTCTGCACCACTCCACCAATCAGGCCTTTATGGTAGAGTTGCCAGACTGAAGCCATTCCTTAGTTAAAGGCACATGACAGCCTGCTTGGCATTTACCAAAAGGCACCTAAAGACTCAGATCATGAGAAACAAGATTCTCTGGTCTAATTAAACCAAGATTAAACTCTTTGGCCTGAATGCCAAGTGTCACATATGGAGGAAACCTGGCACCATCCCTACGGTGAAGCATGGTGGAGGCAGCATCATGCTGTGGGGATGTTCTTCAGCGGCAGGAACTGGGAGACTAGTCAGGATAGAGGGAAATATGAACGGTGCAAAGTACAGAGAGAGTTGATGAAAACGTGCTTAGGACTTCAGACTGGGGCGAAGGTTCACCTTCCAACAGGACAAAGACCCTAAGCACACATCCAACCTGACAGAGCTTGAGTGGATCTGCAGAGAAGAATGGGAGAAACTCCCCAAGTACAGGTGTGCCAAGCTTGTTGGGTCATACCCAAGAAGCCTTGAGGCTGTAATTGCTGCCTAAGGTGCTTCAACAAAGTGCTGAGTGAAGGGTCTGAATATTTATGTAAATGTTAAAAATATATATATTTTGAAAAACCTGTTCACTTTGTCATTATGGGGTATTGTGTGTAGATTGAGAGGGAAATAACTATTTAATCAATTTTAGAATAAGGCTGTAATATAACAGAATGTGGAAAAAGTAAAGGGGTCTGAATACTTTCCGAATGCACTGTATATTTAAGATGATCTGATGTTATGGACTCCCTGGTGACTGCCAGCACTCCTTGTGTTTTTCTCCCAATGTGAGATGCTGTGCCATAGCGTGAAATATGCAGTGTCATTGCCTGTCAGAGGGATAGTCACCTCTTGGAGCGGCCATGTGAAATTGATGTTGGTGGCCCCGAGACTGTCTGCATTACATCCCCTATATTTTACTAGATGCCCTTACACACGGGCACAAATTCAGACGTTCGGCCATTACTATCAATTGTTTTGGGGGGGACTCGAAACTTTTACAAATAATCACATAGTCATACTTTTGCATGCACACTGTTATTCTGGAAATTGTACTATAACATTTGACTTAAGCACTCATTAGAATGAAATATCAGTTCTCTGACCATGGTACTTACCTTCTCGCCTCCTCCACAGAGGACAAGGGTACGCAGCTGGTAATCTCAGACCAGCTAGAGATGGCGGCCCAGGTGGCTGCTGGGATGGCTTACCTGGAGCTGCAGAACTACATCCACAGAGACCTGGCAGCCCGCAACGTTCTGGTGGGAGAGAACAACATTTGCAAGGTGGCTGACTTTGGCCTCGCCAGAGTCTTCATGGTGGGTATCTCTATCTTTTTGTAAGAAAAACAAGAGAAGGGGATATTTTGTTATTAGTTGGGACGGTTTGTCAAAAATGTAGTATTGAGGATTCAGATTTTATTCCTGTTGTTTTAGATGGAGAGTGACAACGTTTACGAAGCTAAAGAGGGCACTAAGTTCCCTGTGAAATGGACCGCCCCAGAGGCCATCCACAGCGGCAAGTTCACCATCAAGTCTGACGTGTGGTCCTTCGGCATTCTGCTATATGAGATCATGACCTTCGGTGGGATGCCCTATCCAAGTAAGACTTTTACATGCATGTTTAATGTATTACTCTATAGAAAATAAAGCTGGTGTAATCAGTCAGTGTTAATCCTGTTATTTACTACCGTGGAATTTTTGAGTGTATAATAATGTCAGTGGGCGGGGCAGAAATATTGTATGAGTAGCATGCACTACAGTCAACAGTTAAAAAAAAACACCTATTTGTACACCACATGCAATTTCAAGGGAGCGTTCATAGTTTATCCACACTAAATGCACAGCATCAGGTTAGATTGTGTTACCGTGTGAGATCAGAACTATGGTCCCCTGTTATTGTTCCAGCCATGACCAACTACGAGGTGGTCCAGAAGCTGCCCACAGGCTACAGGATGCCGAACCCATTACGCTGTCCCAAGGTGATGTATGAGATCATGTCTGACTGCTGGAAGGAGAATGAGAACGACAGACCCACCTTTGAGACCCTACAGTGGAAGCTAGAGGACTTCTTTGACCTGGATGTGACCTCCTACGATGACGCCAACCATTATTAGTACTGTACTGTATACAGGGATCAATGATGCTCTGCTCATGGGTCAGCAGAGGAAAGTAGGGTATGTCCACTGTGCCACAAGTAATATAATCAAATATGAAGGGTATTTCATACTCCCAACAGTTTGTATCTAGCATGCAGATAGCATTGATTTTAGCATAGTTGAACTGCCCTCTCCCTGATCACATTATGGTTGAATATCTATTTTTTTTAGGATTATATTTGGCGGACGAACACGTGGGACCATATAATGTTTGATCAGAAAATATTGTTTGTGGAGGTTTAATTTGGCTGCTCATGTATTGTTATTAAAGAAAGTCCGACATGACTATGACTGATAATCCTCTATTGTAACTGTCGTTTGTGACACTCCCACTAGTTAAGATTTTGTTCGCCAAACTTAATGCACTTTTAAATGGGTGATACTGAGACTGCTAAACAAACTAGATGCTCTTTGATGAAGTCACAAACTCCGTGCGTGGCCAGGTTGGGCTTTCATAACAACAGCTGCTCTCCGGTAAGACTGATGGAGCTATCTAGATTTGGCAAAATAGTTCTGCATTCACTCCGCATTCTTCCACTGCTTGGCTGCCAAGTATTCATCAGGCGTATGTTGTTGGTTTTGCATTATCCACTCTGAAGCATGGTGAGAGAGGGCACTATGTCACTGAACACTCGTGAATAGATTGGAATGACCGAGTAATGTTGATAGAATATTTTCACAGAAAGAGTAGATATGATTCAACTGGACAGAATTGGATTTTGAGGGAAGGATTTAGAGAGTAAATCTTATTGTACATTCACCTAATGTCTATGTATGTCATAGTGGGGATGCTGTTATTGTGCAATAGGAACTGGAATTGAATAACCGGGCAGACTGCTTGCTCTCCACACTGCAGTGGCCTTTTGTTGATTGAATGATGTATCGGAGGTGTTGGATTGTGCCACCTTCTTTCTCATTCTAACATGCCTCTTTCATGGATCAATGACTGGAAGGTTTTGACACTGGACTTATTTGGTGAGACCGGAATTGTCCAAGTGCTTGTTGATAATTACCAATCACTTTATCAAATATTTTATACGTTTTTAAAAATGTCTGATTTGTACGTGTAGATCATAACCTGTATGCAAGTGTACACTTTATCAGAAAAACAAGATTGTTTCCTTAAATGTGTTTATTGAAAGATGAAATTAATGTCATGTTTGATACATAAGAATAAGACTCTTTTTTTTTTGTATACATTTGTTTTAATAAGTAATCTGTGGTGAGAATCTACACTGAACAAAAAATATAAACGCAACATGTAAAGTGTTGGTCCCATGCTTCATGAGCTGAAATAAAATACCCCTGAAAGACCCCATACACACACAGCTTCTCTCAAATTGTACGCATTTGTTTACATCCCTGTTAGTGAGCATTTCTCCTTTGCCAAGATAATTCATCTGCCTGACAGGTGTGGCATTTTAAGAAGCTGATTAAACAGCATGATCCTTTCACAGGTGCAACTTGTGGTGGTGACAAAAGTCCACTAAAATGTGCAGTTTTGTCACGAGACATAGTGTTGTGACAAAACTGCACAAGTTTTGAGGAAGCATGCAATTGGCATGCTGACTGCAATAATGTCCACCAGAGCTGTTGCCAGATAATTTTATATTTATTTCTCTACCATAACCCGCCTCCGTCATTTTCAAAAATGTGTCAGTATGTCCAACCAGCCTCACAACCGCAGACCACGTTTAACCGCGCAAGCCCAGGACCTCCACATCCGGCTTCTTTACCCGTGGGATCGTCTGAGACCAACCACCTGGACAGATGAAATTGAGGAGTATTTCTGTCTGTATTGAAGGCTTTTTGTGGGGGAAAACTAATTCCGATTGGCTGGGCCTATGCCCACCCAAGGCTGCGCCCCTGCCCAGTCATGTGAAATCCATAGATTAGGGCCTAAATAACTCCAGTTGACTGATTTCCTTACATGAACTGTAACCCAGTGAAATTGTTGCATGTTGTGTTTATATTTTTCCTCAGTAACATTGTGTGCCATCCCTTGTTCTGAATAGCTCATTTTAATTATAATTTTGAATTATTTGATAACATGTTGCCAACAGTTTCGGTCAAGGGACACTAAATCCGCTGATATATTCTGTTTTGTAATACATTGTTTTAAAGAGCCACACTCCGATTGACACGTGTTTTTCTGTTGCACATTAGAAAAACGCGATTTCAACGGGCCTCCAGAGTGGCACAGCAGTTTAAGGCACCGCAGTGGTGTAGAGGCGCCACAACAGATCCGGCTTCGATCCCGGGCTGTGTCGCAGAGACCGGACGCAAAATTGGTCCAGCGTCGTCCGGGTTAGGGGAGGGTTTGGCCTGCCGGGATGTCTTGTTTCATCGCGTTCAGTGTGTCAAGAAATAGTGCGGCTTGGCAGGGTCGTGTTTCGGAGGACGCATGGCTCTCGACTTTATCCACGAAATCTAATTAGTGTTGACAGCTTTTCATCCCATGTCAGTTGGCAAATGTACATAATCTAATCAAAACCCAACCTTCATTTACCCGTTGTGACGCACGGATGTTCCAAACTCCGTTTTAGACAAGACTGACGTTATGACCAAAGTTATCCTATTTACACGTCAATTTTTGACACCATAATGACTGTTCGGCTCGTATCAATGCCACGTAGGCCGTTTTCAAAGGACTTCGTTACTTTTTGAAGGCAGTCGCTCTTTAAAGTTATATTACAACGCAATTTCAACCTCATTCTTCCAAAGTGTAATTGACCATTCTTACCACATGATGGTGCCAACATTCTCCTTGTACTTAGAACTGTTCATAACATTGCCTTGCTATGACATGAAACCAGTTTAAAGCTAGAATCCTTAGTTGCTACATCCATTTCTGGAATTAAATTAGTTGTATATACCAATTAGAATAAAACCTGTAAATGCCTCATGAGCTTGGTTTAACTGTCGTACCCCCATCATAACCCAAAATACAAGCTTGTTTTACTCCAAATGTTTGGAAACAAACACTGTATAGCCTCAACGTGGTTGGTCAGTCCTTGCATCTATAGCCCTGTATATTAATTGAGAGTGGTTACATTTCTCGAGGCTCATTCTTCAGCTTTTTACTTAAACTAGTGGGCAGATGCTTTGTTATTGTTGCACTAAAACACGGAATTAGCCGTAGGGGGAAACAGCGATACTGGGCGCCCTACCAATGTTGTTATTGTTTTTGTTGTGGGCAGATCTGAGGAGCATTGCGCAGCATGGTAAAATGTTTTACAGTACATAGTGCTCTACTATCTCACGTGCACTGATGTCGGAGTGGGAAACAAAATGTCTGTTGTCATAACATCGCAAACGAACATGTCTGTTTCACCAATAAGGATTCCAGGTTTAAAGATGCCATATCTGGTGAGTGTGTGACCTAGCTATAACTGAACCAAGACATGACATAATACTAAACACCTCTCCATTATAACATGTTTCAGGTAGTCCTGACTGTTGAATAGTTTCCCCAGCGTTCCTGCTGAAATCCCAGCCTGTGTGTATTCCGTTAATCAAGGATGTCACCGCCGTATGTGCCCTGCATAAAAATGAGGGCTGGCTCGAGAACCTCAAAGCTTTATGAGTTCCAAATGACACCTTATTCCCTATATAGTGTACAAGCTCTGGTCAAGAGTAGTGCACTACCAGTGGTGTAAACTACTTAAGTAAAAATACTTGAAAGTACTACTTAAGAAGTTTTTTTGGGGTATATTATATTTTCTTGACCACTTTTACTTTTACTCCACTATATTCCGAAAGAAAGTTCTGTACTTTTTTGCTCCTTACAATTTCCCTGACACCCAACTGTACTCGTTACATTTTGAATGCTTAGCAGGGCAGGAAATTTGTCTAATTCACACACTTATCAAGAGAACATCCCTGGTCATCCCTACTGCCTATGATCTGGCGGACTCACTAAACAAAAGCTTAATTTGTAAATTATGTCTGAGTGTTGTAGTGTGGCCCTGGCATTCTGTAAATTAAAAACATATGTAAGAAAATTGTGCAGTCTGGTTTGCTTAATATAAGGAATTTTAAATGATTTATACTTTTGCTTTTGATACCTAAGTACATTTGAAACCAAATACTTTTAGACTTTTACTCAAGTAGTATTTTACTGGGTGACTTTCACTTTAACTTGAGTCATTTTCTTTTAAGGTATCTTAACTTTTACTCAAGTATGTAAATGTTGTGCTTTTTCCACCACTGTACTATATAGGGAATGTGGTGACATTTGGTTTTGATTGTTATCGAAAACAAAATCATTTGGTTACAAAAACAAGTTTTATTGCGTATAACTGCTGGTTTTGAGCCACAGATTTGCAGATTGACTGATAGGTCAACTCTTGGCTTGGTTAGTTAGCTAGGTAACTGGCTAATGTTTTTGTTTGAGGAAAAAAATGTGTCAATGAAATGCAAATAATGCACTTTGAGATGATTCTGTATAATGAAAAGTGCATTACAAATGTAATACTTTTCTTTTTTTTTTTTTTTTTTTTTTTTTTTTTTTTTTTTTTTTTACCTTTATTTTACTAGGCAAGTCAGTTAAGAACAAATTCTTATTTGTGGAAACAGTACCCGCTTTTGTACTTTAACCTGTCATGCCAGTTCCTGATCTTTGTGTGGTGAGCTTTCTGGTGCCCAGAGCTGCTGAGGCATCACCCAAGCGGATGCTGCACAGAGTGGAAGAGGAGAAGTCCAATTGGCTATAAGAGTCAGGCTGGTTCCCAGACTTGCCCTCTTCAAGCTGCCTCTGCTCAAGCCACAGACTGGCCTCTATTGGATATATTGCTTGTTTGTTTGTGATTGTGAAGTGCTTTGAGATTTCTATTATGGAAAGTGCTATAGAAGTTTAAATTGATATTTGTTGGGATGCAGACGCTGCCATTGCCACAGTGAGCCCTGTGACCTCGATGTCACTCCTTGTGAAAATCCTGTTCCATAGATTGCAGTTTGTGAAACTAAGAATTCATATGGCTTTTAAAATGAATACTACGTTATAGTGTCCTATATTTACAGCAGGTGTTATAAGGTTGCATATTGGAATACAGTCCCATTGCTGAGGTAGGGGAGCAGAGTCCCTGTCCCATTGTCTTACAATCAGATAGCGCATTGATTCCGCCTGCACTGATCTGTCTTGTATCTCGCAAAGGGTAATGGGATAGCTCGAAAGTAGCTAACCCAAGTGCTGCATGTTTACAACTCAGGGTCATTTAAAAAGGCTAAGCAAGCTTTTTAGGTCATTGACGAAAGAGCTAGCTAACTAGTTAGCTGATCAGCTGATCAGCGTCCTTGCACAGAATATGTTCAGGAGATGGCTTGTTTTTATTTTCTCACAATTGCAAACTATAAAATCACTGTCACAACGTTTGTAATAATTTAGCTAGCTGCAGTTGATGTTGGAAGTTTACGTACACTTAGGTTGGTGTCATTAAAACTTGTTTTTCAACCACAAATTTCTTGTTAAAAAAATATAGTTTTGGCAAGTCAGTTAGGACAGAAATGTACACACACTAAGTTGACTGTGCCTTTAAACAGCTTGGAAAATTCCAGAAAATTTTGTCATGGCTTTAGAAGCCTCTGATAGGCTAACTGACATCAGTTGAATCAATTGGAGGTGTACCTGTGGATGTATTTCAAGGCCTCCCTTCAAGCCCAGTGCCTCTTTGTTTGACATCATGGGGAAATCAAAAGAAATCAGCAAAGACCTCAGAAAAAGAATTGTAGAACCTCCACAAGTCTGGTTCATCCTTGGGAGCCATTTCCAAACGCCTGAAGGTACCACGTTCATCTGTACAAACAATAGTACGCAAGTATAAACACCATGGGACCATGCAGCCATCATACCGCTCAGGAAGGAAACGTGTTCTGTCTCCTAGAGATGAACGTACTTTGGTGCGAAAAGTGCAAATCAATCCCAGAACAACAGCAAAGGACCTTGTGAAGATATTGGAGGACACAGGTACAAAAGTATCTATATCCACAGTAAAACAAGTCCTATATCGATATAACCTGAAAGGCTCCTCACCATGGAAGATGCCACTGCTCCAAAACCGCAATAAAAAAGCCAGACTACAGTTTGCAACTGCACATGGGGACAAAGATCGTACTTTTTGGAGAAATGTCCTCTGGTCGGATGAAACAAAAATAGAACTGTTTGGCCATAATGACCATCGTTGTGTTTGGAGGAAAAAGGGGGAGGCTTGCAAGCTGCCACCCCCCATTCGTGAAGCACGGGGGTGGCAGCATCATGTTGTGACGGTGCTTTGATGCAGGAGGGACTGGTGCACTTCAGAAAATAGATGGCATCATGAGGAAAGAGAATTGTGTGGATATATTGAGGCAACATCTTAAGACATCAGTCAGGAAGTTAAAGCTTGGTCGCAAATGGGTCTTCCAAATGGACAATGACCCCAAGCATACTTCCAAAGTTGTGGCAAAATGGTTTAAGGTCAACAAAGTCAAGGTATTGGAGTGGCCATCACAAAGCCCTGACCTCAAGCCCATAGAAAACATGTGGGCAGAACTGAAAAAGCGTGTGCTGACTCCGTTACACCAGCTCTGTCAGGAGGAATGGGCCAGCATTCACCCAACTTATTGTGGGAAGCTTGTGGAAGGCTACCCAAAACATTTGACCCTTGTTAAACAATTTAAAGGCAATGCTACCAAATACTAATTGAGTGTATGTAAACTTCTGACCCACTGGGAATGTGAAGACATTATTATTCTGACATTTCACATTCATAAAATATAGTGGTAATCATAACTGACCTAAGACAGGACATTTTTACTAGGATTAAATGTCAGGAATTGTGAAAAACTAAGTTTAAATGTATTTGGCTAAGGTGTATGTAAACTTCTGACTTCAGCTGTATGAAACGACCTTGGGTTTATAACTGCGGAAATCGTCCCTGCCGCACGAGCATGCTTTTACGGCACAGTCGATAGCGTGCCGGACCTTCGGGCTCGAAGGTCGAGGGTTCGAGACATGCTCCCTGCTGTTTCATTACATGTATATAGTTATTCAACCTATTTCTTGAAGTCATAAGAGAGCGCAGTAGTATAAAAAATTGGGAACTATGTTTCATTTATGAATGGTGGATGCTCAATATCAGATTTGAATACAAGTTCCACATCCTACAAGACAGATTGGTCACAGAGTTTCTAAACCCAGAGGCAACGCTTGCGCAACAGACCAAGCAGACCAGGCCAGCGTTTGGGGTTTGAGGAGTCAATGAGAGAAGTGAACAATTATTCCTTAGTTTTTAATTTTCTCTGAATCTAAAGGCACAATGTGGATTCAAGCCAATGTCTTTAGTTGAACAAGTTATTACTTGAACCTCATGAAAGTGACAAACTGACAGGAGTACCTTTGATTTTATGATTTGCACATGCGCAGTTCGGTGCAAGAAGATCGCTAGACCCGAGGAAGTGTTTCTACGTGTGAGCTTAGCTAGATAATGTCGCCATGACATCGCCTACAAGTGTGATCTAGGTTTTGTATTGGAAAAGCAGTGGACAGAACAAGCAAGGAGGGGGGCAGAGCCAATCACGAGCTAATGAGATCCTATTGGCGCATTCTAGCATGTATTTGCATATTTCCGTTAGGGAACGCCTACTCTGAAGTGGGCGTGTGCAATAACTTAATTTGCCAATGCACTCCTTCTAAATGCACATTTTAAAATCTAGTTTATGAGGTGATAGCAGCGGATGAATGGCACGACAAATCCGTAGTTTATGTTCATACCATAATCCCACCGCCACCATGTGACACTCTGTTCACAACGTTGACAACAACAAACACTGTTGCCCACACAACGCCATTCACATGGTCTGCTGGTGTGAGGCAGGTTGGACGTACTGCCAAGTTCTCTAAAACAAAGTTGGAGGTGGCTTATGGTCTCAAAATGAACATTCAACAGTAAATTCTCTGTCAAAAGCTCCGGTGGACATTTCTGCAGTCAGCATGCCAATTGCACGCTCCCTCAAAGCTTGAGACATCTGTGGCATTGTGTTGTGTGACAAAACTACACATTTTAGAGTGGCCTTTTTTTTGTCCCCGGCACAAGGTGCACCTGTAATGATCATGCTGTTTAATCAGCTTCTTCTGCCACACCTCTCAGGTGGATGGAATATCTTGGCAAAGGAGAAATGTTTACTAACAGGGATGTAAACAAATTTCTCCACAAACTTTGAGATAAGCTTTCTGTGCATATCGAACACTTCTGGGATCTTTTATTTCAGCTCATGAGACATGGGACCAACACTTTACATGTTGCGTTTTATATTTTTGTTCAGTGTAAAAACAGCCATCTCCTCCCACTGCCAGTCCCACTGGGCTTCCTCTCATCACAATATTTGGTAGTGAGTGGAAACGCCAACTGGATGCTTCACACTTCTACATCCGTGGAAATATCTGGCTCATTGTTCTGTGGTACTGTCTTTATATAGTTTGAGAGACAAGCATTGCAAAGTAGTGACGCCATCTGACAATGTCCCTGTCCTTAATACTGTCATGGTTCCAATGCAGTCTCGGTCCAACTCTCTACATGGAGAAATTGGAACATTAGGCATTCTCCGTACAGGGTGTTGGGTATCCTAGTCTGACAGGACAAGGCTGTGAGAGGAGAAAAGTTATCTTCAAATCTCCTACTTTGTGGGGCAACACTCATGTGTTCATCATATGGCACCTTGCATAAGACTTCCTTGTGATGGTACACAACCTTTCACCCTCGTCTTTTCAGACAATGGTTCTAAAACTGAAGGGTGCACTGATGCATATACAATAGTTATGACTTATGACTAATGGAGAAATATGCCCAGAAGTATTTTAAAACTTTGTTTCCACTTGGTTATAGGAGCAGATGAGACAATGCACTTTAATGTACAGGAGTGATTCTGTAAATGAACACAGCCTGTCCACAGTTAAGTGTAGGCTGAATGTGGTGTCTGAAATCCAGACAAAACATAATTGTAGATATGCACAGTCTAAAAACTGTTCAGATTGATAAACTATTTGCATAATTTGGATCTGATTTATCGAGGATGCACAAGTGAGAAACGCACAACAATCAATCTTTTTAGTGTCTGAAAAAAAGGCACAGGGATGGAAATCCAGCATGGAAACTACCTGTCTGTTCCCATTAAAAAGTGTATTTTTCCTCATTTACTGTAACACTTCACAATAACACAGAGTATAGGTCTTCCTAGGCATCCCCGTAGAACCATTGTGGATTTGACTGCGGTCATAAATTACAAGCAGACAAGGGGTGATTGCTCCTCAAAGGGAGAACAAGTGGATGAGACAGGTTTAGGGAGAGTTATTCAAATGAATTGCATGGAGAAAGAATATTGTAAAAACTAAATTGGGCTCTATAGAATGGGATATGTTACCCCCCCCCCCCCCCCCCCCCCCCCAACATATTTACAGTACCTTCAGATTCTATTCATACCTGTTAATGCAGGTTGCCTATTTTAAATGCACTGGGTGAAGGTAGGAGATGATACAGGTGTCCTGGTTAAAGGACAAGGATAGGGAGAGAGAGACTTGAGCTCCCTTTATATTGTCTCCAGTCAAACATAATTCATCATAAATCAATGGAATTATGTGCTAAAAATATACAGAAACAAATACATTAGGATATTTTACAACATAATAATATTCCTTGTCATACACAGTAAAACAATACGTGTGTATTTGTTCCTTTTGGGCTCCCGAGTGGCGCAGAAGTTTAAGGCACTGTATTTCAATGCTAGAGGTGTCACTACAGACCCTGGTTCGATCCCGGGCTGCATCACAACCAGCCGTGATTGGGAGTCCCATAGGTCTGCACACAATTGGCCCAGCGTCATCCGGGATAGGGTTTTGCCGGGGTAGATGGCAAATAATAATTTGTTCTTAACGGACTTTAAATGGTTAAATAAAAAAAATAAACCATCTCAGAGAGCCAGTAGCCAAACCATAATTCTCTCCGAAGCATTTACAAAATATATTAAGGCATATCCAACTTTACTACCCATACACAGCAACATCAAAACATTTTACCACTAATAAACAGGGCATCTAAATGCACAAAAATGAAAAAGAAAGTACAATGTAGACAATATTGTGGGTTACTCACATTTGTGTATTGCACGCATAGAAAACAGAAATAAAATGGATAATGCTGGAGAGGTTCTTCTTTAAAGTTTTATGGTAACTGTTGGGATAACAGAAAAATAAATAAAAACCACCAACCCACTCTTTCGGTCACATTCGAACCATATCCCTACACAAGCTCAAGTGCCTGTGAGGCTAGAGCATTCACCGACAGGATTCCTTGTAATGTCTCTGCAGAAGAGTCCCAAAGAAGGCTCAGCTACACTCACAATGATGCCTATTTTCTCAGATTTCCTCTCCATTTGTGCTGTGCAGTTGATAACCAAAGTAATAACCGCTACAAAGTCCACTTTATTAGCATGCAACATGTCAGGATCCCTCTGTTGACAAGGAACATCATGTTGTGTCTCTACTCCTATTACTTCACTCCTTTATTCCACTCTTCTCAAATTCCGCCGGATAGGAGACATTTTGGACAGCTCTTATTCTTGTCACCTCTGTCTCCTTCACCCTAACAGGACACTTCAGAAATGCTGGAGAGGTTCTTTACAACTGCCTGGATTGTTTGGCACTGACCTGAAAGACAGAAGAAACTCAGGTATTTGACAAGTGAATGGGTGGCACGTGCGCTCAGAGTGTAGAGATGTATAACATGGCCAGCACCACTGTGGATTGATATGTTGTGCTCCCTATACATCTCTATGGCTCAGAGATGCCTGCAATTAAAGGGACAGTTAACTAAAAAGTGTCGGAAAAATTAGAGCCTTTTCCTCATCCACCCCAAAAGTAGTCTCTGCTGGTTTTGCTATTGCTCTACAAAGGCTCTCCAAGTGGCCTGGTTTAATTTGGGTCATCCTTGACCTCAGGCAAGAGAATCAGACGGTCCCCCGGTCTGAGGTAAGTTTTGAAGTTGGCCCAGAAGTTGTAAGCCATGATTGGCTATGACACCAGTGCCTTTGACCAACAACATTACTGTCAGTATCGATAGCTTGGGGCGGAGAGCTGTCACGCCGCCCCATGAGGAAGAAGTTGGGAGTGACTGAGTCTGCTCAGGAAGGAGAATGATGAAGGGGAGTGGTACTGCCGCCCCATGGAGCACCATGGGTGGTGGTTCTTGAGGAGGGCGGCGTGCCTCAATGGCAGTTGGAGGAATGGGGTACCGTTTGTCACCTGTCTGAACAAACCTATGTGGATCTGACCACTCTGTCCCTGGAGGGGGAGGTGTAGTTGGTTAGTATGCCACAGGAATTGGCCTTATAGGGTCCTCTTCCCCAGGAGCCAGGTTGAACTCAGATGAGAGGGTGAGATGACTGTTTAGAGACAAATGTGGCCTGTGGAGTCCTGGGTACTGAGATAAGCTAAGGCTAAGGCTCACTCTGATGAGTCACAGAAAGTGTGCAGTTCACGTTCTACCATCTGATTGTCTGCCCATTGGGGCACATAGCATCTGGGAATGGTTATGGTGGAGAGATCTGAGAGCTCACTTTCCCATGTCTTCCATCTGTCCATCAGGCAGTCAGGCAGTATGGGGTCATCTCAGCCCCTCTGGCTGCGCCAGAGGTCCTGTTCAAGATCCTTCACCTGGGCTGTGAAAGGGAGGATGTAGCCTAAGGGATGATATTGGCAAGCCAGCACTCTGTAAATGACCCTCAGAGTCAGTTCTGTTTCTCTCCGGACAGGTCCATGTTTGTAGCCGAGGGTGTCTGACTGACAGCTTCTGCGTAGGCCCAGAATTGTTTTTTTGTGGATTAATGGTGGTCTGGTAGAGCCATAGCTCACTGCTGTCTGACCTCGCTTCTGGAAGAATGAGTTCCACAACAGAGGGTATGTTACTAGCCCATTGCCTGACTTCGAACCCCACATCCAAGAGGTACCAGCGCAGCCTATCCACCAATTCCCTTGTCTTCTTGAGTAGGCTTTGAAGACAGTTGTCAATGTAGAAGGTGTGCTTGAACTCCTGAACATCCGTGTTGCCATCATGGTGGTCCCAAGCCTGTCTCTGGAGGGCATAGATGGCACAGCAGGGACTATAAATAGTTTTGAATGGTAGGATCTGTCATTCATAGGTGCTGGGCTCTGCTTCTCGGTTGAAATCCCTCCAAATTAACCTGAGGAGTGACCTGTCGGAGGGCTGAAGGTGCACATGGTGAAACATGCCTTTGATATCGCCGCTTATAGCCACTGTGTGTTGCCTAAACCTGAGGAGCACTCCGAGCAGGGAAGGACCAAGGGTTGGTCCTGGTAGTAGGCATTCATTCAGAATCTGACCGTTGTGCTGATAGGAGCAGTTGAACACTAGTCTACATTTGCCGCTGTGTTGCTCAACAAGGTGGTGTAGCAGAATCCATGATTCCAGGGATCCTTCCTCAGTATAAGGAGTGAATTTGGTGACACAGCCTGAGGTTACAAGCTTCTGGATCTATGGATGATGGATTTCTTGGTCAGCCTTGGGTTCTTTAGAAACTGACTCTTAGTGCCACGAAGGGAAGGCATCACTGGGGGGCAGGAGTGTTACATATCTCTGGACCCCATCCACCAAGGTTCTTGTTGTATTTTCCTCCAGGAGTTTCAAAGCACACTGATCTTGTTTGGAACGTGTGAATTTCTCTCCGTCCTGATATCCACCTGCCATAGCTTCTCTACATTCTTCAGGAGTTCAGTGGCCGGGGAAGCAATGCTAGTGAATAGGCATTTATGAACGAATGTGTGCGGCATCAGGATTTCCAGGCCCTGCACAGCACAGCCCAGCCAAACAAGGTTTGAACAGTGACAGGGCCTCCCAGAGGGCCGGTAGGGACTGGCTCGATGGGGACCAGCAGCTGTGATGGTCAGACCATATGAGCAATAGAGGCCGTGCCCTGTGGATATGTGTCAGCAGCAAGTCCTTCAGGTGTGGGTAGAGGGCACAACAAAACCTATTCCCCCTCAGGAGACTGAAAAGATTTGGCATGGGTCCTCAGATCCTCAAAAGGTTCTACAGCTGCACCATTGAGAGCATCCTGACGGGTTGCATCACTGACTGCTCGGCCTCCGACTGCAAGGCACTACAGAGGGTAGTGCGTACGGCCCAGTACATTACCGGGGCCAAGCTTCCCGCCATCCAGGACCTCTATACCAGGCTGTATCAGAGGAAGGCCATAAAAAATGTCAAAGACTCCAGCCACCCTAGTCATAGACTGTTCTCTCTTCTACTGCACGTCAAGTGGTACCGGATCGCCAAGTCTAGATCCAAGAGGCTTCTAAACAGCTTCTACTCCCAAGCCATAAGACTCCTGGACATCTAATCAATTGGCTACCCAGACTATTTGCATTGCCCCGCCCCCTCTACGCTGCTGCTACTCTGTTATTATTCATGCTTAGTCACTTCAATAACTCTACCTACATTTACATATTACCTCGACACCGGTGCCCCCGCACATTGACTCTCTACCGGTACCCCCTGTATATAGCCCTGCTATTGTTATTTTACTGCTGCTCTTTAGTTATTCTTATCACTTACTTTTTTTGTTGGTATTTTCTTAAAACTGCATTGTTGGTTAAGGGCTTGTAAGTAAGCATTTCACTGTTGTATTCGGTGCATGTGACAAATAACATTTTATTTTATTTGAAGCATATCAGAGGGGGAGATGTGCTCGGCTAAGATGAGAATATCTGCTGTGAAAGCATTGTGGACTTGATACCAGTTGCCACTGTCTCCTTCAGGGCATATGGTGAATGACACAGAAGCTCTACTTACTTTCAGTACATCTTGACATATATTTTGAAAGCTCAGTTCTTCTGGTTCACCCTCTAACCCAAGGCAGTAGGCAACAGCAGGGAGAATGATGGAATGTTCAGAGCCCTCATCAAGAATGGCATGTGTCTCCATCACCTCCTCACCATGATGTAGTATGACTCTGACCACTTTTAACGTCACCCGTGGTTTGTGCGGTCAGGGTAGATGACCCCCGTCTTGGCTTTGTCGGTGCTTACCATAAGAGCGCCCCTGTGCTTTTGTGTTATAACCTCATGTAGCACGGTGAGGTGTAACTCCTTGCAGTCTTTTTGCCCTTGCTTTCACCTGGAACCAGTCAGACAGGTTCTGGAGGTTATAGGGTTGGACTACTCCATCTCTTAAGATACCATGAGTCAAGCAGTTCTAAATAAACCCCTCACAATATGCAGCTGGCTGTTTACCCAGCAACCTGTCCACATGTGAACCACACTTGAGCTAACTGCCATGGTCACCTTCCAATGTCCAAAGCATGCCTATCAAGGGTTGGATGGAGAGAGTGAATTCTTGGACGGCTGTGTCATCTCCTACCCTCACATGTAACACGTTGAGGATGATGCCAATTTCACGCTGCATGAGCTGATGGGGCATTCCATACTTTGTATTCAGGGCATTGAGAGCTGAGGTGTATGGCCTGGTGTCGTACATGTATAACTTCTCCAGTTTCTGCGCACCTGGCAGTTTCAGACGATCCAGGAGCACTTGTACCTTGTACTGCCCTGAGAGGTGACCATGGTTACCTAGGAGGCTGTCTAGGGCCATTTTCGAGTGGATGAAATCGCTCTCTTTCCCACTTTCGAAGTAAGGCAGCTAACAGTAGGTCTTGGAATACCATAAGCGGAGGCAACAAGGAGCTCCATCTTGTTGGCCCCCTTGTCTAGCTGTGGCAGGGATAGAGAGAGAAAGGGGTCAAGGTGTTCCACCCCTATCAGTTGCTAAGTGGAAGTCCGGGAGGATAGCTGTGCTAGTGGATCAGTGCCAGGGCCAGACTGGGCCCCCTGGCCATCTTCTGGTGGGCGTGGCCCAGAAGGTTGATGTGGGTTTCAAACCCAGCTAAGCAGGGAAGGCTGGGGTAGGTTACCAATTTGGATCCCACTGGCAGAACCCTGCTTGGAAGCACTGGCTGAGGTGGGGTTTGAGTTTGGACCCCAATGGTCTCTGAAGGCTGAGGAGGTTTTGGAGCCAGGCGTGGCATAGGAGAAGGTGGGGTTTGAACTCCACTCATCTATGGATGAGGAGGTGGTTTTGGGCCGGGTGTAGGAAGAGGCCTATAAGGTGATGGTGAAGGAGATTGTGGTGATGGTCACTGATCCTGTGATCCATTTTGATCTTGAAACTCCAATTCATCCTGATCTCGATCTTGAACCTGCAACTCCTCCTGATCCGGACCTGGATCTTGAACCTGTGACTCACATTCTGACTCTTCACTGGCAGAACAGAATGACAACATGACAGGCTGTGGTGCTATGCCTGCTCTGTAGGCCCCTCCTCCTGCTGTTGAAGAGGGCCATGAGCTCCATGGTGGGGGTCAGGCTCAACCATTTGTTGATTGTGATTCACCACTTTACTGTTGGTTCCTTTCTAAGAAGGCTGCTATCATCCGCGCCTCCTCCAGATCTCTTTCAACTTGCTGTAGACATCGCTGTCTTTCTAGCGGTTTGACTATGGTTTCACATGCTTCTAAGGCTTGTCGTGTTTGGGTGTCCAAGTGCCTATACTCGTCAGCTTGAGTGTCCTCTATGATTTGGTGTTTAAGGTGCTTCACACGCTTCCGGAGATCAGAAGCTTGTGAGTCACTCAGGGCCTCTGATGGGACTCCACTCCCACTAGGGTTGAATGGCGAGAACCCGGTTACCGAGATTTAATGGGATTTACCACCCAAAACCACTCTTTTCCCGGGATAAATAACTGCGAGACACCGGTAAATTATAATAAATTATTTATATGAGCAGCATGGAGTGAACTGTTCAATTATATGCAATGTCTAAATCTGGCTTCTCTATGGCCTCTGCATGATGAATCAGTGCTCAGGGTGGGACAGACAGCCCATCTCACAATGCATGTCGACCTTTCACCTCACTATGGTCACATTCTTTCTTGTGATAGGTAGGCCTACATTTGCTGCAGCATAGCCTATGCTACAGTAATATAAAGACAGAATGCACTTCTAATTTACCCATCTGTCTTTCGGTTGTCACCTTTTTTTTAAATTGTAAAGATGTCTTTTTTTGTTATTGCAGCTGCAGAGTTTTAAAACCGCCTATCATTGTTTTAAATCAGTACACGTGCGAGCACTCTCTCGCAATCTTTCTCTCTCTCCATCAACTCTATTCAAATTGCATCCAAAATAGATAATCCTGTTCTAGATTGATATATAGCCCAATATTTAGATGTTCTAGCTTACCGTTTTCTGGTAATACATTCAATGCAGTATTAGCCTTATATTTAGCTAATTAAGGATTGGTTATGCATAATAAGCTTCTAATTTATAGCCTCCGTCTCTTGCTCAATATGCAAGCACCTACAGTTGGAGTCGGAATTTTACATACACTTAGGTTGGAATCATTAAAACTCATTTTTCAACCACTCCACAAATTTCTTGTTAACAAACTATAGTTTTTACTTGTGCATGACACAAGTAATTTTTCCAACAAGTGTTTATAGACAGATTATTTCGCTTATAATTCACTGTATCACAATTCCAGTGGGTCAGAAATGTACATACACTAAGTTGACTGTGCCTTTAAACAGCTTGGAAAATTCCATGGCTTTAGAAGCTTCTGATTGACTAACTGACATCATTTGAGTCAATTGGAGGTGTACCTGTGCATGTATTTCAAGGCCTACCTTCAAACTCACTGCCTATTTGCTTGACATCATGGGAAAATCAAAAGAAGCCAAGACTTCAGAAAAAAAATTGTAGACCTCCACAAGTCTGGTTCATCCTTGGTTCATCCAAACGCCTGAAGGTACCACGTTCATGTGTACAAACAATAATACGCAAGTATAAACACCATGGGACCATGCAGTCGTCATACCGCTCAGGAAGGAGATGCATTCTGTCTCCTAGAGATGAACGTACTTCAATCCCAGAACAACAGCAAAGGACCTTGTGAAGATGCTGGAGGAAACAGGTACAAAAGTATCTATATCCACAGTAAAATTAGTCCTATATCAACATAACCTGATAGGCTGCTCAGCAAGGAAGATGCCACTGCTGCAAAACCGCCATAAAAAAGGCCAGACTACTGTCACATCCTGACCTTAGTTCCTTTTTTATGTCTCTGTTTTAGTTTGGTCAGGGCATGAGTTGGGGTGGGCATTCTATGTTTTTTATTCTAGGTTTTTTGTATTTCTGTGTTTGGCCTGGTATGGTTCCCAATCAGAGGCAGCTGTCAATCTTTGTCTCTGATTGAGAACCATATTTAGGCAGCCTGTTTTCCCACTATGATTTGTGGGTAGTTATTTTCTGTTTAGTGTGTTTGCACCTGACGGAGCTGTTTTGGTTTTTTATTTTGTTCCTTGTTGTAGTTAGTGTTCAGTCTATTAAAATAATGATGAACACTTACCACGCTGCATCTTGGTCCTCACCTTCTTCCACCTTCTTCCACCTTGGTCCTCACCTTCTTCCAGTTTGCACCTGCACATGGGGACAAAGATCGTACTTTTTGGAGAAATGTCCTCTGGTCTGATGAAACCAAAAAATAACTGTCTGGCCATAATGACCATCGGAAGAAAAAGGGGGAGGCTTGCCGAAGAACAACCTCATAACCGTGAAGCACGGGGGTGGCTGCATCATATTGTGGGGGTGCTTTGCTGCAGGAGGGACTGGTGCACTTCAGAAAATAGATGGCATCATAAGGATTGAAAATGATGTGGATATACTGACGCAACAGACTTCCAAAGTTGTGGCAAAATGGCTTAAGGTAAAAAAGGTAAGGTATTGAAGTGGCCATCACAAAGCCCTGACCTCAATCCTATGGAACATTTGTGGACAGGACAGAAAAAGTGTGTGTGAGCAAGGATGCCTATAAACCTGACTCAGTTACACCAGTTCTGTCAGGAGGAATGGGCCAAAATTCCCCAAACGTATTGTGGGAAGCTTGTGGAAGGCTACCCGAAACTTTTGACCCAAGTTAAACAATTTAAATGCAATGCTACCAAATACTAATTGAGTGTATGTAATCTTCTGACCCACTGGGAATGTGATGAAAGAAATAAAATCTTTAATAAATCATTCTCTCTACTATTATTCTGACATTTCACATTCTTAAAATCCTAACTGACCTAAGGCAGGATATTTTTTACTAGGATTAAATGTCAGGAATTGTTAACTGAGTTTAAATATATTTGGCTAAGGTGTATGTAAACTTCCGACTTCAACTGTATGCTCCTCCGCTGGCCTCGCCGTGAAAAAATCTACTTAGATCTTGCATGCAGGAAAAGCTAGACTAGAATGGCTTGCTAGACATTCTGTTTTTAGAATTGTTTTTACCAATAGAATATTCAAAGAGGGACGCAAGCTCTTTTTGACTGAATATTAAATAAAGAACTCCCGGGTAGTTTGAAAGAAGTGCGAATGAGCGATGGCAGTAGGCTATAGCAGTTATTTATTCAGACCCATAACCATTCAATCTTTGTGAAGAGAAGTGAAATTCTTTTGCATCTAATTCTAGTCCTATGTTATTCATGGATGTCATTAGAATGACGATGATAAGGACAGCACAACTTATTTGATTTAACTGTTGAAAGTGAGGAAGGAATGAAGCAACACTAGAGAGAGAAAGAGGTAGGCTATTAACATTAGGGAAAATATTATCAAAGGTATTTATGTTTTTCTGTCATGTGTAATGTCGTGGAAATTACCACCAGGGACACCTGAAGTCAATCTTAAATGAATCATATTTTATTTTCAGCAAGCTGGAGAGGTTCCAACAAACTTAATGTACCAAGTAGTTTGCGTCTGTCAGGAGCTCGGCCGGGGCAGTCCCGTTAGTTCTCTTATATACTGCTTACACAGATAAGTTATATATGCATGATTTAGCTTATTCATTACTCAAAATTAATTGATTAACGTTTGGTTCATGCATGTGACCAACCAATAACTCATGAGGCTTCTTCTCTCCAAGCTGAGACCTTAAAAACTGAGACACCCCTTTCGGTTCTCAAAACAATGTTCTGGGCGTACTGCCAAATTGCAGTGGTTCCTCCTTTAAAAGTTGTGTCATACTGCAGAACACCTTGCCGGCTGCTTCAGCATTCTATGGCATGGTATTTCATTGTCAGACATTTTTTACATTTAATGCAAGTTAGTGCTAGTTTGACCACCAGAGGGTAACTTTGAGAACCATCTGATAGTCTCCCATATTGGCATTACTAGAGAATATAAAACATTTGTCATAACAGTACATGGGATTTATTTTAAGAAATTTGGCTTAATTAATTAGATTAATATTATGTTTTTTATATTCTGAGAAAAACTAAACTAAACCCTCAGGGTTTCCGTTAGGATGGAATGGAAAACATTGCACTGTACAACATGACGGTCGGGAGTAGGTTACAGCATAAGAGAATTGGAGGATTCTAAATTAATATTTAAGGGGCATAACAAAATAGTGACTCCGCCAATAATTACATTTAGAGGATTGGAGGATTCTAAATTAATGTCAAAGGAGCATTTCCCGTTAGGATCTATGAGAATATCTACGTTTTTTTTATATAATTCTAAACTAATTAATAATAACAATAATCGCTTTGTTTAAAATGTAACGATATTTTGGAGATTTCATTTTCATATAACCTAGAGTGAGTGAGAAAAAGGCAATTCTTGAACATGGGGTGAAGGCTATTTAACAATATTTTGGAGATTATTACGTGTTTTTTTTTAAACAACTGAACGATTGTAATCTGAATAAAGGCCAAAATAATATTTTAAAAGCCAAAATATAGCCCTGCCAATAGCCATAATGACGCTGTACAACGTGACCATGTGTGTTTGAAAGCAACAATTTTGTTCCAATTTTGTTCCAATTTTGTTCCAATATTTCTGTAATTCAGTGATATTTATTCCCATAGTAATTTGTTATGAATCCATAACTAAATAAATATAGGCATTTTGAAAGAATATTATAATTATTTTATTAATGAAAGCATAAAGATTCCATTATTAGTTACATTGTTTTAGTTTGAACTTGCAGACTGGCATTAACTAACAGAACAGCGGGAATGTTTCCCTAGTCAGCGCCATTATTAGTGCAAATGCCCCTTAAATATTTTGGAGATGATTTCCTTTTCAAATAATGTAAAATGAGCGTGAAAAAGGCAATTCTTGAACATGGGGTGAGACATTGTTACTAATTTGTAAATAAAGCCAGGTTGTTATTTAGAATGATTTATTTCTGTTTTTAGAGGGAGAAAAAACAAAAACCTAGTCATTTCATGGGTCTCCCAGTCAAGGGCAGCACAGGTATTGAACCAGCTGTAGCAACACAGCTTGCACTGCTATGCAGTGTCTTAGACCATTGCGCCACTCAGGGGCTGTACAACATGTCTCGTCAGGAATGGCCTACAGTACTACAGTAAGAGCAAAATAATCCTAACAAAATAAAATAATAAAAACCTTAGTGTAACAACAGTTTTAGTAAGTAATACTGAATACTGAAGTCGTGCACAATTATCAGTTTCTATTTAGGTTTATGTCGCCCATTCATCGTCCGTTAGAGACACAGTAGGACCCAAAAGCATAATCAGTGCTCTAACTCCCCCTTGCGCTTGTCCGCAGCAATGAAGTGGTGACGCAGGGTACCGTACTAAACCACAAATTACCTATAAGTCCCGGCGGCGTAAGCTCGCTACTTTTGAAGGAGGAACCACTGTATAATGAAGATTCCTCCCAGGCACGATGAATCAGTCACTTGCATGAACCCAGTCGAATTGGTTATTAGAAAAGCACAAACATAACATTTTCCTTCACAGTAGTGTGCAGTAGCCTATATCGTATAGTCTATATGTATTGGAATAGGGCACAATCATTTGGGCGTTTTGCAGTTGGGTTCATTAAATGTTGTTAATGTAGGGCTCATAAAATGTATTTAATATACGGCTCATCAGGCTCAGGTAGCGTCAGGTTAGAATTTTCATTCTGATCAAAGCTTGAATCAAATCCAGACATATTTCTATGCTTTATAATGCTTTTGAATGATACTTCCGGTTTTGGCGGGAAACACCGGGTTTCCTAGGAGAAAAGTGATTTATTCTTGGGATGGGACATTTGTAAAATACTTGGAAAATATTCAACCCTAACTCCCACGGCTCTGAGATGAAGAGCAGCCCTCTGTTCTCATTGAATAAGATGATTTTGTGGATCTGAGAGATTCAACAGACTGTCACTCTGATCCCCTCGTGTACATCATCCTTGAGGTGTCCAGAGACCGGTGAAATGGCAGGCCTTCTTGTGTTAGGGCCTCCATAGGCTCTGAGGAAAAGGGCTTGGATGGCAAATATTGAGCCAGGTAGGCTGCCACAGATAGCCGCTGTGGTTGTGTGGATCATCTCTTCTGAGATCGGATTATGTGGGAGAAAACCTAATTGTCTCTCAAATGGGCTGGGGGCTGTTTCCCTCTCTGGATTTTTCCACCCTTCTTTAGCTCCTGCCGGATGTGCACTTGCTGCACTTGGCTGTGAGAAAGGGAAGGTTCCGCTTTCTTGCATCTCATATGTGCCAATCCAGGCTACGGCGGAGTCAGGCTGAGGTTCGCCAGTGAGGGTGGAGGAAATTATGTCCCCATCGATGGGAACACCTGTATCTCACTCCATATCCATCTCGAAGGTCCACTTGTTAAGGCAGGTTGCCTATTTTAACTGCACTGGGTGAAGGCAGGAGCTGATACAGGTGCAGGTGTGCTGGTTAGAGGACAAGGGCAGTGTCATTGGGGACTAATACATTTTGTTCTCTATACACTACCGGTCATACGTTTTAGAACACCTACTCATTCAAGGGTTTTTCTTTATTTTTTACTATTTTCTACATTGTAGAAAAGCTTTAAGGAAGAGTATTGGTGGTTATAAACTTATTCCATTTAAGAATGATGGAGGCCACTGTGTTATTGGGGACCTTCAATGCTGCAGAAATGTTTTGGTACCCTTCCCCAGATCTGTTGCTCTATGGACAATTCCTTCAACCTCGTGGCTTGATTTTTGTTCTGACATGCACTGTCAACTGTGGGACCTTATATAGACAGGTGTGTGCCTTTCCAAATCATGTCCAATCAATTGAATTTACCACAGGTGGACTCCAATGAAGTTGTAGAAACATCTCAAGGATGATCAGTGGAAACAGGATGCACCTGAGCTCAATTTCGAGTCTCATAGCAAAGGTTCTGAATATGTAAACAAGTTATTTCTGGGCTTTTTTGTGTAGATTGATGAGGATTATAAAAACACAACAACGTAACAAAATGTGGAAAAAGTCAAGGGGTCTGAATACACTTCCGAAATCACTGTATATAGGCTTGCCATAACAAAGGGGTTGAATACTTTGACTAACATTTCTGCACTTCATTTTTTATTAATAATAATCAAAAACATAATTCCACTTTGACATTATGGGGTATTGTGACTAAGGTATTGTGACTATAGGCCAGTGACTAAAAATCTAAATGTAATCATTTTTAAAAGCATGTTGCATTACATGAAAATGTGGAAAAAGTCAAGAGGTGTGAATACTTTCTGAAGGCACTATGTGTATGGTGGTAATTCTCTTATTCGTGGAAATAAGCTCGGAGTTTCTCTCCGTGTGCATCTCCTCTCCTATGTCTGCAGGGGTCTATGATTGACCGTGACAGAAATACAGTATAGAGGAGTGAAACAGAAGGCATTTGGAACTCTGTTCAATACAGTCTAATTCAGCTCTACGACTTACATGTCTTGCATCAGCATTATGAAGCCTCCATATCAACTAAATCTATTTGAGAGACAATAAAACAGTATTGAAGTGAAAATCCCCTTTCATGGTGTAAAGATGGAAATGATGGTCATCTAAATCTTTTGTTTGTTGTTCGCTTTTAGAAAGAACATGAATATAAAACATTGGAATTAAAATTAAGCCCGAGTTGCGATGCTTGCTCATAGAATTTAAATACTGTAGGTTTAGCTTTGGAATATAAACTATTTTGATCCTCTAATTTTTTAAGTATTTCTGCCAGTTCTAAAATGAAACTCTTTGAATTAGCATATTCAAAAGATGCAGTGTAACCCCCAGGAGGAATCAACAGCTACCTCCTCAGCATCAAGAGCCAAACCTTGTCTGGCAGTTGGTTTATTTGTCTGCTCCAAGTAGTTAACTCCCTGATTAATTCTCAGAAATCACATTCTGCCCATTTTTCGGCAGATCAATCAATCACTTAAAGTCTTATCTGCAAATGTCACCGTGCGTCTGAGGCAAGTGCCCAGGGAGGAGAGACAATCAGACTCTCACTGTCACCATCCAAATGGTGGCATTTCCCGAAGAAAAAAAAAAGAAAGAGGAAATATGGCACAGGAAGGCTATTTCTCAGAGCCCCTAATGTCCCGGCCAAATTGAAGGAGCAAAATCTTTAGGTATTTCCAGGAGTGTTTCATGATAGAAATTGACAAGTGTTTTGTAAATAAAAAGCAGCTAATCTACAGGAAGTATTGCTTTTTGTTGTATTCTACTACTGCCCTGGTAAAAGGGATGTTTGAAAAAAAGAACACTGCTGATAAAATGAGCTTGCAATGGTCAAGGTTGTGTCGTATTGAAATTGGATTCGGACATGAATGTCCATCTTGCAACGTTGATACACAAACTCTTTTCCAATCCCAGGTAGCAATCCAGATGAGATCAGAGGTGCTGGTGACATTACACGCTTAGAAAAAAGATGCTAACTACAACCATACAGTGTTCTTCGGGTTGTCCCCATAGGTGAACCCTTCTTGGTGCTGGGTAGAACCCTTTGCAGAGGTTTCTATCTAGTACCTTCTATGTAAGGTTCATCAAAGAACCCCATGTATATGGTTCTAACTAGAACCCTATATGAAGGGTTCTGCCTAGAACCCTATATGAAAGGGGTTCTACACTCTAAAAATAAAAGGTTCCTGGAGTATCCTTTAGGTGGGGTTCTTCAAATTGAAACTGTGAGGGAACCCCTATAAGTTCTTCGAAGAACCCATTAAAATGTGTTAATGTTCTCCGTATGCATAGCCAGAATGATTGTGCAGTGCATGGTGGTTGAACAGGTTTCCTGTTATATTCATCAGAGGTGTAGGGAGGGTGAAGTCTGTGAAAAAAAAATGTATACAGATGCTTAACAAAACATGCGCACAACAGTATTCATACCTTGGTTTTTGTGGTAAATGTGAATGAAAAGATGCAAAATGTTTTTTTATTTTGAAACAAACAAGAAATAAGACAAAAAAACAGAACTTGAACGTGTATAATTATTCACCGCCCCAAAGTCAATACTTTGTAGAGCCAACTCTCTTGGGGTATGTTTCTATAAGCTTGGCACATCTAGCCACTGAGATTTTTGCCCATTTTTTAAGGCAAACCTGCTCTAGTTGCTTCAAGTTCGATGGGTTCCACTGGTGTACAGCAATATTTAAGTCATACCACAGATTCTCAATTGGATTGAGGTCTGGGTTTGATAAGACCATTCCAAGACATTTAAATGTTTCCCCTTAAACCTCTCGAGTGTTGCTTTAGCAGTATGCTTAGGGTCATTGTCCTGCTGGAAGGTGAACCTCTGTCCCAGTCTCAAATCTCTGGAAGACTGAAACAGGTTTTCCTCAAGAATTTCCCCCTATTTAGCACCATCCTTCAATTCTGACCAGTTTCCCAGTCCCTGTCGATGAAAAACATCCCCACAGAATGATGCTGCCACCACCATGCTTCACTGTGGTGATGGTATTCTCGGGATGATGAGGTGTTGGGTTTGCGCGAGACATGGTTTTCCTTGATGGCCAAAAAGCTCAATTTTAGTCTCATCTGACCAGAGTATATTCTTCCATATCTTTGGGGAGTTTCCCACATGCCTTTTGGCAAACACCAAACGTGTTTGCTTATTTTTTTTCTTTAAGCAATGGCTTTTTTCTGGGTTCTTCCTAGAACCCTCTATGAACCGTTCTACCAGCCTTTAAAATGTAATAATTTATGACAATACATTACATATACCGTAATGCCTTTATTTAAGGGCCTAATTATATCCTAACACAGTGGTGTTATGAATATCCTGGTTTTACAGGCCACTACATGCCTTTAAGTCGCATATGCTGGTTTGTAAAGGGATTTGTAATTCCTACTGGAATCCAGCCGGCGTTAGGATATCCAACAAGTGGAATTGTTAAATCACCTGCAACCTGCATTTAGAATGACTGCCAGGGTAGGTAAGATGGAATGCTGAGGCTACCGACCTCAATCATCTATACTGGAACAACCATCTCAGTAACGGATGCAATAAATCAAATTACTAAACAGATTGTATTAGTTTAAAAACGGCATGTTATTTATCTTTGTGTAGCATGAATCAACCAAGCAAGGCAAAAACATAGATATTACAGCATGCTGGGAAATCTTATATATGGTTCTATGTAGAACCCTTCTTACCTTCCAAAGAATCCTTATTTCCTTCCAAAGAATCAAAGAACCCTTTCTTTCAAAAATTGTTCTTAAGGATGTTAAAGGTTCTAGGTAGAACCCTTTACCTTACAAAGAACCCTTGTCTTCCAAAAAGGGTTATTCTGGTGAAAACAGTTCAAGGTAGAACCCTATCCCTCCGCAAAGAACCCTTTTGGAAGCCTTTTTTTAAGAGTGTAGAGGTGCTGTTGTGGGGGAGGGGGCTTATCAACCAATCATGTTTCACAATCATATCACTCCTCTGATCTCTATGTACTCTGCAGGTGAATGTGGTCGATATCTAAACTGATGTAGTCCTGCAGGTATGCCTGATTTGATGAAGTCAGGCATGATTCTAAATCTGAACGCCACTGATTTTCACAAGGGCCTATAGGGAGTTGAGAGGAAACCAAGCACTCGAATCATTGTAAATGTATGCCATTCCATGTTACCTATCAGAGGATCAAAGTCAGTCAACACAGATATAGTATGAGCTTTGCTGCATGTGGCAGAACACAACTACAGTATGACAGGGAACCATATGATTCTAATTCCCTCTAATAAAAGACAGTTCACTTTAGATCAGTTACATTTCCTTTGTTTACCAGATGACAACACCAATGACCTCTGGTGTCTTCAAAATATGAATGTCCTTAACGAATGCAGTGTGAGATGAGTCAGAGAGAGACTGAGTGTAATTACATGTGTGGTGTGGGGTCAGAGCAGGTTCATGGGGCCAGCTCCAGAGGGGACATCATGGGTGTGTGGTGGCTGACATGATAGATGGATACCTCCCTGGCTGGACCTGTCTGGTCACATTGATCCCGCCAGCCCTAATGGCCCAGGGAGAGGGGCAAGGGAGTGGGGCCAGGGATGGGACTGAGAGCATTCAGCCTCATCGTGGAGACGGATGGCCCTCCTACCCCCGACCCACAGAGTCCCAGGCTGTGTCCCAAAGGGCACCCTATTCCCTATCAATTGCACTACTTTTGACCAGCAGGGTCCATAAGGCTACCACTGCTAATGAAGGCCGCCAACCGATGAGTGATGCAGATGTGGCTCTGGTCAAAAGTAGTGCACTATCAAAGAAATAGGGTGATATTTGGGATGCAGCCTGCGTGGGACAGTGACAGTTGACACGCTGGCATGGCTATAATATGAGCATCTGGAACCACATAAAATGGGCACTTAGGAGAACCGAAAATATGATGCAAATGGGATGCAAATGAAGATTGATCTTATTTATTCTTTGAATGACACAACATAACACAGACCCCATGTATACTGTACTTCCAGGCACTAGTTCTAGACTACTAAACCAATCAGCAATGCTAAATAACATCTATGCTTTTGCAAAAATAGTTTAAGATTAATATGAAGATATTGATAGATACAGACGTAGCATATTGCTTTTAATAAACCCAAGGTAGGCCCTATTAGAGTCCCGGGGCCTCATTAATCAATCATGCATAGGCATAAATCTGTGCATAAACCATGCGTGGAAATGCTTGAGATTGTGAGTAAATTTATGCACAGCCATGAGTATGCACAGTGCCAAGTGGTGGAATAAGGGAATTGCTTGTCAAGCGTAGCCTAGTGAATGGGTACAATTTAGAACATGTGTGAAATGGTGAGAGTGATACATTTTATAGAAATCATTTTTCGATCTCATTGTATTTCCATGGTGAATTCGCGCCACATATCTTGACAGGCTATATCGTATAATGTGACCACATCAGTGCATATGTTACGATAATAATCCATATAAAAGTACAGTCATTTCTTAAATTAGAGGCAGATGTGAAAGTGAGACCATTGTTGAAATACTACTAGATTGGCTGATTTTGCTCGGTTCGAAGATTTGGCACACATTGCATTCCGCAGAGAGCACATTTTTAGAGGCAGGTGTTTCTTTTTGTAGAAAAGTACAGATTGCCTCGTCAGATATCGTTTCCCAAAACCAATCTTCTAGGATTCATGCGAGTATTTCAGACGTACTTTAGAAAGGCAAACGCGTGTCATTCCGGCGCACATCCAAGTGCTACGCCAAACTTTTCCCTGTAAATGTACAGCCTTATACCGTAGCTTTCCTTTACAGCATAGATTCTGTAATATCTATTTTACAGTACTATCTTCCTTACTGTTAAGCTATAGTGGCACGGTAAAAGTATGTGAACCCTTTGGAATTACCTGGATTTCTGCATAAATTGGACATAAAAGTTGATTTGATCTTCATCTAAGTCACAACATGGATACCTAAAGGGGTCCTAAAATTCTAAATCAAATAGTTAAATGATCTATGGTATGACCATCTCCACATGTAACCAGATAAGAGCATTATGACACTAATATACAAACACTAATACACTAATACACAAACAAAGTTGTCTGCCTGTGTGTGTGGGGGGTGTGGGTGAGAGAGTGACAAAGAGAGAGAGGGTGACAGAGTTCAAAAATTGGGATTTGGTACAATCCTAGATCTATGATCAGGGGCAACTCTATTCGGGGGGGGGCATCCAGGAGAGGGAAGTCAACATGGCATAAAGTGCCCCTCATGGGTCTTGGAAAGTTCTGATTTGCCAGCTCTTCTCACTTCTTGGACAAGCATAAAAAAATGAACAAAAATTGAATGATAGAGCACCAGGGCTGGGTAAAGAGACAGGAGGCAAGGGACAAGTCAAGCTGGTGTCGTGTGTGTGTGTGTGTGTGTGTGTGTGTGTGTGTGTGTGTGTGTGTGTGTGTGTGTGTGTGTGTGTGTGTGTGTGTGTGTGTGTACTGAACTCACTAGAGATTTTCATTCAAACTCAGTGAGCTCTCGGAAGAATGGGGCAATGTAGGGGTTGAGAACAAACACGGTTACTGTTGAAATGAAAGAAAAGTCTTTGTGTATCCCTCGACGAGACAATTTTTGTTGTTGATGCAATCACCAGCAAAACGAACAGTTACATACAATTTCCATACACCATCGCACAACAGGTTGAAGTCAAGAGGGGGTACCTTTGCCATCAATGGGTTCCGAAATACGAACGGAGCAATAGATGGCACCCACATCGCAGTAAAAGCACCATCCCAAAACGAGTTTGGGACACGCAAAATATGCTGCTAAATGTGGTGGCAAGGTGGCCAGGTAGTATGCACACTGGTTCATTCTGCAGAACAGCAATGTTGGCCTACAGGAGGGAGCTGTTGAGGATGGATAGCTTATTGGTGAGTGATGCCTACTCATTTGAAGAATATTTGTCATTGCTAAAGCAACTAACGGTCCTCTCTGTTTTATTTTTACTGGTCAAGCCACAACTGAGCGAGCCAAATCAAACCTTACGGTTGTACTCAACCTCTGACACTAGACATTCTTTTTCATAGCTTTTTTTGGTTGAGACCTTGTATTTTATGGTTCGCCGTTGATTATTCCTTGTGGGCTTTAAAAAAGGGATGATTTTGACCATGTATGGTTAATTAGGGGAGTTTTGAAAAGCAAATAGGCAATGTCGTGCACGAGCCCTGAGATTGAGAACAATTGGTATTTATCAATGGTTATCTCCTTGTCACGAACTGGCTCGCAGTCCGTAACAACAAGTAACGTAAATACTTTTTAACAATGGTGTGTGTAGTCAGTAATCAGTAGTGTAAGTGAGTGGTTGCGTGCGTAAATTTGATAATGAGGGGTGTTGAAGGTGCTAAAGCAAACAAACAAAAATGCCACAACCAAACTCTGCATGGAGAGAGTCTCCTCAATGAGTGGGGAAGAGGTGTATTTATCCCAGGACACACCCGGGCCCAGGTGTGTCCTATGTCGCTGACGACCCTCCCAGCTCCGCCTGCCGACATCCTAATAAGGAAAACAAGTGCAAAGAGAAAGAAAACGGCAGACAGAGTGGGAGGGTCATCACATCCTACCTGTGTGTGTGTGTTTGTGACGCTCGTGAGATTGTTTGATAAATCACATGGCACCAGCCTTACGCAGGGTGTCCCCGGTTCGCCAGCACAGCCCAGTGCGGGCTATTCCACCTCGCCTCACTGGCCTGGCTACCGGGAGCATTCAACCAGGTAAGGTTGGGCAGGCTCGGTGCTCAAGAGCTCCAGTGCGCCTGCACGGTCTGGTCTATCCAGTGCCACCTCCACGCACCAGCCCTCCGGTGGCAGCCCACGCACCAGGCTGTCTCTCCGTCTTCTGCCTACAGGTGCTCCCGCCTATCCAGCACTGCCAGAGCCTTCCTCCTGTCCTGAGCTGCTAGAGTCTCCTGTCTGTCCTGAGCCGCTAGAGTCTCCCGTCTGTCCTGAGCCGCTAGAGTCTCCCGTCTGTCCTGAGCCGCTAGAGTCCCCCGTCTGTCCTGAGCCGCTAGAGTCTCCCTTCTGTCCTGAGCCGCAGGAGTCTCCCGTCTGTCCTGAGCCGCTAGAGTCTCCCGTCTGTCCTGAGCCGCTAGAGTCTCCCGTCTGTCCTGAGCCGCTAGAGTCTCCCGTCTGTCCTGAGCCGCTAGAGTCTCCCGTCTGTCCTGAGCAGTCAGAGCCGCCAGTCTGTCCTGAGCCGTCAGATCCGGCAGTCTGTCCTGAGCCGTCAGTCAGCCAGGAGCTGCCAGAGCCATCAGTCAGCCAGGACCTGCCACAGCCGTCAGCCAGCCAGGAGCTGCCAGAACCGCCTGTCACGTCGGCGATGCCGGAATCGCCCTTCACTCCTTTAGGGGGGGGGTACTGTCACGTTCTGACCTTTATTACCTTTGTTTTGTCTTTATTTAGTATGGTCAGGGCGTGAGTTGGGGTGGGCAGTCTGTTTGTTTTTCTATGTTGGTTTTTGTGTTCAGCCTAGTATGGTTCTCAATCAGAGGCAGGTGTCGTTAGTTGTCTCTGATTGAGAATCATACTTAGGTAGCCTGGGTGTCATTGTCATCACATCGTTTATTGTTTTGTATGTCAGTGTTCAGTTCGTTTTTAATAAATCGTCATGAACACTTACCATGCTGCATCTTGGTCCGATCCTTACTCCTCTTCAGACGCAGAGGAAATCTGCCCGTTACAATTTGCTAGCATTGCTTTTAAAATGTTTAACTTGGGTCAAACATTTTGGGTAGCTTCCCACAATAAGTTGGGTGAATTGTGGCCCATTCCTCCTGACAGAACTGGTATAACTGAGTCAGATTTGTAGGCCTCCTTGCTCGAAAACGCTTTTTCAGTTCTGCCCACAAAATTTCTATAGGATTGAGGTCAGGGCTTTGTGATGGCCACTCCAATACCTTGTCACTTTGCCACAACTTTGGAAGTATGCTTGGGGTCATTGTCCATTTGGAAGACCCATTTGCGACCAAGCTTTAACTTCCTGACTGATGTCTTGAGATGTTGCTTCAATATATCCACAATTTTTCTTCCTCAATATGCCATCTATTTTGTGAAGTGCACCAGTCCCTCCTGCAGCAAGGCTCCCCCACAACATGATGCTGCCATCCCCTGTGCTTCACGGTTGGGATGGTGTTCTTCGGCTTGCAAGCATCCCCCTTTTCCCTCCAAACATGACGATAGTCATTATGGCCAAACAGTTCTTTTTTTATTTCATCAGACCAGAGGACATTTCTCTAAAATGTATGATCTTTGTCCCCATGTGCAGTTGCAAACCGTAGTCTGGCTTTTTTATGGCAGTTTTGGAGCAGTGGCTTTTTCCTTGCTGAGCGGCCTTTCAGGTTATGTCGATATAGGACTCGTTTTTACTGTGGATATAGATACTTTAGTACCTATTTCCTCCAGCATCTTCACAAGGTCCTTTGCTAGTGTTCTGGGATTGATTTGCACTTTTTGCACCACCGTACTTTCATCTCTAGGAGACAGAATGCTTGTCCTTCCTGAGTGTTATGACGGCTGTGTGGTCCCATGGTGTTTATACTTGCGTACTATTGTTGTACAGATGAACGTGGTTCCTTCAGGCGTTTGGAAATTGCTCCCAAGGATGAACCAGACTTGTGGAGGTCTACTATTTTTTTATTTTATTTTTTCCCAAGAGGCAGTAAGTTTGAAGGTAGTCCTTGAAATACATTCACAGGTACACCTCCAATTGACTCGAACGATGTCAATTAGCCTATCAGAAGCTTCTAAAGCCATGACATCATTTTCTGGAATTTTCCAAGCTGTTTAAAGGCACAGTCAACTTAGTGTTTGTAAACTTCTGACCCACTGGAATTGTGATACAGTGAATTATAAGTGAAATAATCTGTCTGTAAACAATTGTTAGAAAATTGACTTGTGTCATGCACAAAGTAGATGTCCTAACCGACTTGCTAAAACTATAGTTTGTTAACCAGAAATGTGTGTAGTGGTTGAAAAACGAGTTCCAGTGACTCCAACCTAAGTGTATGTAAACTTCCGACTTCAACTGTATGTAACAAGGCTGTTCATTGACTACAGCTCAGCTTTCAACACCATAGTACCCCCCAAGCTTATCATTAAGTTTACGGCCCTGGGTCTCAACCCCACCCTGTGCAATTGGTTCCTGGACTTTGACAGGCCACCCCAGGTGGTGGAGGTAGAGGAAACAATATCTCCACTTCGCTGATCCTCAACACTGGGGCCCCACAAGGGTGCGTGCTCAGCCCCATCCTGTACTCCCTGTTCACCCATGACTGTGTGGCCATGCACGCCTCCAACTCAACCATCCACATCGGTGGGAAAGTAGTGGAGAAGGTGGAAAGTTAAGTTCCTCAGCGTACACATGACAGACAAACTGAAAGGGTCCACGCACACAGACAGTGTGGTGAAGGCGGCGCAACAGCTCTCCAGATGGTGGTGCGGTCTGCACAACGCTTCACCGGGGGCAAACTACCTGCCCACCTACAGCACCTGATGTCATGGGAAGGCCAAAAAGATCATCAAGGACAACAACCACCCGAGCCACTGCCTGTTCACCCTGCTACCATCCAGGAGGCGAGGTCAGTACAGGTGCATCAAAGCTGGGAGGCCAGGAGGCTTGTCAAGACCATCAGACTGTTAAACAGCCATCACTAACACAGAGAGGCTGCTGCCTACATACAGACTCAAATCATTGGACACTTTAATAAATGGATCACTAGTCACTTTAAATAATGCCACTTTAGTTATGTTTACATATCTTACATTATTAATCTCAAATGTATATACTGTACTTTATACTATCTACTGCATCTTGCCTATGCAGCTCGGCCATCGCTCATCCATATATTTATATGTACATATTCTTATTCCATCCCTTTACATTTGTGTGTATAAGGTAGTTGTTGTGGAATTGTTAGATTACTTGTTAGATATTACTGCACTGTCGGAACTAGAAGCACAAGCATTTTGCTACACTCACATTAACATCTGCTAACCATGTGTATGTGACCAATAAAATTTGATTTCACAGTTGAATCCCGGTTTCAACTGTACTGGGCAGATGGCAGTATGTGTGCGAGCGGTTTGCTGATGTCAACGTTATGAACAGAGTGCCCCGTGGTGGCGGGGGGGTTATGGTATGGGCAGGCATAAGCTACGGATAACGAACGCAATTGCATTTAATTGATGGCAATTTGAATGCACAGAGATACCGTGACAAGATCCTGAGGCCCATTGTCCTGCCATTCATCTGCCACCATCCCCTCATGTATCAGCATGATAATGCATGGCCACATGTCGAAAGGATCTGTACACAATTCCTGGACATTGAAAATGTCCCAGTTCTTCCATGGCCTGCATACTCACCAGACATGTCACCCATTGAGCATGACGTGTACAACAGAGTGTTCCAGTTCCCACCAATATCCATTAACTTCGCACAGCCATTGAAGAGGAGTGGGACAACATTCCACAATCAACAGCCTGATCATCTCTATGCGAATGAGATGTGTCGCGCTGCATGAGGCAAATAGTGGTCATGCCAGATACCGAGTGGTTTTCTGAGGCACGCCCCTACCGTTTTGTTAAGATATCTGTGACCAACAGATGCATATCTGTATTCTGAGTCATGTGAAATCAATAGATAAGGGCCTAATGAATTGATTTCAAATTGACTTTTTTCCTTATGTCAGCTTCAAGCTCAGTAAAATATTTTAAATTGTTGCATGTCGCGTTTATATCTTTGTTCAGTGTAGTGTTTTAGAATAGTTTCTAGACAATATGGATAAATGGGCCCCTGACCTCTCCCAGTATCCCCATCTCGCTCTGCGCCCGCTCCCCCTCTCTGTTTAAGAGAACATCCACTCTAATCACTCACTTTACCAATTAAAGATCAAATATCTATGCATGTTAATTGGAATTATATGAGCACATTTAACAGTTCATGTCATAAATTTTTTATTCCGGATTTTTTAATATATTTTTTAAAGTCTCATCTTAAAGAAAAATTGTTTCCCGGTGACATTTGGTTAAATGGGGCAGATGACACTGGGGTTGGTTCAGCAGTAGAAAAAGTGTCATTTGTCCAAGATCCCAGTGACACCTACCCAGGTCCTGCTCTTACTGTGTCAAGCTGTTAGCTCTGTGTGTGATCATGGCCACCTGCTCCATCCACCGGCCACCAGACCCCAGCGGACCCCTTACAGAGAGCCATGGCTGTAGGTGACGACACCTCAATGATTACACAATACATTATCAGGCTACTTGTCCTGAACCATCCAACAAAGGGGGAAATGACCCCTAACGAGAGCAACATTATAGCTGCTGTTTGAATATTAACATTCATAGCAACCTTCATGAGATATGATTATGTGCTGCTGTAGGCCTACAAACGGAAAAGGGCTGGGAAAAAACAAGCCCCTCCAATACAGTTTTTGCAGCATATGGTTATGAAGTTACTATTAAATACATTTTCACACATTTACAGATGTTAGACTGTGGTGTGAGGGGCATGATGGTTGATCGAGTGTTTATAGGACAAGAATGTGAACTCCGGAAGAACACAGTTTCTCTGCTTCCCATAGCCAGGCTTCGTTCTCATGCCGAGCAGTGGCAGCGTCGGGGGGTGAAATTACCCAGAATCCTGCTGTGTGACCATATGGTTGATCCATTTTGTCAGAGGCTCACATTAAGGAGCAGTCTGCTGCTAACTGGATGAGATCAAAGGAGGAAGAGTCCTGTGGATAGAGGTCCATTAGCAGGGAGCGAGAGACCAACAGACTGGAGCAAAGGTTTACATGCTGAACACATCATACTACTTCCCCAGGATACTGACTTGGCATGCTATCTAGTTCAAAGTACTGTTGTTGTTTTTTTAATCTATTTTCTGGTGGAGTAATGAAAACAGGGAAAGTATGCAACCTCTGATGAGAATTTTCATCTCCCTTGAATCATTGAAAATGGTCTGGCCATTCTGACCGTGACAACGGAACGTAGGAGCCCATAAACCTGTAATCAACTTCTCCTCCATTTGACAAATGAACTCGACAACAGATGTTGATCAACAGTAAGTGTTTCTTCCAGAAATGAGAGGCCTGAACAAAAGCCAGAAATGTCCGTTCTCCAGCCCTGGACAATAAAGTATCAGCTTTGCCAAGTACTCTCTGACATTGACACAGATGTCCAAGTCTATCAAATGGTGTTCAAGGACTGCCATGATCATTGACAAAGCTGGCCAAGAAAGCACTCGCATATTCTAATCTGATCACAAAGAAATGTTCTTACTTTGAATAAAAGGATAATGCCCTTCGACTTGGATGTCCTCTTATTTTTCATTTGATAGAAGGGTGTTGGACATGACACAGTCAAAAACCATTGAACAGCCCACTGGGCTCTCCCTACTGGCAGTTTTCTATAATCAGTATTCTTACTTTTATGACCTTGACCTTACATGTCATGTGACCTCAGCTAACAGGAAGTTGGTTTCTCTAATACCAGAGAGGAAGAGGTGAAGCAAGAGGGTCCACTCCAGTCAAAATCTGTCCACGCGGGAATACATAGATAAGCAGAACAATAAGCAGATCGCCTGCCTTCCCGCCTTTGGGACAACGACTCCCATTGTGAGGGCAGAGACCATCCTGTCATTATATACAGTATACCCTCTGCAAGTGACGCGTTCCTATGTTATACTTCAGTGTTCATGTCCCTGGGGTATATTCATTACACCGATTCTGTTGCAAAATGTTTAGTCTGTTGTAAAAAGCTGTCAAAAGTGAGGCATATAAAACTGGTGGGAGTTGTAATTCATGCACAGATAGAACAATAAACCATATATTTCATCAGATGTATAAGTGTGAAGCATCCGGTTGGCATTTCCACTCATGACCAAATATGGGGATGTGAGGAAGTCCAGTGGGAGAAGATGGAGCAAGATGGATTTTGGCCGACATTATGGACATTTTCTCATCAATTAAAAATTCTCTCTCAATACAGTTCTGTTCCCAAAATTCTAATGTTACGAACAGTGTGGACTAAGTTTGTATATTTTACGCTTTGCCAAAGTTTGAAAAAATGGCATTGTTTAGAAGGAGTGCAAGGGCAGATATAGTTATTGCAAACGCGCACTTCACAGAGTAGGCATTCCCTAATGGAAATATGCAAATACATGCTAGAAACATGTATACAGTTTAATATGCAACCAGGTCCATAATTAATGGAACCCTTGATAAAGATGACCAAAAAATACTGTATAAATAGGGAATTTATATTTGTTTATACTAATACAGTTGCTCAGAGAACTAGATTTAGTATAGCAAGACATTTTTAAAAATCTAATAAAGATAGGGGTAAAAATGATTGGCACCCCTGATTTCAATATCCTAGCACCCGCCCCTTGTGAGGATAACAACACTGAGCCTTTCTCTAAAATGTTTAATGAGATTTGAGAACACATTGGAAGGGATCTTAGACCATTCCTCCATATAGAATCTTTCCAGATCCTTGATATATTTTGTCTGCTCATATGGACAGCTCTCTTCAATTCAAATCATAGGTTTTCAACAGGGTTCAAGTTCGGAGACAGATGGCCATTGCAAAATGTTGATTCTGTGGCCAATTGACCATTTCTTTGTGGATTTTGATTGGTCTACGGGGTTGGGGTCTTGCTTGAAGATCCACTTGAGGCCAAGTGTCAGCCAGGTTTTTGGCTAAAATGACCTCGGTCCAGGTTCCCCGATAGCGATGGAACTTAGGCTTACGAGTGTTTTAACCAAGTAGCTTTCCTAAAATGGCCGAATATGTAACATGCGTTTCCCAAAACACCACAGAGAGAGAACATTCGTTTGCATGCAGTACCTTTGTAATCTCCATCAGCCTGCAAGAGTACTATGACACATTCTCTAATGTCTTTTCTGATGTTGTGGATGGTTATTTAGGTGAACTTTGATATATTTCCATGGTTATTTTGTAGAGATTGATGATGAAGCATGCTAGCTTAGCTTGGCTCTATAGCTAGCTACACATTGTTTCCTCATGTCAGACTAGGTCTTAATTAGGAGAGAATAAGTCCACATATTGAGCACATATTGATGAAACACAATCTCTTGGATATTTACCATCAGCCTGTAAACAGGTTAGACAAGCAAGGTTGACAAAGGCTGATCCACATAGCTTTGGTAGAATTAATAAAATCATTCTACTCTCCTTATGTGACCCTGAAATTTCTGAACCCTCTAGTCTTCATTTGAAGAGAGTGAGACTAGAGGCCTAGCTTGCAGCGCAACTGTTTGTAACACAGTAAAAAATGGACAATCATTCAGCAGATCAATAAACTCAATCATTCCATAAGCACAGAATATGGAATACAATCTTCTTTTTTTTTTACCTCACTTCTCTGCGTAGTTCTTATTCAGCATTGTTGCCTGAAGTGTGTATTTCTCCACCAAGCTGGTGCACATAAGATTCTTCACAACCTTTCCCGAATCCATCTAATGCTATCAATTCTGCTTTTCCTCATTCCACTTCATTGTCTCTTTATTTCGGCACTTTCCTGCATGGGGAAGCTTGATTGATTCGGCTTTATAGGCCGCGAGACAGGGAAGTTGGGGGGGGCTAGGCAAAGTGTTTGGGAGCATCGCATAAACTCTGACACAGACAAATGGCTTGCCTGTCCGAGATGGAACATTTGACTTGAATTGCACTTGTTCCCTCTCAGACAAGTGTCCTCGTCATGTGTTTTCAACCGGGTAGTGACACGCACATCTGTTTTCCTTGGCCCACATTACTGAGCACTTAGCACATGATAATATCCTAACCTCCGGGGCCGGCCTAGTCATTTCATAGTGACCACAAGAAAGTGAGGAAATGGCTCCCAAAGGGGTAGTGCAAAACAGAACTCATTTGAAATCACATACTTCTATTGACACAGTGATGTGTCTAGGAAAAAAAGCAGTTTGGTCAAATTCAGGTTGTGTGTGTGCATATATATACAGTATATATATGAGAGAGACACAGAGACAGAGACACACAGAGACAGAGAGACAGACACACAGAGAAAGAGACAGAGAGAGAGACACACACAGAGACACACAGAGACAGAGACACACAGAGACAGAGACAGAGAGACCCACAGAGACAGAGACAGAGAGACACACAGAGACACACAGAGACAGAGAGACACACAGAGATAGAGACAGAGACAGAGAGAGGCAAAGAGATGCACATAATATTTCCCATTAAAATGGGAAAGGAATATTTCTGTGTGCTTGCAGGATTAGCCCATTTTTACAAAAGTCCATGCTCTCTCGTGGCCCACACTTTCCCTTTTCTATACTCAACTATTTCATCTCCAAGAGGAATGAGTTCCAAGTCTAAAGTGCACAGTACAAAATACATCATGCCACTAGATTTTACACAATGTATTAAATCGACACCACAGTGAATGTTAAGTATTTTTGGCACACACACACACACACACACACACACACACACACACACACACACACACACACACACTCTCATCATGTAGTTTGCCTTTTTATAGAAGTCACAGCGGCATTGATTAACACTGTGTGCAGATTAGTCCACAGGAGCAGAGAGGCTACAGAGAGCCACAGTGTTGAACAGGGACTTGGAGGCAATTAACAGCACTGACACCATTTTGTGTGTTCTGCCTGAGCTCACATCACACAGAGGAGCCATGCAGGCGCCTTCCAGCCCTCCCCTACTAATCCTCTGCAAGATTTCAATATTTAATGAAATTCCTTTATTTTAGTTACGAGCGCTTTAACATTTCAACAGTTTTTCTTCCCAATGCAGAGACCTTGCTTGGCCGGATACTTCTCTAAGTAAATACAGAACAGAGTCTGGGTTTAGCCAACAAGATGCATGATATCCTCCAGAAATATGGCAGAATGCTAAGGCCTTGGTTCACACTCGGTCAGGGTGAGTTTCTGAGTATTTATAATTGTAATGGAGTCAGCTTTGCCCTTACATTACATTTGAGAGTTTACATTGCAGCGATCTATATCTGTGTCTTTGATGATACGGACACTGTTTGCAGTATATGTACCTACTGTTACGGACTCATATTGCTCTGTGACTGATGACAAAACCAAATTCAAATACTTCTATTGCCACACATTGCAGTCTCAATGTGGACAGACAGGAAGCTATTCTGCAACTGTGAATGTGTTGGCCTCATATTAAACTGTCCCCACTGCATGTATAAATCATTATCCCCATGCAACGTGGGCCTAATCTTCTGGCTGGCTGATAGGGACCTGAGGCGTCTGTCTGCTATCAGTGTTTGACAGCCAACACACAAATTAAGATGGTCACTGGAAGCAAATGAAGCTCTGATCCAAGTAGAGAGAGGGAGGAGTGTAGCGGGGAGAGGAGGAGAGATGAGCCCTGTGTTCCCATGTGGCCTCCCGCTCCTGCCTGACCGAGGGGTCTGCTAGTGTATGGGTGTGCTGAGGCTGGGGAAGAGGGAGAGGCAGAGCAGAGCTTGTGCCCACTAGCAGAGCATGGCAAGGCAAGGCTGCCCAGGGCAGATGGGTGATGAGGGCTAACAGTGGGCACCATCTGTGGAGGGCCAGGTTGTGCCCCATCCATCCCCTGGGCACAGAGTCCAATCAAAACATTTACTGTCTCATCCTTCCTCTGGTCCTCCCGCACTGCTCAGTGCCTCAGCCTGTTTAGAGGGGCAATTGGCTGAATGGAAAAGCAAAGAATTATGAAAACTGGAGGTTTTGGGCAGGAGGCCGAAACAACACTCGAGACACGGGGCTGCATAATGTTTCCTTCTAAAAAACACAGATTTGTTAGTGTCCCGTCATGTTTATGAAATTGAAGTCCCCCAAAACCCCAATCATATTTTCTCACTTACTGTAATTAATTGGCTTTGGAATATGTGAAATTGATTTGTGTGGAGCCACTGACTTACATTGTCGTTGCTTTGGCCTGTTTCTGATTCTCTGCGGCTGGAGTCCTCTGGAGATGCTGACTCGACTAATCAAACTCATTGATTCATCTCCTCTGGTTCTTCCCTGTCTTTTGATCTTTACCACTCCATGAAATACAGTCAAGTTTTAAGCGTGTTAATTTATAGAAAGATCAAGGCGCACAATGGAGTAAAGGTCAATCAAGCTTACTCGTGATTAAGTTGACAATAACTCTTTACTCTTGATCGTTTAGTGCCGAGATTTGGAAAATAACCAACAATTCTGCTGTAGCCTACATCCTTTGAATTATAAATGAGAAATGCTACAATGTTTCTGCCAAGTAACACTGGCTGCGTTTAGACAAGGCAGCCCAATTCGGATCTTTTCTCCACTAATTGGTCTTTTGACCAATCACATCAGCGTCTTTTCACATCAGCTATTTTTTCAGAGCCTGATCTGATTGAACAAAAGAGCAGAATTGGGCTGCCTGTCTAAACTCAGCCACTGTTAGCTGAGACATTGCTGTAATGTTGTCAGTCACTAATGAGATGACAAGTAATTGAGCTTGATTGGGCTGGCTCTCTGCCACATCATTAGAGTGATGGATGGAATTGGCAGATTAGACGAGGAAAGGGCGGGAAGCACTTAAGTCATAAAGCAAGGTCATTTTCACCATGTGACTGACTCATTTGCAATGTTTGTTTCCAGTTGCCTTGGCACAGTGTGCAGAATGTCAATTATTAGAGTACAAGTCAGGGCAGATATGTCACTGTCAGGGGTGACCATCCACTTGACGGCAGCATTGTAAATGTAAATTGAAAACAAGAGGGTCCATGAATCAATATATATATATATATTCATACGGTATTACATGGTATCTGTTGAGGATCGCATCAAAACCAAGTATGTTATCAAATCAGCGTTTATTGGTCCCGTACACCATTTGGCATATGTTATAGCGGGTGCCGCAAAATGCTTCTGTCACTAGCTCCTGACAGTGCAGTAAAATGTCAAACATGTACACTAATAAATAATCAAAAACTAGAAAACAAGAAATCAAGAATGTCAGAACGAACGAATCCAATGAACAACTGTATCAGTAATACAAGTGCAATCTATAGTTGTGTGTATATATATATATATATATATATATATATATATGTTGATGTTGAAATGTGTCTGTTACTTGAACACTGAAGCATTTATTTGGGCTGCAATTTCTGAAGCTGGTAACTCTAATGAACTTATCCTCTGCAGCAGAGGTAACTTTGGGTCTTCCTTTCCTGTGGCGGTCCTCATGAGAGCCAGTTTCAGCATAGAGCTCGATGGTTTTTGCGACTGCACTTGAAGAAACTTTCAAAGTTCCTAAACTTCCCCATGGACTGACCTTCATGTCTTAAAGTAATGATGGACAGTCGTTTCTCTTTGCTTATTTGAGCTGTTCTTGCCATAATATGAACTTGGTATTTTACCAAATAGGGCTATCTTCTGTATACCACCCCTAACTTGTCACAACACAACTGATTGGATCAAACGCATTAAGAAGGAAATCAATTCCACAAATGAACTTTTAACAAGGCACACCTGTTAATTGAAATGCATTCCAGGTGACTACCTCATAAAACTGGTTGAGAGAATGCCAAGAGTGTGCAAAGCTGTCATCAAGGCAAAGGGTGGCTACATTGAAGAATTTGTTTAACACTTTTTTGGTTACTACATGATTCTAAATGTGTAGTAGTTTCATAGTTTTGATGTCTTCACTATTATTCTACAACTTAGAAAATAGTAAAAATAAAGAAAAACCCTGAAATGAATTGGTGTATCCAGACTTTTGACTGGTACTGTATATATGCACAGATTGCAATGTATATTATTACATTGAGGCACTGTATTGCATATGCATTGCTGTACTTTGTTATACTTGCTATATACATCTTGTGTATGAGCACCAGTAAGTGTATGCGTACCAGTATGTGAGCTTGTAGCACTAAGCATGAACCGGCCTCATATGGCTAATGGATAACAGTTTCTATGTAAGCCCTGGGAAGTTCACCATATATAGTGCATTATACACTGCTCCAAAAAATAAAGGGAACACTAAAATAACACATCCTAGATCTGAATGAATGACATATTCTTTTTAAATACTTTTTTCTTTACATAGTTGAATGTGCTGACAACAAAATCACACAAAAATTATCAATGGAAATCAAATTTATCAACCCATGGAGGTCTGGATTTGGAGTCACACTCAAAATTAAAGTGGAAAACCACACTACAGGCTGATCCAACTTTGATGTAATGTCCTTAAAACAAGTCAAAATGAGGCTCAGTAGTGTGTGTGGCCTCCACTTGCCTGTATGACCTCCCTACAACGCCTGGGCATGCTCCTGATGAGGTGGCGGATGGTCTCCTGAGGGATATCCTCCCAGACCTGGACTAAAGCATCCGCCAACTCCTGGACAGTCAGTGGTGCAACGTGGTGGATGGAGCGAGACATGATGTCCCAGATGTGCTCAATTGGATTCAGGTCTGGGGAACGGGCGGGCCAGTCCATAGCATCAATGCCTTCCTCTTGCAGGAACTGCTGACACATTCCAGCCAAATGAGGTCTAGCATTGTCTTGCATTAGGAGGAACCCAGGGCCAACCGCACCAGCATATGGTCTCACAAGGGGTCTGAGGATCTCATCTCGGTACCTAATTGCAGTCAGGCTACCTCTGGCGAGCACATGGAGGGCTGTGCGGCCCCCCAAAGAAATGCCACCCCACACCATGACTGACCCACCGCCAAACCGGTCATGCTGGAGGATGTTGCAGGCAGCAGAACGTTCTCCACGGCGTCTCCAGACTCTGTCACGTCTGTCACATGTGCTCAGTGTGAACCTGCTTTCATCTGTGAAGAGCACAGGGCGCCAGTGGCGAATTTGCCAATCTTGGTGTTCTCTGGCAAATGCCAAACGCTCTGCACGGTATTGGGCTGTAAGCACAACCCCCACCTGTGGACGTCGGGCCCTCATACCACCCTCATGGAGTCTGTTTCTGACCGTTTGAGCAGATACATGCACATTTGTGGCCTGCTGGAGGTCATTTTGCAGGGCTCTGGCAGTGCTCCTCCTGCTCCTCCTTGCACAAAGGCGGAGGTAGCGGTCTTGCTGCTGGGTTGTTGCCCTCCTACGGCCTCCTCCACATCTCCTGATGTACTGGCCTGTCTCCTGGTAGCGCCTCCATGCTCTGGACACTACGCTGACAGACACAGCAAACCTTCTTGCCACAGCTCGCATTGATGTGCCATCCTGGATGAGCTGCACTACCTGAGCCACTTGTGTGGGTTGTAGACTCCGTCTCATGCTACCACTAGAGTGAAAGCACCACCAGCATTCAAAAGTGACCAAAACATCAGCCAGGAAGCATAGGAACTGAGAAGTGGTCTGTGGTCACCACCTGCAGAACCACTCCTTTATTGGGGGTGTCTTGCTAATTGTCTATAATTTCCACCTGTTGTCTATTCCATTTGCACAACAGCATGTGAAATTTATTGTCAATCAGTGTTGCTTCCTAAGTGGACAGTTTGATTTCACAGAAGTGTGATTGACTTGGAGTTACATTGTGCTGTTTAAGTGTTCCCTTTATTTTTTTGAGCAGCGTATATTGTGCCTTCAGAAAGTATTCATACCCCTTGACTTTTTCCACATGTATTTTTTTTACAGGCTGAATTTAAATTGAGATTTTGTCACTGGCCTACACACAATACCCCATAATGTCAAAGTGGAATTCTGTTTTTAAAAATGTTAACAAATACATAAAAAATGAAAAGCTGAAATGTCTTGAGTCAATAAGTATTTAACCCCTTTGTTATGGCAAGCCTAAATAAGTTTGGGAGTAAAAATGTGCTTTACAAGTCACATAATAAGTTGCATGGATTCACTCAGCGTGCAATAATAGTGTTTAACATGATTTTTGAATGACTACCTCATCTCGGTACCCATCACATACAATTATAGTGAGCTCCAAAAAATTGGGAAAGTGACAAATATTTTGCTGTTTTGGCTCTGTACTCCAGCACATTGAAAACGTTTCAATGATTATGAGGGTATTTTAATCCATATCGGGTGAACCTTTTAGGCCCGCCTGCTGGTTGTGTGGGATTGTTCGATGTACGTGTGTACACGTCTGTGTGTCACGGTTTTCCCATGTGCTTGGATTTTTTTCTGGACTGTTTAAGTCCCCCGTGTTGGGGCATTTGTTTTGGTTGGCGTATGTTCACCGTTGTTGTGCATTAAAAGTTAGCACTACCCTGAACTCTCCGCTTCCTGGGCCTGACTTCTCACCCACTACACCCCCACTCCGTTGTGTTTCAGATTATTTTGTGCCCAATATAAATGAATGGTAAATAATGTATTGAGTCATTTTGGAGTCCCTTTTATTGTAAATAATAATATAATATGTTTCTAAACAGTTCTACATTAATCTGGAAGCTACCATGATTATGGATATTCCTAAATGAATCGTGAATAATGATGAGTGAGAAAGTTAGACGAGAAAGTTCCAAAATGCCCGAGTACAGAACAAAACATTTCTCACTGTCCCAATGCCTTTTCAGCTCACTGTATCTGTAAGATCCCTCAGTCGAACAGTGAATTTCAAACACAGATTCAACCCCAAAGACCAGGGAGGTTTTCCAATGCCTCGCAAAGAAAGGCACCAATTGGTAGATGGGGAAAAGAAAGAAGCCTGGACACAATAAATATTCCAAAACATGCATCCTGTTTGCAATAAGGCACTAAAGTAAAAACTGCAAAAAATGTGGCAAATAAATGAATACCAAGTGGTATGTTTGGGGAGAATCCAACACAACACATCACTGAGCACCACTCTTCATATTTTCAAGCATGGTGATGGCTGCATCATGGTATGGGTATGCAATATACATTAAATGTTCCTAGTTACAGTTTGTGTTTTATTTTTCATACAGTGCATTTGGAAAGCATTCATACCCCTGGACTTTTCCCACATTTTGTTACGTTAAAGCCATGTTCTATAATTGATTTAAATAAATGTTTTCCTCATCAATCTACACACAATACCCCATAATGATATGAAAACGGTAAATGTATAAAAACAAATAAAATCTACTGAAATACCGTGGGGAGAACAAGTATTTGATACACTGCAGATATTGCAGGTTTTCCTACTTACAAAGCATGTAGAGGTCTGTAATTTTTTATCATAGGTACACTTCAACTGTGAGAGACGGAATCTAAAACAAAAATCCAGAAAATCACATTGTATGATTTTTAAGTAATTCCTTTGCATTTTATTGCATGACATAAGTATTTGATACATCAGAAAAGCAGAACTTAATATTTGGTACAGAAACCTTTGTTTGCAATTACAGAGATCATACGTTTCCTGTAGTTCTTGACCAGGTTTGCACACACTGCAGCAGGGATTTTGGCCCACTCCTCCATACAGACCTTCTCCAGATCCTTCAGGTTTCAGGGCTGTCGCTGTGCAATACGGACTTTCAGCTCCCTCCAAAGATTTTCTATTGGGTTCAGGTCTGGAGACTGGCTAGGCCACTCCAGGACCTTGAGATGCTTCTTACGGAGCCACTCCTTAGTTGCCCTGGCTGTGTGTTTCGGGTCGTTGTCATGCTGGAAGACCCAGCTACGACCCATCTTCAATGCTCTTACTGAGGGAAGGAGGTTGTTGGCCAAGATCTCGCAATACATGGCCCCATCCATCCTCCCCACAATACGGTGCAGTCGCCCTTTCCCCTTTACAGAAAAGCATCCCCAAAGAATGATGTTTCCACCTCCATACTTCACGGTTGGGATGGTGTTCTTGGGGTTGTACTCATCCTTCTTCTTCCTCCAAACACGGCGAGTGGAGTTTAGACCAAAAAGCTATATTTTTGTCTCATCAGACCACATGACCTTCTCCCATTCCTCCTCTGGATCATCCAGATGGTCATTGGCAAACTTCAGACGGGCCTGGACATGCGCTGGCTTGAGCAAGGGAACCTTGCGTGCGCTGCAGGATTTTAATCCATGACGGCGTAGTGTGTTACCAATGGTTTTCTTTGAGACTGTGGTCCCAGCTCTCTTCAGGTCATTGACCAGGTCCTGCCGTGTAGTTCTGGGCTGATCCCTCACCTTCCTCATGATCATTGATGCCCCACGAGGTGAGATCTTGCATGGAGCCCCAGACCGAGGATGATTGACCATCATCTTGAACTTCTTCCATTTTCTAATAATTGCACCAACAGTTGTTGCCTTCTCACCAAGCTGCTTGCCTATTGTCATGTAGCCCATCCCAGCCTTGTACAGGTCTACAATTGTATCCCTAAGGTCCTTACACAGCTCTCTGGTCATGGCCATTGTGGAGAGGTTGGAGTCTGTTTGATTGAGTGTGTGGACAGGTGTCTTTTATACAGGTAACGAGTTCAAACAGGTGCAGATAATACAGGTATTGAGTGGAGAACAGGAGGGCTTCTTAAAGAAAAACTAACAGGACTGTGAGAGCCGGAATTCTTACTAGTTGGTAGGTGATCAAATACTTATGTCATGCAATAAAATGCAAATTAATTACTTAAAAATCATACAATGTGATTTTCTGGATTTTTGTTTTAGATTCTGTCTCTCACAGTAGAAGTGTACCAATGATAAAAATCACAGACCTCTACATGCTTTGTAAGTAGGAAAACCTGCAAAATCAGCAGTGTATCAAATACTTGTTCTCCCCACTGTAAGTATTCAGACCCTTTGCTATGAGACTCAAAATTGAGCTCAGGTGCATCCTGTTTCCATTGATCATCCTTGAGATGTTTCTACTACTTGATTGGAGTCCACCTGTGGTAAATTCAATTAATTGAACATCATTTTGAAAGGCCCACACCTGTCTATATACAGTGTCTTTGGAAACTATTCAGATTCTTCCACATTTTGATTGGTTACAGACATTTTCTAAAATTGATTACATTGTTTTTTTCTCGAGTCTTCTTGGGTATAACGCTACAAGCTTGGCACACCTGTATTTGCGGAGTTTCTCTGTGTTCTTGGCGACCTTCAATGCTCCGAGACAGGGTTGTGTCAAGGCGCAGATCTGGGGAAGGGTACCAAAAGATTTCTGTACTATAGCATTGAAGGTCCCCAAGAACACACTGGTCTCCGTCATTCTTGAATGGAAGAAGTTTGGAACCACCAAGACTCCTCCTAGAGCTGGCTTCCCAGCCAAACTGAGCAATCGGGGGAGAATGGCCTTGGTCAGGAAAGGGAAAAGAGGGAAAGGGGAAGGCATTCAGTTGTACAACTGAATGCCTTCAACTGAAATGTGTCTTCCGCATTTCAAATCAAAATCAAATCAAATGTATTTATATAGCCCTTCTTACATCAGCTGATATATCAAAGTGCTGTACAGAAACCCAGCTGTCAGGACTTCCATCGAAGGTGGCTCCTCTCCCTGTTCGGGCGTTGCTCGCGGTCGGCGTCGCCCGGCCTACTAGCCATCACCGATCCTTGTTTTCTTTTCAATTTGTTTTGTCTTTGGTTCTGTCACACCTGGTTTTCATTTGCTTTGATTTCTGTGTGTATATTTACCCTGTTTCCCCGCTTAGGTTTGTGCGGGATTATTTTTTCTTGTTGCTTGTTGGAGGCTTTCCTCAGTGTATTTTCGCGTGTAGTGATTTTAGTAAGATGCGTTGTGGTTTTACGCCTTACTGGTGAACTGTTTGTTCCCATTGGTTTTGGGGTATTTGTACTGGACTGTGTTTTTTGGACTTGCCCTGATTAAAAGTTACAAGCTACACTGACATTTCTGCTCTCCTGCATTTGACTCCTCACTTATCTTCAGTGCGCTCGCAACACCAGCCTAAAACCCCAAACAGCAAGAAATGCAGGTGTAGAAGCACGGTGGCTAGGAAAAGCTCCCTAGAAAGGCCAAAACCTAGGAAGAAACCTAGAGAGGAACCAGGCTATGAGTGGTGGCCAGTCCTCTTCTGGCTGTGCCGGGTGGAGATTATAACAGAACATGGCCAAGATGTTCAAATGTTCATAAATGACCAGCATGATTAAATAATAATAATCACAGTAGTTGTCGAGGGTGCAACAAGTCAGCACCTCAGGAGTAAATGTCAGTTGGCTTTTCATAGCTGATCATTGAGAGTATCTCTACTGCTCCTGCTGTCTCTAGAGAGTTGAAAACAGCAGGTCTGGGAAACAGGTCAGGGTTCCAGAGCCGCAGGAAGAACAGTTGAAACTGGAGCAGCAGCACGGCCAGGTGGACTGGGGACAGCAAGGAGTCATCATCCTGAGGCATGGTCCTAGGGCTCAGGTCCTCCGAGAGAGAGAAAGAAAGAAAGAGAGAAAGAGAGAATTAGAGAGAGCGTACTTAAATTCACACAGGACACAGGATAAGACAGGAGAAATACTCCAGATATAACAGACTGACCCTAGCCCCCCGACACATAAACTACTGCAGCATAAATACTGGAGGCTGAGACAGGAGGGGTCAGGAGAAACTGTGGCCCCATCCGATGATACCCCCAGACAGGGCCAAACAGGCAGGATATAACCCCACCCATTTTGCCAAAGCACAGCCACCACACCACTACAGGGATATCTTCAACCACCAACTTACCATCTTGAGACAAGGCCGAGTATAGCTCACAAAGATCTCCGCCACGGCACAACCCAAGGGGGGGGGCGCCAACCCAGACAGGAAGACCATGTCAGTGACTCAACCCACTCAAGTGACGCACCTCTCTTAGGGACGGCATGGAAGAGCCCCAGTAAGCCCGTGTAATAGGGTTAGAGGCAGAGAATCCCAGTGGAGAGAGGGGAACTGGCCAGGCAGAGACAGCAAGTGCAGTTCTTTGCTCCAGAGCCTTTCCGTTCACCTTCATACTCCTGGACCAGACTACACTCAATCATATGACCTACTGAAGAGATGAGTCTTCAGTAAGACTTAAAAGTTGAGACCGAGTCTGCATCTCTCACATGGGTAGGCAGACCATTCCATACTGCATGGTACTGTCTTTCCAAGCTAGTCGGAAGATTTTCGGTTCGGTGTGGCGCCATTTCCGTTCCGATTTTCTGGAAGCTTGCTTCAGAGCTTGTGTATTTTCTGTATACCAGGGAGCTAGTTTCTTATGAGAAATGTTTTTAGTTTTTAGGGGTGAAACTGCATCTAGGGTATTGTGCAAGGTTAAATTGAGTTTCTCAGTTAGGTGGTTAACTGATTTTTGTCCTCTGACGTCCTTGGGTAGGCAGAGGGAGTCTGGAAGGGCATCAAGGAATCTTTGGGTTGTCTGAGAATTTATAGCACAACATTTGATGCTCCTTAGTTGGGGTCTGAGCAGATTATTTGTTGTGATTGCGAACGTAATAAAATGGTGGTCCGATAGTCCAGGGTTATGAGGAAAAACATTAAGATCCACAACATTTATTCCATGGGAAAAAACTAGGTCCAGAGTATGACTGTGGCAGTGAGTAGGTCCAGAGTCGATGATGACTCCGAAAGCCTTTTGGAGTGGGTCTGTGCATTTAACCCAACCCCTCTGAATCAGAGAGGTGCGGGTGGCTGCCTTAATCAACATCCACGTGGGAACAGTGGGTGAACTGCCTTGCTCAGAAGGTGACCAAGAACCACATGGTCACTCTGTTCCTCTGTGGAGATGGGAGAATCTTCCAGAAGGACAACCATCTCTGCAGCATTCCACCAATCAGGCCTTTATGGTAGAGTGGCCAGACGGAAGCCACTCCTCAGTAAAAGCCCCTGACAGCCCGCTTGGAGTTTTTTCAAAAGGCACCTAAATGAGTTTCAGACCATGAGAAACAAGATTCTCTGGGTTCATAAAACCAAGATTGAACTATTTGGCCTGAATGCCAAGCGTCACGTCTGGAGGAAACCAAGCAATGCTCATCACCTAGCCAATACCATCCCTACGGTGAAGCATGGTGGTGGCAGCATCATGCTGTGGGGATGTTTCACTGTGGCAGGGACTGGGAGACTAGTCAGGATCGAGGGAAAGATGAATGGAGGTAAGTACAGAGAGATCCTTGATGAAAACCTGCTTCAGAGCGCTCAGGACCTCAGACTGGGGTGACTGTTCACCTTCCAACAGGACAACGACCCTAAGCACACAGCCATGACAATGCATGAGTGGCTTCGGGACAAGTCTCTGAGTGTCGTTGAGCCCAGACTAGAACCCGATTTAATATCTCTGGAAAGACCTGAAAATAATAGCTGTGCAAAATAGGCGCTCCCCATCCAACCTGACAGAGATGGAAAAGATCTCCAGAGAAGAATGGGAGAAACTTCCGCAATATAGGTGTTTCAAACTTGTAGCGCCATACCGAAAAAGACTCAAGGCTGTAATCGCTGCCAAAGGTGATTAAAGGGTCTGAATACTTATGTAAATGTTATATTTCAGTTGTTGTTTTTTAGTAAATGTGCAAACATTTCTAAAAACCTGTTTTTGCTTTTTTTGAATATTTATGTAAATGTGATATTTCAGTTTTTGATTTTTAGTACATTTGGAGAGAAATAAATAAAACCTGTTTTTGCTTTGGTATTATGTGATATTGATGAGGGATTTTTTACATTATTATTATTCATTTTAGAATAAGGCTGTAACGTAACAAAATGTGGAAAAGTGAAAGGGTCTGAATACTTTCCGGATGCACTGTATACAGTATACATACATTTTTTTTTACAAATGTTAGAATTTTTCTTCCACTTTGACAGAGTATTGTGTGTAGATCATTGAAAAAAACGACAATTAAATCCATGATAATCTCACTTTGTAACAACATTTTTTTTTGAAGGGAAGTTGTGTAAATACAGATTTCCAGGATATGGCTGCTTGAAGAGACACTCACATGATAATAAGTAAGAGCTCTTGCTCAGATAATGGAACACTTCCTGTAACATCCAACGTATCTTAGCCTGTAAACCTCTGCTCGGCACTAAAGGAAAGGATGGTTCAATAATATTTTAATGTTTGGCATTAAGTATGCCAGTCCACTCAATATTTAGTAAATGGGCATTCATTCCCACGTGTCTGATTCCTTCATTTTGGGAGAAGCATTAGCCAGGACTAGTTTGGAGAGAGTACACCATTACTGGTGTTTATGATGTGCCGAAGGGGCAACCAACGGCACTGCTCGGTGTTTATGCTGTTCATGTGGGAAGATTTTGGGGAGTAGAATATTACACTGATCTAATTAATTACCATCATAAAATCAGCAAACATCGTTAAAGTGCAGCTAATTCCATTAGAGTTCCATTGATGTTCATTAGCAGACACGAGTGGGAGATGGGGAGTACAGTGAGGGACTGAACACACGCTAACACACGCTAATGCTCGCTCGCTCGCACACACACACACACACACACACACACAGAGACACAGACACAGACACAGACACAGACACACACACACACACACACACACACACACACACACACACACACACACACACACACACACACACACACACACACACACACACACACACACACACACACACACACACACACACACACACACACACAGTGCTGTGTAGAACTGAAATCATGGTTATGATCATAAAGATTGAGAGAAAGGAGAGAAAGAGGAAGATACTGTATAAACTCACAGAATTGTATTTTAATAAATGTCAAATCAAATAAAAAAATTCAAATCAAACTTTATTTGTCACATGCGCTGAATACAACAAGTGTAGACCTTACCGTGAAATGCTTACTTACAGTTGAAGTTGGAAGTTGACATACACCTTACAGCCAAATACATTTAAACTCAGGTTTTCACAATTCCTGACATTTAATCCTGGTAAAAATTCCCTGTTTTAGGTCAGTTAGGATCCCCACTTTATTTTAAGAATGTGAAATGTCAGAATAATAGTTGAGGGCATGATTTAATTCAGCTTTTATTTATTTCACCACATTCCCAGTGGGTTAGAAGTTTACATACACTCAATTAGTATTTGGTAGCATTGCCTTTAAATTGTTTAACTTGGGTCAAACGTGTCGGGAAGCCTTCCACAAGCTTCCCACAATAGGTTTGGTGAATTTTGGACCATTCCTCCTGACAGAGCTTGTGTAACTGAGTCAGGTTCGTAGGCCTCCTTGCTCACACACGCTTTTTCAGTTCTGCCCTATTTTTGTGAAGTGCACCAGTCCCTCCTGCAGCAAAGCATCCCCACAACATGATGCTGCCACCCACGTACTTACCGGTTGGGATGGAGTTCTGGGGACCGTCGTTGGAGGCTCCTTTCCCTGGATTGTCACTGCAGGCTCCGTGCCATGGATCATCACTGGAGGCTTCGTACCATGGTTCATCACTGGAGGCTTCGTGCCATGGATCCTCACTGGAGGCTTCGTACCATGGTTCATCACTGGAGGCTTCGTACCATGGTTCATCACTGGAGGCTTCGTGCCATGGATCCTCACTGGAGGCTTTGTACCATGGTTCATCACTGGAGGCTTCGTACCATGATTCATCACTGGAGGCTTTGTGCCATGGATCATCACTGGAGGCTTCGTGTCATGGATAGTCACTGAAGACTTCAGGCCATGAATCATCACTGGAGGCTTCGTGCCATGGATCGTCACTGAAGGCTTCGGGCCATGAATCATCACTGGAGGCTTTGTACGTGGAGCCGGAACAGGTCTCACCGGACTGAGGAGACGTACTGGAAGCCTGGTGCGTGGAGCTGCCACAACTCGTCCTGGCTGGATACCCATTTTAGCTCGGTGAGTGTGGAGAGGTGGCACAGGACACACTGGGCTATGAAGGCGCACAGGAGGCATAGCGCGTAGAGCCGGCGTAGGATATACTGGAGGAGCACTGGAGGTCTGGAGCGTAGAGCAGGCACAACAGGTCCTGGCTGAATACCCCCTGTAGCACGGCAAGTGCGGGGAGCTGGCACAGGCCACACTGGGTTGTGCTGGCAAACTGGGGATACCATGCGTAGAGCTGGCGCAGGATATCCTGGACCGAGGAGACGCACTGGAGACCAGGACCGCTGAGCCGGCACAATCCGTCCTGGCTGGATGCCCACTCTAGCAAGGCAAATGCGAGGAGCTGGCACAGAGCGCACCGGGCTGTGAAGGGCTGTGAATGCGCACTGGAGACACCACCCCAAATGATTTTTTGGAGCTGCCTTTCGGGCTTCCGTTGTTGACCTAACTCCTCGTATCGTCACCGTTCCGCTCTCGCTGCCTCCATCTGCTCCCTTGGACGGCGATACTCTCCGGCCCGCGTCCAGGGTCCTTCTCCATTCAGGATGTCCTCCCATGTCCACGCTGCTTGGTCCGTTTTTGGTGGGATCATGTGTAACGGCTCTCGTTGGTGGTAGGAAGAGTAGACCAAAACGCAGCGTGGAAAGTGTTCATGTTTCCTTTTATTCAAAAACACTCAAACAAAATAACAAAAGCGAAAACGAAAGACATAGAATTTCCCACCCGAGTCACACCCTGACCTAACCAAACATAGAGAATAATAAGGATCTCTATGATCAGGGCTTGTCAGGTATGTTCATTGTGCCCAAGACAACAGCTGAACCTGGGTGGCGTCCGTAGTAGAATGTGAGACAGTGATAATAATAGAAATTATATTAATATTCCAAACATAAATATTCATCAAAACACAGTCAATGCCCAGATTCTGAATAGATGCTGTAATTTAAATATAGAAGACAATTTACTGTACAGGATCTCTGCTGTGATCTTCCATCCCATAACGCCATGATCCTCAAAGATGATATTTCCGGGGAATAGAAGAATACATGCAGCCATGATGAACATGTTGCATACCAGACCTTGCGATACTCTTCCCTCAGTTTTTTTAAATTCAGCATTGGTTCTCCTCAGAATATGGCAAAGCTCCTAATGGGCAAAGTATCTGGAGGGCTATTAGTGATATCTCCTCAGTAAAAATAAAAAGGCTGACAATTGGCCACGCCCTGTGAGAACACACAGAGCATTTGGTTTAATGCATTGGAGCACGATGGACCACTTCAACTAGAAATGGTCTGTTGCCAGGAAATGCAGCCTTAATTACCTGCTCTACAGGAACCCATGTATTGAGTGGGCCCTCGTTAAGAGAATGAGGGGGTTACCCTGGAAAGTACAGAGCGCTACTCTATACCCGCACCTGTACTCCTGAGGGGTGGGGGGGGGGGGGGGGGGGGGGGGGCTTTATAGAATTTGGCAGAGCCTCTGATATTACTCCTGAACACGGCGGGCTAACACCCACACAGGATAGAAAGTCTTATCACCTGACCCATGGAGATTACTCAGTTAGGCATGGATAGGCTGGGGTTGGCTGGGTGTAACAGGCTGAACCAATACAAAGTGGCCATTTCTGGTAGGGTCACCGTGCATTGTCCTCAATTAGCCACTAGCCCACACGAGGGGATTCTGAAAGGTCAGAGAAAGACAGGCGTTCTATCGCTTTGTCTCGTAGACTTCTATCTCAACCGACTTTTATCACTTGATACATCTGCTTGACCTTTGGTAAGAGTCTCCAAAACTATTTCTTTAACAGATTTTGTATTGAGTCCTGTAGAATCCCGGAGGAGAGCCCAGGCGCTTTCTGAATGATTAATGCACAGCTTTGTTCTGCTTGAAGAAGCTTTTCTTACAAGCACCATTCAGCCAGAGATCAGGGTAGGGGGTGGGGGACACTGACAATACGGCTGGAATAAATAAGTGTCCCAAACCCAGTAGTCATATTTCAGAGGCTATTGGCAATAAAGAGTCTTCCAGGACATTATTCATTACAGATGGAAAAATACGGATAGTGGACCACACAGTATTTTTGTTTCTCCAATTCTAGCTCAACACAGCGTGTTGCTAAGCGAGATCCCATCAGCCTCTCAGCCATATGTTTTTTTTTTTTATGTCAATAAGACAAATGGTTACAACCTCCACACAAGCCGGTACCCTCGCAATTCAACAAACCAATAGTCTCTATTTATAGCGCGGAACACATGTACATTAAATTCACACTGTCATCTAGCAAAATGTATCGAAATCGAGTCGACAATATCATATTACGTCATGTAATACATAAATAAATAATCAAGTTAAAATGTCACTTCAAGGTGACAACCAACTTGGCGCTAGATGCAACTTTGCTGCCGTGGATGATTATGCATCCAGTTTAAGTGACGGAACAAAGCAGCCATTATTCCAGTCCATCTGGTCAAGTGTTGATGAGGTGCCTGAGGAATGTGATTGGCTGAGTGGCACCAGGCAGGCAGGCACCAGCTTGAAGTGCCACTGGGTTGAGGGGACTAGCACCTTGGCACTGCCTCTGAATCAGGCTGGAGAGAGAGATAGGAGGGGCTCAACACATCACCACCCCAGCCTGAATGTTGTGGTCTGTGATGTGTGGTGTATCCTTGTGGAACAGCAGGAGGTGAGGCAGGGAGGCCTGTCAGGCAGACATTTGGCCTCTCAGGAACACAGTTGGCTGCAGGATCACAGTGCACAGAGGGAACTGGAAACTGCCTTTGGCTAGAGAGGTTAATATGAAGCCTTTAATGAAGAGCTCTCCCTGCCCTCTGTGGTCCAAGCCGTGTTAGTGAGAGTGCTCTGCTCTGCTCTCTCATCAGCCTGCCAGCTGAGGTGTGCAATATTTATGACAGGAAGCTTGTGTGGACACGCGCGGGCAGAGTGTCCGAAAGCCCAGCACAGCTCCTGATGGTCCATTTGGCAAAGGTGTGCTGACTTCACTTATTCATAATCTAATGTAAATGCTGAGGGGACTTTTTTTAATATGCTCCAGAAAGTGACTTGAGTGGCAATAATTTAATTTCATCTGACATCATAAAACTTGACTAGACTGATATCATTTCAGAATTATATAATTTTGAGAAAGAATAACAGGTGTGTCTATATTATAAACCAAACTTGAATGGTGAAGTGAAGTTGGTACGATTTCAAGAATTGATCGTGTAGCCTTGCTAATATATTCTAAAGGACACATTTGAACGCAATACCAAACGGAATGTTTCAATTTGAATGTTCGTGGTTATTTAAGGTGCTTGCAGTAGCATAATTTAGTCACCTATCAAGTGAGCCTAGTTATTAGCTCAAACATTTACACTCAGTATCAAATCAACACCTGTTGTTTGTCAAAATTCCCTGAAGAGAAATGTGAGTTAATTTCTAACCTAAGTTTTAAAGAACAGTGTGATCAAAGGCTGTTCTCCTGTTGCTAAAAAAGACAAAAGAGTGATGTTTTCATCCACTGAGCGTGAAGGTGAAATCAGGTAGACCTACAGTTTTTCCAAGTTTTATTAAAACACACTATTTCAAGGACTGTTTTAAGTATTGTTTGAGATCACTGGATACTATCCAGAGCCTAAATATACCTTGCAGCTGATGTCATTGGTCCAAGAGAGCTGCATCGACATCAACAATTAACAGAAGGCATGGTATGGGCTGCGACAAGACGTTCTTGCCTTTACCAACTCTAGCTCTCTCCATCTTCTCCACAAACGCACACCAAGGAACAAACTGAATCAGAGAGATGTTCCCCACATGGTGGGCAGATACGGGGGGGGGGGGGGGGGGGGGGGGGGGTGACAAAACAACCGGCCGCAAACAGCTAGGAAAACAGCCATCCATTCCTCCTCTGCTTGTGCCTTCAGCTCTCAGCCGAGGATAAGCATGAGATTCGCTCAGCCAGATTCTCTGCGGCAGCCCAAAGAAGATGGTGTTTCTCGTGTGTGGCGGGGAAAATGCTCTCGGAGCTCTCAGAACATTTGCATAAAGATGAGGAAGTGAGGTTGGTGCTCGAGAAAGCAGTTAATGAATGCACATGGAGGAAGTCTTGGGAGAAGCCTCCTGAAATGGCCATATGTTAATGGAAGTCCCTTTAATTATCTGGGAGAACAAACGAGGTGTCTTACCTTCAAATTTCAATTGTCAGCGGGAGTAGTGCTGCTCTGTTGCGTACCCACAGGAAACATAGACAGATGTGAGGGGGGTGGATCACCGGGTTGAGGGGATGACTGTTTGTTTCCACCTGTTCACTGATTATTAAACAGCCCAGACATGACAAAGCAGTCAAGATGACTCTGGGGTTTCTCCTTTATGTCCTCCATGCTGTCTATAGCAGCAGTCTAATCAGCCATGCTTTCACAATGATGGGGGATTCTGCATGCACAATTAAACTCCACGATCTGCCAGCTCCATTTGGTCTGCATGTACACGAGTTTGTCAGTCAGGGAGAAACACAGAGAGAAAGAGTTCACCTGTGTTACCCATGCAGCTCGAATGGATGTCAACCTATGCCATTATATAGGTGTTACTGCCCAGTCACCAGACCTTTGCAGAGAGAGAGAGTGAGGTTTTTCTCATATGAAGGAAGGACAGACAGTTTACCTCTTCACATTGTCCAGACATGTCATGAATGAGTAAATTTATTTTTAATAATTTATTTTTAATAATCGTCTGTACTCCAGAAGTGCCAGACATAAGATGGAAGAGTGGCTTTGACCTTCGCTGACATTGTGTTCTCTTCACTTTGGAGAGTTTTTGCGGGAGGTCGCCCGTCTGTCCATCTTCAACACGGCGCATCCATCTTGTCTGCCGAAAATATAAATTTGGCTGATTTGCACAGGGAGACGTCGCGTCGCGTGCACGTCGCGGCCTTCTGAACCATCGAGCCGGCTGCCGCTCTTCATCATGAGTGCTGGCAGGATCAATGTGTCTCGGCGACATTTCCCGGCCCTCTCGGAATTCTCCAGGCCCCCGGATGGGATGCGCTTTGCCCCCAGAGTGTCCTGATAGAGGGTCACGTCTGTCAGAGCTCCTCCATCTCCTCCAGCCTCCCAGGTCTCCTGTCTGCCTGCCTCAACCTTGGAGGGCCGCACACCTGCCCTCTCAGCAGACGGACAGACGGATGGACAAACCGTGACTATGTGACAGACCCACATCCGAACCTGACACTATGCTAATGGTGTCGCGGTTATCAGGCAACGACGGTGACATCCTCCCATGCAGCTTGCCTCGCTTAGGGGAAGGCCAGCTGATTTTTCTCACTTCCCCCGGCAGACTTCATTTTCCACTCTACTGGAAACAGGACACCTTCATCGGTTATTGGATTCATGGGTCAGATCACCACTACAGGCTGCAGAGTAGAGCTATCACCAGGCTATATGGGAAATTGAGCGCCGTGCTTTTAGCCATATATAATTATGTTCATCATTTGAGAATGACTAGTGAGTCATAGCTAGAGGTATGCTATTATCAACCGAGAGACCATTGATCTATTTTCATTGTTGCGTGTTGTTTCAATGGCGCCAGTGAACTTGAACTCCTGCAAGGGTATTGTAGATTGAGAGTCATTTCGCCACACTCCCGGGGCAGTCTAACTTTCACAAGGTGGTGATATGCAGGGAGGAAGAGAGAGATCCCGCTAACAATTTGACCTCAATAGCTTTTCTCTCAATTTATTTCCCCTCTAAGCATTGATTAAAGCCGTTTAGGAGTATTGCTAACCATTCAAACCTGGTTATGGAGCATTACATAAAGATACCTTGACAGACAGTTGGAGATTCAGTGGATGAATCAACATAACAAAAGAGCAAGACATCCATCATCTCTCCAATTACCTTTCAGACCAAATTAGAACGTGTCACAGAAAAGGTCAAGGTTGATTTGGCATGCGTGTGTCTGTCAGCCACAAATCGCCCAGGAAGTCCAACCGTTTTTGCCAAATGCTTGGGCTCATTGTGCTCGTCCTTTAGGTGACGGAGCATTTCAGGCACTCAGAGGGAATGCCAAAACCCCTACTCTGTCACAGACAAGTGACTCCGAACACTTCTAAATAGCCCTATCTGTGACAGGCACTGCAATCAGAAAGGAAACAAATGTGACATGTTACCTAGGGCCAATTTAATAATATACAAGGGATTGTTCCTTGGCAAGCAATGATTGTGCTCTACAATAAACATAAATGTCACACACAACATAGTGCTAAAATAACCCTTTGCTTACCTTCCTTAGACATGCTGTAGTTACCCACTTTATCACCTTCAACTCCTCACATAGGCTGTTTATTATATTATTTCACTCCAGATAAGACCATAAATGATTAATGCCATTTCCCATGTTTGGAAGGTAGTGTCCTCTTCTGCTTCTGAATCTACCCGTGTGTTCAGTATTACTGTTCTGTCACAGCCTACAGCATGAGCAGGCTTCCCTCATCATGACAGGTCCGTGGGGGTAGCTGGGCCTTTCTTCTGCTCACCTCAATGGAGAGGTAGAGAGATGGAGTATGTGAGTATCACTGGCCCCCTGCTCTCTCCTGTCCTTGTGGGGACAGCTACTCCAGACACAAGATACATTTCCCTCCGTTTCTAATTACATTCTGTGACATCTCTGGACTCCCGTAGAAAGTAAGTCACATGCTTCAGTTCCACGCTACTAGCCACACCAGGCCTCCCCTCTCTAACATGACCAATGGCATGTAACCATCCTCAAATGGATCAACAGTAGTGTTGAATCCGTAGACATGGAATATTTGTCAACTTAATTAAATAACTTAAAAAATAGAAATAATAACTAAAGCAGAAACATGACTTAATTGGTTTTAATCAAAACAATGTTTCACTCAGTGGAGGCAGCTGAGGAGAGATCGGCTCATAACAATGGCTGGAACGGAGGGAATGGAATGGCATCCAAACATGGGTTTGATGTATTTGATGCCATTTCACCGGTTCTGCTCCAGCCATTTCCACGAGCCCGTCATCCCCAATTAAGGTGCCACCAACCTCGTGTGGTTTCGCTACAACGCTTCATTTATTCTTCATGCTAGTTTTCACAATGTGACGCTTAAAATCCTTATTAGCTTTTGACTTACTTACTTATAGTTCTCCCCTTCTAACAGAGAAGACGTTTCACTGCAGGATAAACATGGTTATCTTATTATAATTACCATAGCAATGTGCGTCAGCCTGACACTTTGACAAGCTCTCAGGCGAGCATTGCACCCAAAGAAATCATGATAGTGCATATTTTCAGGCAACATCTCAAATAAGGAGCCTAGTAGTCATTACTCAGCCATAATATCACATGATTACATTACAAAAGCAAGTGTTGCAAACTATTAAAAAAATATTTGTCTGTGAAAAAATTCTGTCAGTGTTCAAGAACTTACTTAGTCCTCTACGATTAAAAAATTCATTCTCCTCCCATGTGTCTAAATCAAGCTGAGGCCCACTCATTAATTGCCTATAAATCCCCAGTACACACCACACTGTCTGTCTGTAGCTGATGAACTGGCACCCAGAGGGTAAGCACCTTGAGCTAATTAGCATCCGTCTGCTCTCCATTACCCCAGGATCTGGAGCAGAGACGATGGATCAGCAGACAGAACAGTCAACTAGAGTACAGACACTCACAGCAGGCCAAGAGGAAACTGAAGAGAGGGGAGGGAGGGAACTGAAGAGAAGGGAGGGAGGGAGGGAACTGAAGAGAAGGGAGGGAGGGAGGGAACTGAAGAGAAGGGAGGGAACTGAAGAGAAGGAGGGAACTGAAGAGAAGGGAGGGAGGGAGGAAACTGAAGAGAAGGGAGGGAGGAAACTGAAGAGAAGGGAGGGAGGGAACTGAAGAGATGGGAGGGAGGGAGGAAACTGAAGAGAAGGGAGGGAGGGAGGGAACTGAAGAGATGGGAGGGAGGGAGGGAACTGAAGAGAGGGGAGGGAGGGAGGAAACTGAAGAGAGGGGAGGGAGGGAGGGAACTGAAGAGAAGGGAGGGAGGGAGGGAACTGAAGAGAAGGGAGGGAGGGAGGAAACTGAAGAGAAGGGAGGGAGGGAGGGAACTGAAGAGAAGGGAGGGAGGGAACTGAAGAGAAGGGAGGGATGGAGGGAACTGAAGAGAAGGGAGGGAGGGAGGGAACTGAAGAGATGGGAGGGAGGGAGGGAACTGAAGAGATGGGAGGGAGGGAGGAAACTGAAGAGAAGGGAGGGAGGGAGGGAACTGAAGAGATGGGAGGGAGGGATTTAGGTTAAGAAAATGCTGAAAGCCATCCTGCGAAAGTCCTCACCACCTAATTCACTAGGCAGAATAGAATGGAAGGCGTTGCAACGAGGAGAATCCATTAGTTCTGTTTCTATTTTCATTACCGTCTCGAAAACAAATGTGTCACAAATTATACTGGAACTTAGTGGGCTAAAGGAGATGATTATGGAATGCTGTTTATAATGCAACACAAAAAGCTTTTTTCACATAATCCCATTTCAGTGCAGTGTCCTGCCCTCTGCCCAATGTAAAGAACATTTATTTGGAAGTGAATCCTGAACGTATGCAGAGGCCACTTTGTGCCATGAAATATGGTTGTTACAGTAAAATGGCAAATCTATTGGGATGAACGATATGACAGTCTTCAGGGCGAAGATTAATGTCCCTTTAAAGTGTTCCTAAAGAATGTGAGGAAGAGTGGTAGAGAGAGAGAGCGAGAGAGGGGACGTCGGGGATATGATTAAATTATAACTGGGATTTACCTCTGAGAGTGCATTCTCACGTTCGACACCTTGAATTACACCCCTTTGGTCAATACCAGAGCTACTGGAGGAATGCTGGGATTGGAAATCTATTCATTCCCTTTTTCTGGTATTGATTTGTTGTGGCTGCCCCGCATTCCCGACTCCCTCTCCAATCAGGGATTAAGGTTACCGATCGCTAGAACCAAAGGTATCCTATCCAGGTTCTGTAATGGGCCGTAAATCTCACAATACTGTAGGTCCCACCAACAGAGGACACTGAGGTGATCTGTGATGCAATATGCATAACATCACACTCAATGAGAGCACAGCAATAACATTCCTTCACATCAACATATCAGAAAACGAGGAGTAATTTTCATCCATCCCTATGAGTGCTGCTACACAGACACACTCCCAGTAATGATGCTGTAAACGGAGCCAGTCCGTCTCCTACTCCTCTCCCTCACTCAGTCTCGCTGCTTGGTCTCTTCCCTTTTCCTAGTGTGACATTAAACAACAGAGAAGAGTAGAAAACCTTCCTAAGCCCAGCGCAATGCAATCATTGAATGTCGTTTTTTTTTTATGGGATCAGGCTGTTAGATGCTGACACACAATAAGGTTTTTGTTCATGTGTGAGAAGTTGGCAAGGCGCAACGGTAGAGGAACGACAAAGATAACCCAATATGGGGCCTTTGAGTCCAACCATATGTCCGGTAATAACCTATACCAGGAAATTGAAAACATGGACAGTGTTTTAACCTCTTAGAGGTTGAAGGTATAGTCCAAAAGACTTCAGGTGGGGTTATCAGCTTCGTCAATGTATTAAGACACTACAAAAGTAGTCTATGTATATTTTGCATAAGACTTTGTAAAGAAATTGGTACCATGTCATCAGAATATTCAATATGGCTGAATGACAGGATACTTAGCACCTCTACACTTAGAAAAAAGGGTTCCAAAAGGGTTCTTTGGATGTCCCCATAAGAGAACACTCTATAGTTCCAAGTAGAATCCTTTATGGTGCCTGGTAGAACCCTTTTGTGTTCCATGTAGGACCCTCTGTGGAAAGGGTTCTACATGGAACACAAAAGGGTTCTATCTGGAACCAAAAAGGGTTCTTCAAAGGGTTATCGTACCGGTACCCCCTGTATATAGCCTTGTTATTGTTATGTAATTTCCTTGTTACTTTGAATTATATATATTTTTTTACTATAGTTTATTTAGTAAATATTTTCTTAATTCTATTTCTTGAACTGCATTGTTGGTTAAGGGCTTGTAAGTAAGCATTTCACGGTAAGGTTGTATTCGACACGTGACAAATACAATTTGATTTGATTTGAACCCTTTTAGGCTCGAGATAGTTTTCCTCTAAACTCTTATGAGAAAAGGTACATTAATCAACCTAAATGTGTTTGAAATTAACATATATTATGTTGGGAATTAAGCAGATATGTTTTTTTATTTACACCTTGCCCCAAATGCAGATATCTCATTTCAAGACAATTACTGACATTTACTCCAACAAATGGTGATGCTCATTACTTTCCCTTGCTCCCTCTTTGCTATGATAATTAAACTGTTGTATAAATTATGTCGCATCACTATCTGGGGAAGCTGAGTAACCCTGTAAAGCAATATAATTTTACAGGTTGTATATTTTCTTAACACTTTGTATTAAAGCATTGTACGTTTTGCTGTTGATTTCAATGATAACTGTCAGCATCAGAGATGAAGAAAGGGATCACTTCAAAGGACAACGAGTGTCTCTCTACAGTATGGTAAAAAAGTATTGGGTAGGGCCGTTTCCTGCTGGTTCAGGCAGATGAGACCTAATTCAACCCGAGTTTGATGCTGTGCTGCGGTGATGCGTCCCCTTAGTGTTGATGATAATGGTGTGTTGGCCCCTTATTGGCCTGTCAGCCGTTACAGATGTGCTGCTCCTCTCCTGTAGGTCACCTTCAGGCTGCAGCAGCTGCCTGGTTCTCTTTCCCTGTCTCTATGCCTGCCTGCCTGCCTCTCTGTCCCTGAATGCCTCTCCGCCTCTCTGTCCCTCCCTGACTCTCTGTCATGCGTGCCGCTCAGCCTCGCCGCTTCTCTCTGCCCACCTGCCACTATCCCTGCCTCTCTGTCTGTCTCCCTCCCTGCCTGCCTCTCTGCTTGCCGTGCTCCTCCTCCTCCTCCTCACTCTGCTCCTCTTGCTCACCCTCCTCTTCCAGCACTGCAGCCGGAGCCAAGCAGCAAGTGCAGCAGCAGCAGCAGCAGCCCCCATGGTCAGTTAGTGGCATCACCAGCCCACAATGCCCTGGGCCAGAGACGGACACTCATTTAGTACTGTCAAAACAGGACCGCTGGACAAGCTTCGCCACAGCAAAGCGTCTGCTAATCAAAATCCCATTACTGGTTTCCCTTTGATTTCCCCAAAGTCTGGTTCTCTTTCTCAAACTGATGCGGTGTGGCAGGAGTCGGCTGGCGGCAGGTGATGAATCAGGGGGATGTGTGAGAGCAGAGCTGGTCGGTCGGTGGTGAGCTGTAATTTTATTAACTGCAGCCTCGTGATGGATCGTCCTCCCTGACTCGGCCACCCAAATAAATGCCTGCTGCATAAACAACACTTTAGAAAAACACGGGGCTTGGATGATGTGGTTGTTAACGTCCTGCTGAACAATCCCCCTTCTCTAATGAGCAAAGAACACAGATGTGATGCATTTCCTTGAGTTCAACCTTGATCCCCTGGGAATGGATTTTTTTACTTTATTTTTTATTTCACCTTTATTTAACCAGGCAGGCCAGTTGAGAACAAGTTCTCATTTACAACTGTGACCTGGCCAAGATAAAGCAAAGCAGTTATGACAAAAACAACAACACAGAGTTACACATGGGATAAACAAACATACAGTCAATAACACAATAAAAAAATCTGTATACAGTGTGTGCAAATGCAGTAAGGAGGTAAGGCAATAAAGTGGCGAAGTAATTACAATTTAGCAATTAACACTGGAGTGATAGATGAGGATGTGCAAGTGGAAATACTGGTGTGCAAAAGAGCAGAAAAACAAAAACAAATATAGGGATGAGGTAGGTAGTTGGATGGGCTGTTTACAGATGGGCTGTGAGCAGCTGCAGCAATCGGTAAGCTGCTCTGACAGCTGACGCTTAAAGTTAGTGAGGGAGATCTAAGTCTCCGACTTCAGTGATTTTTGCAATTCGTTCCAGTCATTGGCAGCAGAGAACTGGTAGGAAAGGCGGCCAAAGTAGGTGTTGGCTTTGGGGATGACCAGTGAATATATACCTTCTGGAGCGCCTGCTATGGGTGGGTGTTGCTATGGTGACCAGTGAGCTGAGATTAGGCATCGCTTTACCTAGCAAAGACTTATAGATGACCTGGAGCCAGTGGGTTTTGCGATGAATATGTAGCGAGGACCAGCCAACGACTGCATACAGGTCGCAGTGGTGGGTAGTAGATGTGGCTTTGGTGACAAAACGGATGGCACTGTGATAGACTGCATCCAATTTGCTGAGTAGAGTGTTGGAGGATATTTTGTAAATGACATCGTCGAATTCAAGGATTGGTAGGTTGGCCAGTTTTACGAGGGTTTGGGAGCATGAGTGAAGGAGGCATTGTTGCGAAATAGGAAGCTGATTCTAGATTTAATTTTGGATTGGAGATGGTTAATATGAGTCTGGAAGGAGAGTTTACAGTCTAGCCAGACACCTAGGTATTTATAGTTGTACACATATTCAAAGTCAGAACCGTCCAGAGTAGTGATGCTGGACGGGTGGACAGGTGCGGGCAGCGTTTGGCTGAAGAGCATGCATTTAGTTTTACTTGCATTTAAGAGCAGTTGGAGGCCACGGAAGGAGAGTTGTATGGCATTGAAGCTCATCTGGAGGTTAGTTAACACAGTGTCCAAAGAAGGGCCAGAGGTATACAGAATGGTGTCGTCTGCGTAGAGGTGGATCAAAGAAAGCAAGAGCGACATCATTGATATATACAGAGAAAAGAGTTGGCCTGAGAATTGAACCCTGTGGCACCCCCATAGAGACAACAGGCCCTCCGATTTGACACACTGAACTCTATCTGAGAAGTAGTTGGTGAACCAGGCGAGGCAGTCATTTGAGAAACCAAGGCTGTTGAGTCTGCCGATAAGAATACGGTGATTGACAGAGTCGAATGCCTTGGCCAGGTCAATGAAGATGGCTGCACAGTACTGTCTTTTATCGATGGCGGTTATGATATCGTTTAGGATCTTGAGCGTGGCTGAGGTGCACTTGTGACCAGCTCGGAAACCGGATTGCATAGCATAGAAGGTACGGTGGGATTTGAAATGGTCGGTGATCTGTTTGTTAACTTGGCTTTCGAAGACTTTAGAAAGGCAGGGCAGGATGGATATAGGTCTGTAACATTTTGGGTCTAGAGTGTCTCCCCTTTGAAGAGGGGGATGACCGCGGCTGCTTTCCAATCTTCAGGAATCTCAGACGATACGAAAGTTACTGCGGGGGCTGCAGAGCTGTTGGCCGAGGTAGCCAGGTGGAAAGCATGGCCAGCCATAGAGAAATGCTTCTTGAAATTCTTGATTGTCGTGGATTTATCGGTGGTGACACTGTTTCCTAGCCTCAGTGCAGTGGGCAGCTGGGAGGAGGTGCTCTTATTCTCCATGGACTTTAGTGTCCCAAACCTTTTGGAATTAGTGCTGCAGGATGCAAATTTCTGTTTGAAAAAGCTAGTATTTTTCCAAACTGACTGGTTGGTTCCTGACTTCCCTGAAAAGTTGCATATTGCGGGGACTATTCAATGCTAGTGCAGTATGCCACATTATGTTTTGTGCTGGTCAAGGGCAGTCAAGTCTGTCGTGAACCAAGGGCTATATCTGTTCTTAGTTCAACATTTTATAAAAGGGGCATGCTTATTTAACATGGTGAGGAAAGCACTTTTAAAAAACAACCAGACATCCTCTACTGACGGGATGAGGCCAATATCCTTCCAGGATACCCGGGCCAGGTCGATTAGAAAGGCCTGCTCGCAGAAGTGGTGGTCGTTTGACCACGGCCCCATAACGGACACAGGCAATGAGGCAGTGATCGCTGAGATCCTGGATGAAAACAGCAGAGGTGTATTTAGAGGGCAAATTGGTCAGGATGATATCTATGAGGGTGCCCATGTTTACAGATTTAGGGTTGTACCTGGTGGTTCCTTGATAATTTGTGTGAGATTGAGGGCATCTACCTTAGATTGTAGGACGACCGGGGTGTTAAGCATATCCAGTTTAGGTCACGAACTCTGAAGATAGATGAGGGGCAATCAATTCACATATGGTGTCCAGGGCACAGCTGGGAGCTGAGGGGGTCTATAACAAGCGGCAACAGTGGGAGACTTATTTCTGGAGAGATGGATTTTTAAAAGCAGAAGCTCGAACTGTTTGTGCATAGACCTGGATAGTATGACGGAACTCTGCAGGCTATCTCTGCAGTAGATTGCAACTCCGCCCCCTTTAGCAGTTCTATCTTGACGGAAAATGTTGTAGTTGGGGATGGACATTTCAGAAATTTTTGGTGCCTTTATTTTTATTTTATATATTTGTTGTGGTGGATTCAGACACGGCTAGAACATCAGGGTTGGCGGAAGGGGCTAAAGCAGTGAATAAAGCAAACTTAGGCAGGAGGCTTCTGGTGTTAACATGGATGGGCCACGGTTGTACTGAAAGGGTGTGTGGGTATACACACACAATACAGCTCACTAATGTGCTATAGGGTGGCTAAATCAGTGGGGTTCTGTCATAAGCATCCTTGACTCTATCTGGATTCTATTCCCACTCTCCCATAAGGTCTCCATACGTCTATGTTGTCAGTCCATGCAGAGCTGTCCAGTCTTCCCTCCCCTCTAAGGCATAATGAATTATTCCATCATTTCAGCGTCCCCCTTGGGTTGCCAAGAAGATTACCTTCATAAGTATTCCATAAAGGAATAGAGCTGATGCATTGACTCTGGGAAGCTTTGGGTTCCAATTGTTTTTTACAAAACATACTTTTTTTCATGCATTTCAATGTGTGTTGAGTGTGTGCTCTGTTTTGTAAGGAATCTGTTTTTGTGACAGGTACAAATGTCATCACCCACACACAGTCTCTTCTAGTGCTGCTATGATGATCTTTTGATGAAAATAATCTCCCAATAATCTCACTAAATCAGATCAAATCATCATGTTGACAGCCTGCTGAGCAATCTATGGATTTCTGAAGGTTAACATCATTCAATTGCTATCCTAAGATGACCATGATTGGCCTAGCTCCCCTTAGATGCTGAAATTATGTAAATATGTATCTCTTTTGACCATGACCATGATTGGTCTAGCCCTGTTAGATGCTGAAATTATGATTATGTATATCCCTGACAGGGCCTGTTTGTGCCAAGAGGAGCCTTAAAAAAAAGTGGGTCTGATTACTGGGCTGATCAGCACAATTGAAGATGAAAACTCTTTTTAAAGAACGTATTACTGAGACAGTGGCTGTCACTGTTAATCAACATTTACAGTGCCGTTCATTTCCCAAACCGCATCCGAATTAATGACGATCATTGACAGCAATGCATAATGCATTAGCAGGCCCAGAGCAAGCCTCTTAACTTCATTGATTTGAGCAAGTAAATATTTTGTGTATCCGCATAGTGATTCTAATGGCCTATTCAATGTCCTAATACCCAGTACATGGACATTGTTTGTAGTGCCTCTTCGGTCGTGTTCCCTCATCAGCACAGAAATATCACTACTTTGAGATATTTTGCATGTCCATTATGTTTTTGTTGTTGGAAATTGACTGAAGGTCTGTATTCAGGATGCTATCTGCATTTATTCCCACGTTACAGAGTTGGCCACTGTGTCTGTTCATTGTGCAGGTAGTCTGTCCATGATGATCCCACGACTTCATGTTGTTAATCAGTGAATCAGTTCATCAATATATTGACAAAAAGTTGTATGTGATCTTTCTGATATAATAGGTTGTTGGTATAATGCTCTTTCAGCTGGGCCAAAAACATCAGTATGCGTAGGGTTGGCAGGAAGTTGTAAATGTTTCACTTTAATTCACTGGTAGCTAAGAGGAGCTCTAGTCGTCACTTTATCTATCTTCAACTGGGGTCAGAGGAGTCATGAGGCTATCATGCATGTCACTCACTCCCGACTTTAATCACGAAGGGGACACACTCTCCCACTTTGTCTCCAGTCCCATCATCACTTACAGTAGATCAACCAGCCAATCTGCCAGGCCGCTGTCCTCCTGTCCACTGCAGTGCTGACTCAGCTAACGGATGGGTGTCTGAGGATCTGCCTGCTGGACCCAGACCCACACTATGATTAGAGGGGTGTGTGTGCGACTCATCCTTAGGCTACTTCAGTCCTTGAGCTTGGATTTAGGGTCGTTATCATGTTACTGTTACCGCAAATGACTTTCACTTTCAGGAGATTGGTAACTTTGTGTGTTGGTTCCACCTGTGAAATCAGTTTGACGTGATAGCATACCGAAATGGATGACATGGTACACAATTTTATGACGTACATGTCGTGCCCAAAAAAACGGGGACCACTTTTGGCCTCGCGAGCTCCACGTTCAAAACTACTAGCTGAAATTACAAGGTAGTTTAAGGGAGTTGGATGATCATTTGCCCTGGTGCTGCTGTCCTTTATCGACCCGGCTTTACTCCCCCAGCACTGTGCGTCCTGGCTTCTATTAGTGCTGCCTGCAACAAAAAGACATGAACATTTCATTTTATGCCCTGTAAATTTGGTCTCAATGATTAGACCTGTGGCCACATGGAGAGATTCAATGGCCGGTGCTTAACGTCTCGGGTGGAGGACAGATCCTCGATTTAGTCGACAGAATAATGCCATATTGTTTTTTTAGTTTTTTTTTACCATCAATGATCTCAAACCGTCGTCCTCTGAAAGTCAACAAATGGGGGGGAGTAAGATGACCGTATGACTCTCTCTACTTCTGGACTGAAATTGAACACTACTGATCCCTCCCTTTTCAAGGGGATGAAGAAAATAACGTGAAGCAGCAGCCTTTTCAGCTTTATGAGCTTTGCAGTGTTCGCTGATATATTAACCATGTCTTATAAGAGCACAAATGAATGAAATGCATGAATAAATAAACGGTAGTAGCCGCAGGGAAAAGGGTAAGACAGACACATCACGCCGACGTGCAACAGATACCACAAGCTACACACACCATGCTTTAGCGGTAATTGTTCTCAGGTGTTGCTTTCCACGCCTCATTTAGTATTTGAATTGTATTTCACGGCCGCTGACGCCTGCCCTGAGGGCGATCGCTGACTTGATGGATTTTTTTTTCTCAGGGTAGGCAATAGCCTTCTTAACAATGGGATGCCAATAGTCTCTGTTATAAGAGATAATGTTGTCACTCTATGTATGTCTTCCATTAGGACCCTTTAAATTGACAGTGCAGGGCATTTGAGAAGCTACCGGAAAGGATGTGTTTAACGATGAGCTTTACTTGAACCGAGGTGGCTCTGCCGAGTTTGCCTGCTGTGAAGACTAATCTCCAATCATCAGCTTCATTCGAAACCATTATACCCGTGGGCCTCGTTGGAAAAGCAAGGTGCCAATTTCTACATGAATCATTATACAATGTCCACATAAGGTTGGCCAAAGGGCCACGGAACTGATGTTTAACTTATCACATAAATTGTGCAGCAGCATTAGACGATGGAAGCATTGTTTTGTACTGAGTGGGTGGTGCCGGGGAGTAGATTCTGCTTTGAGGCACTAATTATGACCCATCCATTCTCCCCCCTCATACTCTACTCTATGGTGAGGAATTCATTTGCAACTTTAAAACGTGCCAAATGACCATCAGCAGGTTGCTTGAGAAAATATTTTGATACGATTTACACTTTTTTGTACTATTCCCACATTTGCATGAAACTCAATGCTTTTCAATGGACAGATGGACTTGGAATCTAAAATTGTAAACAGTGATCTCATCGTTTAAGCTCTCATGTTGAGATGTTCAGACCTCATCATACTTAGAATAAAAAAATCCTTTGATAAGCAATCTATGTATACTTTTTAAAATGAGCTTAAATTAAGAATAATAATTTGTTTTTAACTGACTTGCCTAGTTAAATAAAGCTTCAATATATATATATATATATATATATATATTTAAATAATACATTAACATGGGTTTAAATGAGAACCAGAGGAATACAGTGATCGCTATTCAAAATGATCCTAGTCCTTGGCCAATTAAGCTATAAAAAAATGACTTTAAAAAGTTCAGGCTATGATAACTTCACATTTTTTAAAATTATACACATTTGCATGAAATATACCCACAACAGTAACTCTTGAACTGTTCAAACTAGAGACACCAAACCAACTTACACATGTCCAGGTTATCCTATCAATCATACAACAAATAAACTTTAAACTTTAAAGCATGCAGACTGGCTGGCACTGGTACTGTTGCTCGAAAATACTATGTATACTTTTCATACTAAACTCAGCAGAAAAAGAAACGTCCCTTTTTCAGGACCCTGTCTTTCAAAGATAATTTGGAAAAATCCAAATAACTTCACAGATCTTCGTTGTAAAGGGTTTAAAAACGGTTTCCCATGCTTGTGCAATGAACCATAAACAATTAATGAACATGCACCTGTGGAACAGTTGTTAAGACACTGACAGCTTACAGTCGGTAGGCAATTAAGGTCACAGTTATGAAAACTTAGGACACTAAAGAGCCCTTTCTACTGACTCTGAAAAACACAAAAAGAAAGGTGCCCAGGGTCCCTGCTTATCTGCGTGAACGTGCCTTAGGCATGCTGCAAGGAGGCATGAGGACTGCAGATGTGGCAAGGGCAATAAATTGTGAGATGTCTAAGACAGCGCTACAGGGAGACAGGATGGACAGTTGATCATCCTCGCAGTGGCAAACCACGTGTAACAACACCTGCACAGGATCGGTACATCCGAACACCACACCTGGGGGACAGGTAGAGGATGGAAACAACAATTGCCAGAGTTACACCAGGAACGCACAATCCCTCCATCAGTGCTCAGACTGTCCACAATAGGCTGAGAGAGGCTGGACTGAGAGCTTGTAGGCCTGTTGTAAGGCAGGTCCTCACCAGACATCACCGACAACAACGTAGCCTATGGGCACAAACCCACCGTCGCTGGACCAGACAGGACTGGCAAAAAGTGCTCTTCTCTGACAAGTCGCAGTTTTGTCTCACCAGGGGAGATGGTCGGATTCAGGTTTATCGTCGAAGGAATGAGCGTTACACCGAGGCCTGTACTCTGGACCGGGATCGATTTGGAGGTGGAGGGTCTGTCATGGTCTGGGGAGGTGTGTCACAGCATCATCGGACTGAGCTTGTTGTAATTGCAGGCAATCTCAACGCTGTGCGTTACAGGGAATACATCCTCCTCCCTCATGTGGTACCCTTCCTGCAGGCTCATCCTGACATGACCCTCCAGCATGTAAATGCCACCAGCCATACTGCTCGTTCTGTGCGTGATTTCCTGCAAGAATGGGATGTCAGTGTTCTGCCATGGCCACCGGAGAGCCCGGATCTCAATCCTATTGAGCACGTCTGGGACCAGTTGGATCGGAGGGTGAGGGCTAGGGCCATTCCCCCCAGAAATGTCTGGGAACTTGCAGGTGCCTTGGTGGAAGAGTGGGGTAACATCTCACAGCAAGAAACGGCAAATCTGGCGCCGTCTATGAGGCGGAGATGCACTGCAGTACTTAATGCAGCTGGTGGCCACACCAGATACTGTTACTTCAGATTTTTACCCCCCCCCCCCCCTCCTTTGTTCAGGGACACATTCAATTTCTGTTAGTCACATATCTGTGGAACTTGTTCAGTTTGTCTCAGTTGTTGAATCTTGTAATGTTCATACAAATATTTACACATTTTAAGTTTGCTGAAAATAAACGCAGTTGACAGTGAGAGGACATTTCTTTTTTTGCTGAGTATACAATCATATTTTCATAAATCATATTTGCATTTCAGGTGCCATAGACTTGAATGGGAAACATTTGGATCACTACTAGTCTCCAACCGTTTCTGCTAGAATTGCTAAAATGTGGAGACCGGTCTAGAATGGTGTGCTTGTACACTGAATGCAACCACACAACCATCACTGAACTACTGACAACACAACCACTTAACCACAAATACTGACCACAACCACACAACTACTGATCACAACTACTGACCACACAACTACTGAACCACACTAATACTTACTACAACCACGCAACTATTGACCACAACTACTGACCACAACCACACAACTACTGACAACACAACTACTGAACCACGCCAATACTGACTACAACCACAAAACTATTGACCACAACTACTGACCACAACCACAACTACAGACCAAACAACTTCTGACCACAACCACACAACTGCTGACCACACAACTGCTGACCACAATAAAACAATCACTGACCACAACTACTGACCACATCTTAAGACCACAACCACACAACTACTGACCACAACTACTGACCACACAACTACTGACCACAACCACACAACTACTGATCACAACTACTGACCACGCAGGTACTGACCACAACCACACAACTACTGACCACAACCACTTAACAACACAACTACTGACCACACAACTACTGCCCACAACCACACAACTACTGACCACAACCACACAACCACTGAACCACACAACTACTGACCACACAACTGCTGACCACAATAAAACAATTACTGACCACATCTAAAGACCACAACCACACAACTACTGACCACAACTACTGACCACGCAGGTACTGACCACAACCACACAACTACTGACCACAACCACTTAATTACTGAACAACACAACTACTGACCACACAACTACTGCCCACAACCACACAAATACTGACCACAACCACACAACCACTGAACCACACAACTACTGACCACACAACTGCTGACCACAATAAAACAATTACTGACCATAACTACTGACCACATCTAAAGACCACAACCACACAACTGCTGACCACAACTACTGACCACACAACTATTGACCACAACCGCACAACTACTGACCACAACCACACAAGTACTCACCACAACTACTGACCACAACTATTGATCCCAACTACTGACCACAGCTAATGCCCTGGTCTGCACTAGCTCTGGTCCTGGGCATAGCTAGTAGCTAGCTAGTTCTGGTTCGCACTAGCTCTGGTCTAGCTCTGGTCTGTATTAACTAGCTCTGGTCCAGGGTGTAGAGAGTAGCTAGCAAGCTTTGTTCTGCAAAAGCTGTGGTCTAGCTCTGGTCCGCACTAACTAGCTCTGGTCCAGGGTGTAGCTAGTAGCTAGATAGCTAGCTCTGGTCTGCTCTAGCTCTGGTCCAGTTCTGGTCCAAGGCGTAGCTAGCATTGGTCTAGTTTTGGTACATATTAACTAGCTCTGGTCCAGGGAGTACAGAGTTATTTTTGTTGTTGTTGTTGATTGTTTCATAAAGCTTCTTGCTAGAATTTACCACAGTCACGACTAATACCACTACTATTGAAGTAACTACCACTACTAATACTACTAATACTACCGCCACCACCACTCCTGCCACAGTCCCCACTACTACCACTACCATTAGTACAAGCTATAACCCACTATAATAACTCTTCACCCACAAACCACCCCCAAGTAGGTCACTATAACTGTAGACTATGACAACCATATAACTACCATTACTACTTATACTATTGCCTTCACTGCCACTACCACTTATCCACATGAATACACTTAAACAGGAATGAGCACACCACATTTTCTTCCGGAAATGTCCTTTTCTAGTGTATTCATTGGAACGTAGTGGTGTAATATGTGAGTCACTCTCCTGCTGATTTGAGTGCTGTTAGTTTCTCCCCTCCGGAAGCTTGGAGCCCATCACTTGCAGAACACACCACCATCCAGTCCAACAGGGCTTGCAGGTTTTATTAAATCAACTACCAGGTTGGCCTTACCCAAACAAAGCCTGTGTGTCATCGAATGGAAGAGACAGGGAAGTAAAAAATGGAAAGCCTACATGCCCTCTCTCTTAGCTGTAATAAAGGGTAGAATTAACAGGCACATTGGAGGTATTTTGACTGTCGCCTTCTCTATGTTCATATTCCTGCCAACCCTAACTCGAGCCTCATGTCCACATCCCAGTTCAACCCTAACCTTCAACCACAACCCCAACCCTAACTCTAGCGCCCTTGTCCACATCCCGGTGCAACCCTAACCCTCAACCACAACCCCAACCCTAACTAGCCTCCTGTCCACATCCCGGTGCAACCCTAACCCTCAACCACAACCCCAACTCTAACCCTAGCTTCATGTCCACATCCCGGTGCAACCCTAACCCTCAACCACAACCCCAACCCTAACCCTCAACTACAACCCCAACTCTAACCCTAGCTTCATGTCCACATCCCAGTTCAACCCTAACCCTCAACCACAACCCCAACTCTAACCATAGCTTCATGTCCACATCCCGTTGCAACCCTAATCCTCAACCACAACCCCAACCCTAACCCTACCTTCATGTCCACATCCCGGTGCAACCCTAACCCTCAACCACAACCCCAACCCTAACCCTAGCTTCATGTCCACATCCCAGTTCAACCCTAACCCTAAACCACATCCCCAACCCTAACCCTAGCTTCATGTCCACATCCCGGTGCAACCCTAACCCTCAACCACAACCCCAACTCTAACCCTAGCGTCATGTCCACATCCCGGTGCAACCCTAACCCTCAACCCTAACCCTAGCTTCATGTCCACATCCCGGTGCAACCCTAACCCTCAACCACAACCCCAACTCTAACCCTAGCTTCATGTCCACATCCCGGTGCAACCCTAACCCTCAACCACAACCCTAACCCTAGCCTCATGTCCACATCCCGGTGCAACCCTAACCTTCAACCACAACCCCAACCCTAACCCTAGCTTCATGTCCACATCCCGGTTCAAGCTTAACCTTATGTAGAGGTCATGGTCACATGATGAGGTAGCCCCGCATGCGAACATCAAAACCAGTGTCAGCCCTCAGCCCAATAGGGAATTTTCTATTGGTCTAATGGTCTAAAATGTTGGTTGCGCCTGTGAGAAACCTGGGTTCATATCCCGCATGTTACACCTAGTCTCAACCACAACCTTAGCTTCATGTCCACTTCCTGATTCAACCCTAACCTGAGCTTAATGTCCCCACCCTGGTTCAAGCCTTAACCTAGCCTCGACCACAACCCTAACCCTCTCTGCAAGGACAACCCTCTCATTGTCCAATGTAAATGAGAGGGGACCAGGAAGTGTTGTGCAACTAGATCCCAGAGGGCCTGTATAGGGCCATCTAGGACCAGCTCTGCTGTTGACACAAAGTTGTTATGAACACAGTTATGTCATCTTAGTATTTAAAATGTATAAGTGTGACAGTGGCCAAAAGCGTTTAGGTATTATTACACATTATCTCATGACATAAACAGAGCAGTCCTAGCTGTCACTACGGTGGTAATGAGTTCATTAGAAGAAACATTATATATCATTGGAGTCACAACAGTCACTGGTCCAGATCCCAAACTGTGTTCCCACTGTGTTCCCAGTTTAAGGGCAATTTGGATTCCCGAAGTATGTCTGCTTTATTGTCATTTTTGTTTCTCTGGTCCACCAACATCTCTACACTTGCGGGCAAGCAGATGGTAAATTGGGCCATGTTCACTCACAGTGCCTAATCTATTTTGGCAAGATTAGTTTCACTTGCACGCCATTTGCAAAAGAACGTCTGACAGCGCTTCACCTTCACACCAGCTTTAAGAATTGAAATATGCAATAGGCTTTGCTGACGTAGCCCTGCAACCTAATGTCAACCACGTGTGGATTAGTAATACTCCCAAACGCTGTCTCATCAAAAAAGTCATTTATGCTCAGCCATACCTGAGAAGTATTTGCTGCGGCTACTAAAAGGGTTAAATAGGCCACATGGATAGTGTTTGTTCTTACTGAGTTTGACCCAAATTAAACATATAGTGAGTGATATGCTCTCTTTGAAAACTTTGGTTCCTAACCTTTCTCCCTGAGCTTAGAGTATAAAGTAGCTATGGTATGCAGAGGGAAAAGTACCTGTTTTTTATGGTATTATATGTTGTTGTTGTCCTTGTTGCTGTTGTTGTTGTTGATGTTTTGCATTGTTGTATCTCCCTGGTTCTTCTCTTCTACAGTACCCTGTTGGGGCAAGACGTTCTCCTCAGGGAACTCCACCCCCCCGTTCAGCTGAAAAGGTGGCGCAGGGAATTCAAAAATATTATTTAGAAATATTTAACTTTCACACATTAACAAGTCCAATAGCTCAAATGAAAGATAAACACCTTGTTCATCTACCCATCATGTCAGATTTTAAAAATGTTTTACAGCGAAAACACAACATATATTTATGTTAGACCACCACCAAACCAAAGAAAAAACGCAGCCATTTTTCCCAGCCAAAGATAAAATCACAAAGGCAGGATTAGAAATAAAATGAATAACTAACCTCTTGAAAATCTTCATCAGATGACAGTCATATGACATGTTACACAGTACATTTATGTTTTGTTCGATAATATGCATTTTTATATCCACAAATCTCGGTTTACATTGACGTCAATTTTCAGAAATTCCTCCATAATATCCGGAGGAATTATAGAAAGCTATGCCAGATAACAGAAATACTCATCATAAACTTTGACTAAAGATACATGTTCTACTTATAATTAAAGATACAATGGTTCTTAATGCAACCGCTGTGTCAGATTTTTTTTAAACGTTACAGAAAAAGCCTAACATTGCAATAATCTGAGACGGCGCTCAGACGTAACCGCCATGTTGGAGTCAACAGAAATACGAAATTACAACAGAAATATTCCCTTACCTTGGATGATCTTTCATCAGAATGTAGTGCAAGGAGTCCTAGTTCCACAATAAATCGTTGTTTTGTTCCATAATGTCCAATACTAGTGTCCAAGTAGCTGCATTTGCTATCACTTTCAGCTCACGTGCCCAAAAACTGACTGCTGGTCCAGGATAACTCGCACGAAAACTTCCAAAAGATATATTCCAGATCGAATAAACTGGTCAAACTAAGTACAGAATCAATCTTCAGGATGTTATATGTTTGGAAGATTGCCTTCCCTATGAGTTCTGTTATACTCACATACATAATTCAAACAGTTTTAGAAACTTCAGAGTGTTCTCTATCCAATAGTAATAATAATATGCATATATTAGCAATCTAGGACAGAGTTTGATGCAGTTCACTATGGGCACGCAATTCATTCAAAGTGAAAATACTGCCCCCTATCCCCAACAAGGTCTTTAGAGGCTGTTGGATCTAATTTCTGTGCTGGTGATTAAATGGACACTCATGGCTAGCTGGGCTGTGGTGAGGGGAAGGCCCATGGTTCACCTGTGCTGGATTAAGAGTTGCTGAGCACAGCAAATATTGGAAAAGTCAATCCATCACTAGGCCTCTACACAAAAGGGAACAACCCCCCCCCCCCCCCCCCTCTTTCTATCCTCTCAGTTTACTATCGGAGAACCGGGTCTGAACATGCCTTCTTGAGTGCCCATCCACCTTTCATAACTCCCCCCCCCCCCCCCCAGAGGCGATGGGTTTAATCCAGGGTCGATGGGTTTAATCCAGAATCTAAGGGTTTAATCACCAAAAGAGGGACACATTCTGCAAATTACAGCAGTGGTATGTTGACAGATGGAGATGAGGAAAGGAGGCCTTCCAGGGAAACCATACTCTCCGTTTACAGGAATGTCATGTATATCCTCACGAGCATGTGACTCCTTCCTCATCAAAATCCACTTGCTAAAGTCAGTTTGTCTCCCTGGAGTTCACCACAGGAGTCCGTGTAGCAATACGATGCACAATGAACCATTTTTTTGCTTTCGGGAAATGATTTACATATGCTGTAAGTGTATGTTTGCCACATCAGCACATACAGTTAACAACAACCTGAAGAACCATGGGAGCATTCTTAGAACAGTGTGCTTGAGGAGTGAATGACATATTTCTCCCTAGCGGTAAAACATTGACACATCCCTGCTCACACTTTCACTCATATTTCTCGCCAAATGGCGAGACAACAGACAAACATGACGGCAGTTTGTAAAAGAGATTCTCCATTAAGGTCGGCACTGAAAACCTGCCCGACGGGACACTTATAGAAAAGAGCCTAGTCAAGGGGCGGGAAATAGTCACACAGAGATGCTGACTGTAGCAGCCTGGTGAATGAGCCGTTCCATGGTTCCTGGTATGATTACATTTATGGAGATAACGATACGTGTTTTTAAAGACAGCACAAATGTTAATCTATGCCACCTCGCATTGAAATCAGGGGCAATCCATCATTTAGTACGTAGGCTCGTAGAGCAGAGCAGGAATGTGAGCACAGGTCTTTTTTTCCCCTCGTGATCCAATACTAATTCCAGAGGTCGTGTCCCAAATGTTACCCTATTCTCTATGTACTGCACTAGTTTTGACCAAGGCCCATACGGCTGTGGTCGAAAGTAGTGCACTATATAGGGAATAGGGTAACATTTGGGACACTGTCAGAAAAGGAAGCCCAGCTGTGGATAAATCACCTGCAGCCGCTTTCATTTGTTCTGTGCAATGGGACATGGATTCTGTAATATACAATTGATCAGGTTTTCTTCTCCATTTTATCAGCATATAATAAATCTGCATGACGTTTTGGGGACGAAATGTGCCTGTGAAGGGATGTGTTTATTATCCCGGAGTAAAGTGGGAGTAGATTTTAGGATGTGCAACGTCGCCTCCCGGTTCAACTTCATTTTTTACTCAGTGCTGCAGAGGAATTTATTTGATTTGATTGCCGTCTTTACAAAGTCCACCATTCTTGTATGATATTACGTTGGTGTTCACAGTGTAGGGGGGCTGACTACCTCCTGGGGGGTTTGTTTTACTGTCATCATGAAAATTAATTCATACATAACATGCAGAAATGAAATTGGTCTATAATGTGCCTTATCAATTTCTGTAGCACAATGAATAATGATGATGATAAACATATTCATCTCTCAAACGATTGCACACAATGAATGGACCAAAAGCATTCACAGCACACAGACAAATATTGGAATGATTTTTCATTTGGTGCTGCTCATCTGCTCTCCTACAGAGAAACCCAGATAGAGGGAGCATGACTTTCCCTCAAGCTGATGTCCCGGTTTCATTCATCACTTTATTACAGGCAATAACAGCACGACCAGATTGATGAAACAGAAGATGGTATCTTAATTGATAATTCAGATGCATTGCCAACTGTCCAGAATAAAATGAACTATCATTCATACATGTAGACATGTAGTAATTTCACAATGGAATCAAGAATCCTTGGCCTCACAATATGAGACAAGACCTCAGTATCTACAGTGCCTAGTGAAATTCTGCACACCCCTTACACAGTGTTCACATTTTGCTGCCTTAAAATGTTATCTAAATTGGGATTCAATTATATGTTTTTCATAGCGATCGACACAACCTACTTCATATTTTCAAAGCGAAGGAAAATGATGGACAATTTAAAGATGTCTTGCTTGGGTATGTCTTCACACCCCAGATGTAATACTTGGTGGAAGCTATTACAACTGTGAAACATTTTGAATAAGATTCTACCAACTTTCCATAACTTTTAGAGCATATATCCATTGTTTTTGTCAAAATCACTCAAGCTCAGTAAATTTGACCAACTGGCTTAATTCGGACTTATGTAGAAACATTTGAAAGGGTGTTTTTTACAGTGGATAAAAGTAGAGACTCGGAGCTAGAAAATGGTATATCATACAAAACAGTTGAGGAACAATGGGATAGTAATTCTGCTTTGAAAGTTGATAAACTTTTAACCCCACTTTTGAGAAAATGGCCCTTGAATGTTTTGGTACACCTACTGGAGAGCTCTTCTTTGTCTTAGCTCCACCCAGCTCTTTAAGGATTCACATGTGAGGCCATGTACTAAACAACCAACGTTATCAAGACTAAAGGCTGGTTTTTACTACGTCTATCGACAGCTGTCATGAACCTTCTATTGTCGTCCGACGACATCAAACTTGTTGTTGTCTTTATGAAAAACTATAAACAGACAAAAACTACAGGCTGCATGACATTAGCAGCCCGGTGATCCAAAACCCACCCATTTAAAAATGAATTTAGTATATGTCAATTTATCACGCCATGCAACTTCCTAAACAATGTTTTGGTTCATTTCTTATGTCATATGCTCATTTGACTTGGTGCAGGTCATGTTGTTTTTCACATTACCATCTCTGGTAAACACATACTGTATCAAATAAAATCTATGTTTATTTGTCACATGCACAGTATACAGAAGATGTAAACGGTACAGTGAAATGGTTACTTGGATAGCGTCCGTCTTTTGTTTAGATATGTAGCTAGCTACTTAGCTAGCTATCTAACTAGCTAAACAATGACTCATAATCCCAACTGATAACATTATTACCCTGCTTGAATCTGCAGGTAGCTAACCAGCCAGGTTCAACATTAGCTAACTAGCTAACAGTACACTTTAACTTGCAATGAAAATGACTTTTGGACAAAATTAGAAACACATAATAACTCTCTTACCCGTATACATGGATGAACGCTTCTCCCTCTCTGTCACGGATGCCATCCTTACCCTTAGTTTGAAGATGTAATCCGGAGACAGGTGTTTGACACAACAGCATTCTGAATCTTTTTGACTCCCTCTGCATATTTGCAATTAAATGCCAGAATACTCTCCATCTCCTTAGCAAATATATTTTTACTTCAACCGGGCATTCCACTGATTTCAAAACTCCATCCTCCAGAAAGTGGAGAGCAACACTTTTGCAGTTCTACTAGGTGATATACTTGAAAACAAAAGCTACATTAGAAAGGATTACCTACACCAGCTCATGTTAAAGACAGAAGCGCGCTACATGGCAGACCAATCCGAACTCATCTCTTGGCATGTCCAGCCCATATATTATCTCAGCCAATCATGACTAGCAGGATGGTTCCAGTCTTTTTCCGTGGCTAAACCAACTAGGCTCGTAATTTAACAATTGTATTCATATTTACAGATGGCATACAAGTTTGTTATTAAGGCACATAAAAGTTCACATTTTCCAGAAGGCATTAATGCCAAAAAACGCATTTTGATATGTTCAAATGCCTCTCCTGTGAAGTAGTGATGTGCCTAGTTTCCTGAAACGAGTCACAAATGTGGTTGGGAATCATTGATGAAAATCAATATTCAAACCTTGTCTCTGATTTGCAAGAAAATTTAAGTCAGGACTGACACTGGGCCATTCAGGAACACTCAACAGCTATTGGAAAGCAATTCTGGTGTGTCTTTGGCATTAACGTTTTTAAATGGTCCTGCTGAAAAATACAACTCTATCCCAGGGTTAGGTTTTCATAAGACTGATGCAGGTTTTCCTCTCACATTTTATCTGTGCTTTGTTCCTTTCATATTTATTTTGATCTTGACAAACTCCCCAGTCCTTGCCGGTGACAAGCAAACCCATAACATGATTCTGCCACCACAACACATGCAAATAAAGAGGATTTCACTCTGTGTTGTGTTGGATTTGACCCAAACCTGTAGTTTTTCATTTAGAACAAAAAGTTATTTTCTTTGCCATATTGTCTTGCAGTATTACTTAATGGCCTTGTTGTGAACAGAATGGATGATATGGAGTGGATTTTTTTGTTACACCGGCTTCCTTATTTTCCCCTCGTCATACAGGCCAGTAATGTGGAGTGAATTCAATGTTGTTAATCCTCTGTATTTTTTAAGTATTGTGGTGGCAGCCTCAAGTTATGGGTAGGCCTGTCACTGGCAGGAACTGTGGAGTTTTTCAGGATCAAAAAAATCTGAAAGGAACAAAGCCCATGTAAAAAGTTAGAGGAAAACCCTACTTAGTCTTCTGAAAACCTAACCCTGGGATACATTGGCATCTTTCAGCAGCACAATTAGACACATTTTGATGTCAAAGACATACCAGAATTGCTTTCCAATAGGTTTTGATTGTTCCTGAATGGTCCAGTCTCAGTCCTAACTTAAATCTGCTTGAACATCAGAGACACGGTTTGAATATTGTTGTTCATCAATGATTCCCAACCAAATTTACAGAGTTTGAGCAATTTAGACAAAAACAATGGATATATGATTTATATGCAAAGTTAATAGAATCCTATTATTCACAGCTGTAATGGCTGCCACAGTTGCATCCACCAAGTATTAACTCTGGGGTGAAGACATACGCAAAGAAAGACATCTTCGTTAAAAAAAAATAATAATCATTTGGAAAAGTGTCTATATATTTCTTTCACTTTGAAAATAGGTAGGTGTGTAAGATCGCTATGAAAAAATTAGAACGCAATCCCTTAAGGCAGTAAAGATGACATTTTAAGGCAGTAAAGATGACATTTTAAGGCAGTAAAATGTGTGGCGTGTGTAGACTTTCACTAGCGACTGTATTCTACCTCTTGGCCTGCCAATCACTGAGAACAAGCAGATCACATCCTTTATAAAAAAAAAAGCAGTGCCCATGCGGCTAACACAGCATTTCTTACAATCAGCCCAGGTCTGAGGACGTAATATACAGTAATTCCAATCAGTCCCCTGGACTATAAAAGTTCAACGAGAAATCCAGTCTTCTCAACACACAGAGGAATTGGAACCATTTATAGCGTAGGACCTGTATAAAAATGGTAATGACCATGATTTTAAAATGCCACTCTGTCAATCGTTCTCTTCTCTCTGTGGGAGAGCGGGGCACATTGGAGAATTGAGACCAGGGGGCTTTTTCACTATGCACCATCAAGAATCTGGATGGTGCATAGTGGATCTGCACTAGAGATGCATGTGGACAGAGAGAGCTGTCCCCTGGGCGGGCGGCTAGCTTTCATTAGCGGAGAGCACACACAGACTGTTGGCGTGATTGGATTCAGATCAGATGTCTGAGAGAATTCAGGCTCCACCGGTGGTAGGCAACTTCCTCAGAGACTGTAACTGTGCGCCTCCATCTCTCCCGGCAACCATCTGTGTGTATATAGACACACCCAGAGCAGAACAGACAGAAGAGACAGAGGTCTCGGAGTTGAGACTCTGACCCTCAGGCTTTCTCGGGGCATTAGAGTCACCTCTCTGGTCAACTCAGGCTCCCTGAGGAGATGTCAGGGCCACAGAGTTATGCTGTCCTTAACCATATGATAGGTAGGAATCAAAATATGGGAATTACATCAGGGAAAATATGCCAAATCAACAGGGCAGGGAATTTAGGGGATATGTAATTTTCCTGCTTGGCAGAAATCATTTCATACATACATTCATAGATTTCAGTCCAGGTATAAACATATTGCAATGGACATGAGGTATTACACTTTGTGTTCGTTGATACTCTCTTTATTCATAGGCTTCAATGAATGTTTCCATGTAGTTTATTTTCCTGAAACGTTTCAGCTTTGCCAATGCTGTGTATCTGTTTTAATTTACCTCTATAAAACCACACAGGAATATCAACAGTCCAGAGAATCCTAATCCTACAGCAGTCCAATTAGAAAGCTACTTTTCTTCCCTCTAATTAATCCAACTTCCTGTAGATTGAACTCAATTAGCCTTCCCTGTTTTATTGTTATCATTGATTCTCAATTTGAGACGATGCAGTCATTGTCTTTCTGATGATAACAGTACAACATTGCAGTTGCACACCACCATGAAGGATTCAACACAAATACCTCCAAGACATCTTCATATGCAGCTATCGCATCACATAAAAACAGAAAATGTGTTCTATTTTTGGAAAGTGCTTGTGTTTGCTTTTCCAGATAGGATCAGTATTCCTTCACAGTGTGACAGTTACGGTTCAGATAGCTTTCTCTCCTTCCCTCTGTAAACCCTGTCATTCCAGTGTCACCTAGGAGGTCAAATTAAATGACACGTGGGTCACTGTGGTGTTTTTAGGAGGGATACACCGTGCCCACACATAGTGACAATTCCATTAACCCCCCCCCTAAGAACGCTCACATCACTGTCAAAGCTGTCACAACGGATTCACATAATTTCGGAATCCACACGGCCATCATTCCTTTCTTTAAAGAAGGAGAATACTAGATGTACAGTCAGATCCAAAATGATTGGCAACCTTGATAACGATGAGGCAAAAAAACGGTACAAAATAAATAATACAACTATTGAGCTATATTGTATGCTACATTTTTATTCATACTCGCAAAATTGCTAAGATAAAAATATTTAACAAGATAGGGGTCAAAAGTATTGGCACCCCTGTTTTCAATACCTTTCAATACCTCACCTTGTGAGGATATAGACATTTAGTCTTTTTCTAACATGTTTTATGAGTTTTGAGATCTCAGACCATTCCTCCATACAGAATCTTTCCAGATCCTTGACGTCCTTCGTCTGCGCTTATAGACTGTCCTCTGCAATTCAAACTACAGGTTTTCAATGAGGTTGAAGTCCGGAGACTGAGATGTCCATCGCAAGATGTTGATTGTGTGGTCAATTAACCATTTCTTTGTGGATTTTGATGTGCGCTTGGTGTTATTGTCTTGCTGTAAGATCCACAATCAGTTTCAGCCTACTGGCAGAAGCAACCAGGTTTTTGGCTAAAATGTCCTGGTACTGGGTAAAGTTAATGAAGCCATTGACCTTAAGAAGGGCCCCAGGACCAGTGGAGACAAAATAGCCCCATGACATCAAAGATCCTCCACCATATTTTACAGTAGGTATGGGCTTCTTATGCATCCTTATTTCGATGCCAAACCCACCACCCACAAGCACACATGAAAATGGCCATCTCAGTCTCCGGACTTGAACCCCATTGAAAACCTGTGGTTTGAATTGAAGAGGGCAGTCCATAAGCACAGATGAAGGATATCAAGGATCTGGAAAGATTTAGTATGGAGGAATAATCTAAAATCCCAGCCAATGTGTTCTCCAAACTCATAAAACATTATAGAAAAAGGCTTAGTGCTGTTATCCTCCATACAGGTGACTTATTGAAAGGTATTGAAAACAGAGGTGCCAATACATTTTTACCCTTATCTTTTTGAGAGAAAAAAAGTATTACTTGATAAAACAAATATATTAAAAAAATCTGAGCAATTGTATTAGTATAACATAATGTAATCTCCCCCAAAAAATTAAGCATACAATATGCTCATCTTTTTTCAAGGGTGCCAATAATTTTGGACCTGACTGTATATGGCTGTTTGAATGGAAGTGGTAGGAATAAAATGCAACCATTCAATGACATTCAGTTATGACAATATCAATATACATATTGTTAGAGTGCTGCATTTTATATTTAGAGGAAGAGCAAAGTGAACCCTTACAAAGTTCCCGTTGAGGATAATGAAAGTGACTGAGATGTCAGAGTTGGGGAGAGGAGAGCGTAAGATGTGACAGCCAGGTCCAACGGAGTACCCTTTCAACAAAAAATAACTGACAAGCATGGCAGTCTGGGGAACAGAAGAGGAGAACAAATGTTTTCTGGAAAATGTATACTTTTATATACTGTACCATCTTTTGTTTTTGGAATATAATTTCTTGATATTCAGGTAGTTGTTTTTGATAGCATGGCATCATAGTTATTGGCATATTACAATAAAAAGTTATATCCACTTTATATAACAAAATGTGCCTTGGCATTCAGAAACCCAATGGTCCATCCACTTTGACTGCCAATAAAATCTCACGTTATCATTTCAGGAGCGTTTCTTAGCCAATCAGCATAAAGAACTGATTTCCGATCATAATATCTGTTTTGGATAATGGTTTATAATATCTTCTATCTGCGTTTATTAGCACTTTGGTTGATTGCCACATACAGTAGTTCCTCTTATTGAGTCATAATAATATTTAGACCCAAGTTTAAGATTCCTCAGCATGTTTCCTGGGAGAGGGTGCTTGTTAAGATTTACAGGCCATTTCCTGGTCCCATTTCCTTTAGTAGGTAATATGTGTCAGTTTTTTATAACATTGAGGAGTTGAAGTGTCGAGGTGAAATGTTAAGTGATGTTTCGGTGAAATGCAAATCGAAGATTGGCTGAGACTTAAGTGGATATTCCAACCCTCACAGTCGTAGTCCTCGGATGGTCAGGATCACAGCCCCTGGTCTAACTAGGACTAAACATGAGCATCATCTTTGTCCTTGAGGGGTCTGGGTGATGTACACATAGAATTACATATATAATTCCTATAGGGACGTCTAGGATCTCTATGGATATACAGTTTAGAAAAGGCATGTACCGGCAACTGAAATGCCATGTTCTCTTGCTGGTTTACCTTTTAAAATGGTCATTGCTTTACCATTTGTTCTGTGTTGGTTTATAAACTTGATTAGTTGATCATTTTCTTTGTATTGATTGGGATCCACCTGTGTGAAATCTTAAAATCATAGTAGCTTATCAGCATCCTTTTTATTGTTGCTACAACAATAGGAAGTATATTAGCGCCTGTTCATGTTAGCATCAACAACATTCAATCCTACATTATAAATGGCCCTAAAACACATCCACTTCTCATGGTGCCAGTTGGATGTTAATTATTTTTGATTGAACTAGATAGCCTGTGATGTTTTGATGAATGCACAATGGGGAACACTCTCAGCATTTTCTTCAGCTAATGATGCATTTTGACAACACTTAATGAGCATGGAGTCATAAGATTCACTTGCCATTTTCTTCCTTTAATAAAGAATTACCATTTGGAAATTCATCGTGCTACTTCCACTTCCACCGAGTGACAAAACAAAATCCATTAGTCTATTGCGCCTCGCCTTGCCAGCCAGTGTGTATGTGAATGTGAATACTAATGTCTCATCTTCAGCACGCTACATTCATTGATGTTTCAGTGTGCTGGTTGCCTTCTCCTGCATTACTATACAATAAATCCAATGGTATATATTTTTTCAATGACATCATATACTTCACTTCAAATATACACGTCATACTTGTCGTGACTTGACTTTAACATTAATCTGAAGACTGTTATTTATCTAATGACCTAAATATGTTTAATTGTTACCTGATTAAATTAATCATGTAACAATTAACTCATCAGGATCTTGGGCACCACGAGAGCGGTTCTTTAAAGAGTTACCATCTCCCGAATTAAACTCTAAAGGTATTTACCTATCACATCTATAAACAGTCAACTTATTAATCATAACCTCGTATCATATCATCATTAATTCATAACCTCCTTGCATCTGCAAAAACCAGAGCCTTACTTATGATTCAGTACTACACAAAGTACTATTATGGCAGCGTAGCCTAGTGGTTAGAGCGTTGGACTCGTAACCGAAAGGTTGCATGTTTGAATCCCTGAGCTGACAAGGTACAAATCTGTCATTCTGCCCCTGAACAAGGCAGTTAACCCACTGTTCCTAGGTTGTCATTGAAAATAAGAATTTGTTCTTAACTGACTTGCCTAGTTAAATAAAGGTAAAATAAATTAGTAAAATATTTATTCACTAGCTAATTAAATGGTAACACAGGATAAACATACACTATGGATAATATGGAAACTTTGTACATGTAGTGGGTATACTTCCAAGTTACAATATTTCCTTCATAACATTTTTAATGACATCACAAAATAACAAACAAAATGATATTAGTGTTCTATAGATCGCCTCTGACCATTCCCCACGTTCTATGTTAGAAATATTGTTCCAGTAGTTGCTTTTGAACATGTTAGAGTTTCAGCATGAAAAATAATCTTGAAACAAAGTGCATTTCTTTGGTGAATATTGGAGAGGGAGACGGAGGGAGAAGTTATTCATTGCAAACCTGAACTGACCTATTTAGATTCTCGTGGACAGTCATGACATGTTGGTTACCGGTGTATGGATGACCCAACACAGTTGTAACCTTAAATATTTTAACCAAATGAACGTAGTTACACTATCTTGCTATCTATACATCTTCAACATTTCAACATAGATAGCTAGTTTTAGTGTTAAATTACATTGTGTATGGGACAAGTTGAATGGAATCATTAGAAGGGTTCTATGACAACACTCTCATGTTTAGTTACTATTTCTATAAGTTTTACAGTACGATGAAACGTCTAGAAACTTGCCGGCATTTCAGCCATATGCCACTCTCAATGGGAGTCAGAATTTGCAGGCTCTTCCCTGAACTAACCTTTCCTTCTCTTAGCCAATTAAAAGCTGAGCCGAGTTTCTCCACCCCTTTGCTAATGAAAATGCAAATAAACTCATGAATTATGGAGATGGTTGACGACGCAGGTTAATTGGCTTACAATTTGAGGAGATGTTGTAACAGATGCAACACTCTCGGGAATGTGAATTCATTCCCGAGTGAGTGTGTCGGTGTGTACAAAATTGGGCATTCAACAACAATAGGTAGCTCTACAAATTACATTTTTCAACGTGTGTGCACTTGTGCATGTGCGTGTGTTGCATCTGTCCGTCATCACTGGCACTTAACTCATTTTTGTGGGGACTTTTCTAAGCTGTGTGGAGTCATCAGATGAATTTACAGCCGCTGATCAAGGACATCGTTCACAGGCTAATTGAACATCAAGTCAGACATCCCACTCATTTGATTTATGGGGATGGCCAGTGCCATCTATGTCTTTCATCTCATTTTAGATCCTAAGAGGAACCATGAACAAGGACTCTATGAACCTCAATGACTTACTGTACCTCTCCATCCTTTATTTTACAACTTTTACAGATTCCTTGTTAAAATATATGTATTGAGGGTGATCAGTCTCACACCCACTTAGACACAACAATCCCTATTTTGGTTTAAAGCTTGTTGATTGCTGTGGATTTTGCTTTTGCAAAACAAATCCAAGAAGCCGGAGTGTGGGCAGAAATTTGTTGGGTTGTTGAGGAGTATTTTTATAATAATAATGTATAATCTTTTGTTTTTTGCTCAATCTGATTGGGTACAACCCTGCCAAGAAGTCCAGCCTGAAAACGCAATTTAAAAAGAAATACATTTAATCGTGACATATCAGTTTGAGGCTGTTATCATTACAATGGCCTCTAGAATTTGCTTGATAAATGTGCATGAGGTGACCCCTGAACACATTACAGCTCCCTGCTATCAGATTGTCAAATGAGGGCTCCATGAAAGATGGAGTGTGCCTGCTACTACACACAGAGGCAAAGAGACAGCGAAGGGCTTCATCATTACTACCTGTCACCAGTATTTTTGTCTTGTATATTTCTGTGTAACCGGTGCATGTAGTACATGTACCTGCACCATTTATCAAGCCTCTCATATTGGTTCTGTTCTCAAGAAGGACATTCTACTGTTTCTCTCTCATGTCCCCACAGGGTAAGTATTTCCAGAACGTTGGTTATGACTGTTTGCACTCTCCTCCGGCCAATGTTCTGAACATTTATTTATTTGTAGCAAACTACACCACATCACCTCCAGCAACTGAAGTAGTTGGGCAGTATACAACACTAAAAGCACTGGTCAAACAAGGAGTGTGAACTCAACCCGGTCCTTAAGGTACAAATGCTTTGGTCTTGACACACTGTCAAATCTGATTCAGTTTTATGCTCATTTGAACTGTCCAGGTCAAAATGGAACATTATACCACACACGGCTCCCACTTTTCACAAGGTCGTGACGAGGCCCACCAGGCTACACCAGAGTGGCTGCTTGATATACAAGGCCACAGTAAAAGGAAATGGATCTTGATTGCCACGCTCCGTTGCCCCACTACCAATTTCCTAAGCCGTATTTCTCTTCAATATTGTTAAGAGCCAATAACTCGAGGGACAACTGACAGGGGCCGGCGGAGCGGAACATGATGCACCAAACATGATGGCACACAATACTGAAACAACTCATGCCTGTTATTTATTTCTATCTTTAAATTCGATAATATAATATTCAGATGGATGAGAGTGACAATGCTGAAAAACTGCGGTCATTGTCTCAGTGCAGATGTTACATAATGATACAACTTAAAGAGACCGTCAAGTACTGAAGGTCACTTCTGGCATTCATTAGCGAACATGTTCCTATAAGAATATATAATTATGATGTATTTAGTACATGTTTGGTCATAATCAATGATCCCTCTAAGCTGCGCACAGCTCCACTCACACTGCCACGCAGAAGAAATATCAGCCCGCCCAGAGAAGCACGAGATTGAACTTCACTCAACTTTCTAGAGTTTTCCCCTTTAGTTAGACTATCAACATTTTGCTCTACTGTGGGAATTGTTCTCAAATCAACGCAATATTTGCCACTTTCAATGTAACATATCAAAACAAAACTAACTGTGCAAGAGATTTTCTGGTAGGCAGAGCTCATTGGAGTAGGATTCTATTGCATTGACAGGAATGACTCAGGCCCATGCTCTACACAGACCGGTGCGCCATAACCAATCAGAACTGCAGTAGGCCTATATGCAAATAAACATTGCCATATATAGCTCTGTGCCATTCACTTTGAACAGGACTGTGTTTATAGCATTAGCGGTCAGTAGATGCACTTGAGAGCTGCATTTGCATTTGTTAATATTCTTTGCTAGTTAGTGAGTTAGTGAGTTATTAGCCCCGTTATAGCTATACTGAATAAAAATACAAACGCAACATGCAACAATTTCAAAGAGTTGACTGAGTTACAGTTCATATAAGGAAATCAGTCAATTGAAATACATTTGTTAGGCCCTAATCTATGAATTTCACATGACTGGGAATACAGATATGCATCTGTGGTCACAGATACTTTAAATAAAAGGTAGGGGCATGGATCAGAAAACCTGTCAGTATCCGGTGTGACCAACATTTGCCTCATGAAACGCTACACATCTCCTTTGCATAGAGTTGATCAGGCTGTTGATTGTGACCTGTGGAATGTTGTTCCACCCCTTTTCAATGGCTGTGCGAAGTTGCTGGATATTGGTGGGAACTGGAACACGCTGTTGTGCACGTCAATCCAGAGCATCCAAAACATGGAAGAACTGGGACATGTTCAGCTTCCAGGAAATATGTACAGATCTTTGCCAAATAGGGCCATGCATTATCATGCTGAAACATGAGGTGATAGCTGCAGATGAATGGCACGACAATTGGCCTCAGGATTTCATCATGTTATCTCTGTGCATTGAAATTGCCATTGATAAAATGAAATTGTGTTCATTGTCCATAGCTTATGCCTGCCCATACAATATCCCCACTGCAAGCATGGGGCACTTTGTTCACAACGTTGACATCAGCAAACCGCTCACCATATATGTGGTCTGCGGTTGTTAGGCTGGTTGGACGTACCTCCAAATTCTCTGGAGGCGGCTTATGGTAGAGAAATTAACATTACATTATCTGGCAACAGCTCTGGTGGACATTCCTGCAGTCAGCATGCAAATTGCAAAACTTGAGACATCTGTGGCATTGGGTTGTGTGACAAAACTGCACATTTTAGAGTGGCCGCCTTTTGTGTAATAATCATGCTCTTTAATCAGCTTCTTGATATGCCACAACTGTCAGTTGGGTGGATTATCTTGACAAAAAAGAAATGCTCACTAACAGGGATGTAAACAAATTTGTGCATATGTAACATTTCCAGGATATTTTATTTCAGCTCATGAAACATTGGACCAACACTTTACTTGTGTTTATATTTTTGTTCCGTGTAATTTCTAGTCAACAATGGGGGAGTGGTTGCTTCCTACCAGAGCACAAAATGTGTGCATTTCTAGCCATCTTTGAAAAGCAAGTCAGGTAAAGAGCTTTGTTTATGTCTTAAAGGGGCAGTGTTGTATTTTGAGATGGTCTTGAATAAGCTAGGTAGCCAATAGGCAGAGGGTAGCATAATTAGGCTGTTTCTCTTTAATAATGGCATGGAAATAATAATGATTTTTATTTAGTAAAGTGGTTTCTTGCATCAAATAACAACATTTTCAGTCACCTCCTTGTCTAAAGGATAAGTGGATAAACAGGTATAATGTCAACGTTTTTTTCAAAAGTCTCATGGAATGTAGGCCTACATTGAACTCCACACATTTGCTGCTACTGATAGAACAGCTATTTCCACATTAAAATGTTATGAGATGCATTTTTCTACATTGTTTTTGATAGTAGGCCGCTCTGGTAGGCCTACATTATGATCAAATAGTCACAGAAGCCTACTTGGCCACTGTTACAACTGTAACTTAAAGTCGGTACAGCCTCAGTGTTCACAGTAAACAGGCGCAGGAAGTGGCACAGAATTGTCACAAAGCTCAAGCTTGCGCTCAGCAGACCTGAAATTTGCTCAGTGCCAAAAATGTTTTGAGGAAACATTGCTCATAATGCTATTGAAATGTATCAACTGCAATCAACAGCCATTTTTCCAGTCTGAGCAGGAGTTACACTCAAGGCGTCCGCATACATATGTTCGGTTTGCTCCTAGCAGAACTCGGTTAGGTGAAGTGAAGGTCTGTGCTAGAGTAGTCCCTTAAAATACCTTCGCTTCAAAAACTGTTCGTAGCCAGCACACTTCCTCGAAATAGTCAGAATGAATCTAAGGAATCTCAAGAAAATGTATTTGTAATTCATTTGGACGTTTTTGCCGAGAAGTCCTTAGTCACGCAATTTTACATCGAGCTAAGATGTTTGGTACAGCATTTTTCAAGTGAAAAAATGTGCATGAAAACTAGTTGTCTGTCGTTGAATGACAACAAACACTTCATTGAAGAATCCCTACTGCTGACCAATCATAGACGAAGGGGCTTTTATACATTTTATTAGGTGTTTTACTTACAGACATTTACCATGCATAAGCTCCTAAAACCTAGTACTATGTGAACATGCTGGACCAAAGCACTCTGATCCACACAAGCACGCACTTGTTATCTCAATGGCTTCCTCAACTAGTGAAATCCTCTGAAGGTCCAATCATCTATTAAGCTAATTACCCTCCACCACTCATACACTACTGAAATGAGATCAGATGACATTAAGTCAGCCTACTTGAAAGATGGCAGGATCTTCAACATTAACTAGTGCTTGCACACCATTTCTCCCTTTGAACATCAATGTAATGACAACTGAATCCCCATCCATCCAGCCAATGGCCTCTAATAGTATCAATCCATGTTGTGACACCTAAATATATAATACTAACAATGTCCAATATGCTATCAAATGAACACGTGACACATACACTACATTTAATGCAATTGATATACTGAGAACTTCCAAGACATTAAGGTGAAATTATGCAAGTCAGCGGGTTTAAATGGCCTGCAGATCTGCAAACTATACTCTTTTCTCTGTGTGCGTGTCAAGGATCAAGTCTCTTTTCCAGGGTTAGAAGATCACTATCAACTCTATTGCTCCGCCACTGAAAAAACATCTGCACTGGCCCAGGCCATACTGAGCATATCCTCTCCCTACCAATGGCTCCTACAGTGCCTTCGGAAAGTATTCAGACCCCTTGACTTTTTCCACATTTTGTTAAGCTACAGCCGTATTCTAAAATGGGTTAAATAAAATAATGACAAAGCGAAAATAGGTTTTTAGATTTTTTTTTCTGATTTATTAAAAATTAAAAACAGAAATACCTTATTTACATAAGTATTCAGACCCATTTTTCTACGAGACTCAAAATTTTGCTCAGATGCATCCTGCTTCCATTGATCATCCTTGAGATGTTTCTACAACTTGATTGGAGTCCACCTGTGGTAAATTAAATTGATTGGACATGATTTGGAAAGGCACACACCTGTCTATATAAGGTCCCACAGTTGACCGTGCATGTCAGAGCAAAAACAAAGCCATGAGGTCAAAGGAATGGTCTGTAGAGCTCCAAGGCAGGATTGTCAAGGCACAGATCTGTGAAAGAGTACTGTACCAAAAAACGTCTGCAGCATTGAAGGTCCCCAAGAACACAGCGGCCTCCATCATTCTTAAATTGAAGATGTTTGGAACCACCAAGACTCTTCCTAGAGCTTTCAGCATAGGCCAAACTGAGCAATCGGGGGAGAAGGGCCTTGGTCAGGGAGGTGACCAAGGACTTGATGGTCACTCTGACAAACGTCTAGAGTTCCTCTGTGGAGATGGGAGAACCTTCCAGAAGGACAACCATCTCTGCAGCACTCCAACAATCAGGCCTTTATGGTAGAGTGGCCAGACGGAAGCCACTCCTCAGTAAAAGGCACATGACAGCCTGTTTGGAGTTTGCCAAAAGGCACCTAAAGACTCTCAAACCATGAGAAACAAGATTCTCTGGTCTGATGAAACCAAAAGGTGCAGGCCGTCATTGTAAAATAAGAACTTGTTCTTAACTAACTTGCCTAGTTAAATAAAGGTAAAACATTTTTTTAAAGATTTAACTCTTTGGCCTGAATGCCAAGTGTCACGTCTGGAGAAAACCTGGCACCATCCTTATGGTGAATCATGGTGGTGACAGCATCATGCCGTGGGGATGTTTTTCAGCGGCAGGGACATAGAGACTAGTCAGGAGCGAGGAAATGCTTGATTAAAATCATTTGATGAAAACCTGCTCCAGAGCGCTCAGGACCTCAGACTGGGGTGAAGGTTCACCTTCCAACAGGAAAACGACCCTAAGCAAACAGCCAAGACAACGCATGCGTGGCTTCAGGACAAGTCTCTGAATGTCCTTGAGTGGCCCAGCCAGAGCCCGGACTTGAACCCGATCAAACATCTCAGGAGAGACCTGAACATAGCTGTGCAGCAACGCTCCTCATCCAACCTGACAGAGCTTGAGAGGATCTGCAGAAAAGAGTGGGAGAAACTCCCCAAATAAAATACAGGTGTGCCCAGCTTATAGCATCATACCCAAGAAGACTCAATGCTGTAATCGCTGTCAAAGGTGCTTCAACAAAGTACTGAGTAAAGGGTCTGAATACTTATGTAAATGTAATATTTCAAATTTTTTATTTTAATAAATTAGCAGAAATGTCTAAAAAACTGTTTTTGCTTCGTCATTATGCTGTATCAGGTGTAGATTGCTGAGGGATTTAAAAAAAATACATTCTAGAATAAAGCTGTAACATAACAAAATGTGGAAAAAGTCAAGGGGTCTGAATACTTTCTGAATGTCCAATCATATAAAGTCATGTAAACACTCCTCTGTATCACTTCAGAGGATGTCTAAAACATAACATCAGCAACAGCACCATTGAACTTTACATAATGTGTTTGTATACTACAAACAAACATAAACGCAACATGCAACAATTTCAGAGATGTTACTGGAGTTACAGTTCATATAAGGAAATCAATTAAATAAATAAATTAGGCCCTAATCTATGGATTTCACATGGCTGGGCAGGGGTGGAATCATGGGTGGACCGGGGAGGGCATACTCATCTGGTAACCAGTCCCAGTCAACCAGAATGGTTTTTTCCCCTCAAAAGGGTTTTATTACAAACAGAAATACTCCAGGGATATATGGCACCAGGGACGGTGAGGGACAGGCAGTGGTTGGAGAAGACCAGCCGGAGCTTGCCGAGAAGTCTTGTTCTATGTGCAGACCGTGCAGGCGGCGACAAAGGCGGCAACATCCGGAACCATAGTAGGCCAGTAGGTTGTCGCATGAAGGCCAGGGTTCGACGAGAGCCTGAGTGACAGGCAAGCCTGGAGGAATGGGCCCACTCCAGGACCGCGGAGCGGACAGTGTCAGGCACAAACATCCGGTTATCTGAGCCACCCCAGGGTTCAGCTGGAGCCGCTGCACCTCCCGGAACCTGTTTCCCTATACCCCAGCTGAGTGCCCGTCGCCAGGCGCGAGGTGGGAATGATGGTCTCGGGCTCCGGGGTGGTAACTGCGGGGTTATAGCGGCGAGACAGGGCATCCGGCTTGACGTTCTTGGACCCCGGCCGCTAGGAGAGGTTAAAGTTGAACCGAATTAACAGCAGGGCCCATCTCGCTTGCCTAGAGTTGAGGCGCTTGGTGGTGAAGAAATACTCCAGGTTTTTGTGGTTGGTCCACACAATGAACGGATGTTCTGTCTCTAGCCAGTGCCTCCATTCCTCCAACGCCATCTTCACTGCGAGAAGCTCCCGATTCCCCACATCATAGTTCCTCTCCGTGGCATTGAGGCAGTAGGTTTAGAAGGCGCAGGGATGCAGCTTAAGGTCCAGGGCAGAACATCGGGACAGGACAGCCCCCACTCTGACATCCGAAGTATCGGCCTCCACCATGAACTGACTGGAAGGGTCAGGATGAACCAGGATAGGAGCAGTGGTGAAGCAGTGTTTAAGGTCCCGGAACACCCAGTCAGTGGCAGATGACCAAGTGAACAGAACCTTGGTAGAGATGAGTGCAGACAGGAGGGAGGCCAGGATGCTGTAACCCAGGATAAAGTGGCGATAAAAGTTGCCAAACCCCAGGAAGCGTTGCAGTTGCATCCTGGATGTAGGATGAGGCCAATCCAACACTGCTCTCACCTTCTCGGGATCCATCTGGACACTCCCAGCAGAGATTATGTAACCCAGAAAGGGAATGGTGGAGCGATGGAACTCGCACTTTTACACCTTAACAAACAACTGGTTCACCAGAAGGCACCAGAGTCAATGAGGACCCGGAGAGATTTGGACTGGTTTGCCCACAGCAGAATGACATGAAAAGGGGTGCAAGTGGGCCTCCCGGGTGGCGCAGTGGTCTAGGGCACTGTATCGCAGCGCTAGCTGTCCAACCAGAGACTCTGGTTTCGCGCCCAGGATCTGTCTCAGCCGGCCGCGACCGGGAGGTCCGTGGGGCGACGCACAATTGGCCTAGCGCTGTCTGGGTTAGGGAGCGTTTGGCCGGAGGGATATCCTTGTCTCATCGCGCACCAGCAACTCCTGTGGCGGGCCGGGCGCAGTGTGCGCTAACCAAGGTAGCCAGGTGCACGGTGTTTCGTCTGACACATTGGTGCGGCTGGCTTCAGGGTTGGAGGTGTGCTGTGTTAAGAAGCAGTGCGGCTTGGTTGGGTTTCGGAGGACGCATGGCTTTCAACCTTCGTCTCTCCCAAACCCGTACGCGAGTTGTAGCGATGAGACAAGATAGTAATTACTAACAATTGGTTAGAAAAGGGGGCAAATATTTTTTTTAAGGGAAGCAGAAAAGTTCTCCATATGGCCCACCAGAGTACTCACTCCTACCGGTGAGCCTGGTCTTTTACCAGACAAGAGGACACAAAATGACCAAAAGTCCTGCAATACAGACAGCTCCTTGTGTTGATCCTGTGGTACTGGACGGCAGGCAGGCTCAGGGTAGGCAGAGGTCAATAATCCAGAGGTGGGGCAAAGGTACCGGTGGCAGGCAAGCTCAGGGTCAGGGGCAGGCAGAGTGGTCACGCAGGTGGGCTCAGAGTTAGGACAGGCAAGGGTCAAAACCAGGAGGGCGAGATAAAGAGAGACTGGGAAAAGACTGGGAAAAGCAGGAGCTGAGACACAAAAACGTTGGTTGACTTGACAAACAAGACGGACTGGCAACAGACCAACAGTGAACACAGGTATAAATACACAGGGGATACTGGGGGAAATGGACCACACCTGGAGGGGGTGGAGACAATCACAAAGACAGGTGAAACAGATCAGGGTGTGACATATTGCATTGTTTGACAAAACTGCACATTTTAGAGTGGCCTATTAATGTCCCCAGCACAAGGTGCACCTGTGTAATGATCATGCTGTTTAATCAGCTTCTTGATATGCCACACCTGTCAGGTGGATGGATTGTTGTGGCAAAGGAGGAATGCTTACTAACAGGGTTATAAACACATTTGTGTACAAAATTTGAGGAAAATAAGCTTTTGTGCGAATGGACAATTTCTGAGATTTTTTATTTCAGCTCATAAAACATGGGACCAAAACTTTACATGTTGCATTTATATTTTTTTCAGTATAAATGCAAGTTATTTTGCACTTGAACACTCAATATTAGGAGTGGGTCTCCTTGAAAGGGTATAATTGTTGTCTGCATTCTACAAATGATGCATTCATAAGCAACATTAGGCAGTCTGCAAAGGCTCTTCCTGTGTCAATTACATTTTGAGCTGCTCTAAGCAGAAAGCTGCATCATTATCATTAGTCGCGAGGCATCATTCCTCAACAAACGTAAACACGTGTCAGCACCTTCTCACATAAACTGGTTTTATTAACAAATGACGTTGGGTGAAAGGAAATAAAAGAGAAGTCATAAAACAAAATGCTTGCAAAAGCAGAACGCTGCCAAAACAGAAGATGGGCACAAGGTGAAGGTAATAGAAGCGGATGAGTTTGGAGAGGATAGGGATAGAGACTCATTTGAAGTATGAGCACATTCTTTTAGTCTGGTAGCCAAGCCCTCTAAGCTAAGAAAGGATGGGTTTCAGGGTTGGTGCGTGACGTGTATGTTCCTCATGTAATCATAGAGGCAGTCACTCTCCTCACTGTCTTGTCCGGGGGAAGGGAAGACTGAACATCATTCCTGTGTGTGAGCAGCTTGTCATTCATGAGATCCCCTCCTCTCCAGGTTTATCTGCTCCCAGACTATTGATTCACCACCAAACCCTAACTCGATGAGGGAAAGGTACGGTCATCCATCAAGACGTTGGCTCAGGACAGGAGATGAAAAACACGGGCAACTCATCATGTCCTTCATTCCATCCCCAATCAGTCAGAGCGAGGGTCCATCCCTAAAGATGCAGAGCCTCTACTCAGCACCAGCACCAGCCCAAGGACATCAGCCTTTCACCGTCCTGACGCTTTCTACCTGGCCGCCTGAGGGATGACCCCAGGTGTCCCCGAAACAGTCCACATTAGTGCTCATCTGTCTTCATCAAGCACCGGTGGAGGCCTTTAGGTTGAGGACTACAGCTCGCCCACAAGACAAAGACCTGCACCATTAGTTTTGATTCCATTTCAGGTGCAGTGGTGACTTCAGGTGTCCTGCGGTGGTCAAGGACGGAGCCTCCTCTATGGCCTTCTCGCTCCCAGAGTACCTCCTCTGAGGGATGGAGCCACTGGTCTGCCTTCAATCTCTCTTCCTCATTGTCCACTCCCTGGAGGTTGGCTTGTCCATGAGGAACGTGGCCTACCATTCATCTTAGTCCCATTAGAGGTGTGTGACACCAGGTGAATGGATGAATTGTAATGGTACCTGTAGGAACCAAGGTTTAAGCCACAAACAGCACCAGTTCATTAGGGTTTAGTTAAGAGGTAGAACAGAGGTTTGAATGCTGTTGTGATTTTGAAGGGCTAAGGTTCTGCATTGGAAATAACTAACTAATCCTAAGCTGATTGATTCATTAATTTGGCAAATTGATTCATTAATTTAGCAAATATCTGATTGCTCATTCCACTGCAGTTTAAGATGTTATAAATAATAGACCTGCAACAGAGCAGAGAATCATCCAGAGGTCTCTGTCTGCAGCCCCTAAAGACCACTGCATTTTAGAGACACCTTTTAATTTGTCACTGCTTTAATGCTTGACTTAATTTCATGTCCAAATAATGGTTTTAATTACGCAATTAGGACAGATCTGTTTTCCCTCAGAAGAACCGCTCAGTCAATTTTCTCAGGAAGCTACATTCTGAGAGCCCTAAGAGAGCCCTAAATCCAAGTGATAACATAATGTAAATATAAATCGACATGAGAATTCCAAATTTGCCCATGGTCTCTGTCTTGTTGACTGATCTGGAGGCCGATCAGAATATTCATTTTGAGGACCTGCAAATATGTATTCTGGTCCCCTCTGGAGGCGTGATACCCTATGTTAGCAGCAGGAGGGGTTGGAGGGCAGACTCCATTGGGTGTGAGCATGCGGTTGTAATTAATCTCACCAATATGTACATTTCAATTACTTAATTACAAGCAGAATGGCAACACAGAATTGCCGACACCAAACCAAAAGCATTTTATAAAATATTTGATATTTAAATAGATTTTCCAATTCTAACAACACAACTGGTTTGAGTAAGACTAAGTTAAATGGTTTATAGATTGAGACAATCCCATTTTCAAGTTATTTTCCTCTTAATAAATGCCAAAAGGGGCCACATTTCCTGCAAAAAGGGCATTGCCAATTGCTGCTCTTTTCCTATTAAAGGAGAAGACAGAGCGGGTCATTTCATACTTGTCTATACCCCCACACGCCCCTCTCACATCAGGACAAATTGATTCACTGCTCAAATTGCTGAAATACTCTGGTTTTCTCCACTCCGTGCTGAAATGGAATAAGGGTAATGTTTCTTCAGTAACACTTAATTTGCATAGTCGATCTGTAGATGCTCCACGGGTTGGAACCAAAATTACTTTCCAATCGTTTCGTTTTTTGTTCCATTCCACCGTTCTGACCAGCAAAATAAAGTTCTGTACCGGTTTGAACCAAAAAAAGTACTGGTTCCAGTCTGTTCCTTTTTAACCTGTGAAATCAACAGTTTTTTTTTAAAATTACTTCACCAATCAGTGTGGAAAGAGCAGGCAAGCTAGTTGTTTAATGCGTGATGGACAGACAAGTGTAGCCTATAGCAGAAGATGCATTATCTGAATTAGGTCCCCAGAATTATACCTAGGAAGAACGGCTTCTATGGATGTCCTTTGAGCTAGCTGGCTAACAAGCTTGAACTAGCTAGCTAACACGATTGTGTGTGCAGAGTTGCACCAGAATTAAAAACACTTCTTACCTTTTTGTAGTTAATAAATCCAATGTGAAAAGTGATAACTACACTAGGCCTATAGTATCCTTAACTAGTTTTGAAAATGTTCAGTTTTTCTCTAGAAGAATGGAACTTGAAAAAGTTCCTTTCTTCTCTAGCTAACTAAAAATCTCTCTCCCTATCTTCTGAATTACGCTTGTAACATCAGTAGGTTAGCCTATGCTTCGAAGGGGGGAGGGGCAGGTTGCCTAAACACACACACACTTGCAAAGATTTGTAGCTTGCAGGCAGACACTGGAATACGTTTCTGAGTGACAGAGTGAGTGCTTTGCATAGGAGTTTGTTGCGTTTTTTTTGTGGGACAATAAAATCCTGATATGTTAAATTAACCATGCTTTTCAACGAACGGTTCTGTTCCCGGAACAGTTTGGATCACTTTTGTTCCCGGTTCCGTTTCTGTTCCATGAAAAATGTATTTATTTTTTCCTAGTTTTCAGTTGTGTTCCCTGAACCGGTTCCAACCCTTACTATCTACAGACTATAAGTAACATTTAACTAACTAATCACTAACCCTAATCCTAATCTTAACCCTTATCGTAAACCTAAATTCAACCCTTACCCTAACCTTCACCGTAACCTTAGCAAGCAATTCGCTTATCAACAGATATTTTGTTAATAGTATGACCATCTGTAGAGTATTTACAGATGAACTATCCAGACTATCCAAATAAAGTGTGACCGTTCCTTCTAAGTGAAAATAAAATAAAAGGTACACTGCCATACTGATCTAACTAATAATGGGGTATAAGTAAGGAGATGTGAAATCATTACTCAGCAAACATTATCTGTATTATTTGTACCCACTTCTCTGGTCCTTGTTGCATGGAAAGAGAAAATGTAGGGGCAGCCAAGGAGGAAGTTTGGGGCGGATACCTTGAAATGGTTCTGACTTTCAACAGGATCCTGAAGAAAAGCATTAAATAGGCAATTGGCCATTGATTGCTTGCTAATGCCAAGGGAGAAAGAAAAATCATTGCAACTATTTATTTCTTTAAGAAAGAAATGCCTGGCCACTCATGCATGTTATTAAAATCGTTGAACTGAAATCCCTGTTGAAAGATATGGGATATAGATGAGATCTTGGAAAGGAAACCTGAACTTGCCAGAGACTATGAATTAACATACAACTTATTGCATTCACGGCAACAATAAATGAAAATGACATGACACTAAAATCCCCACCAGTGATGTTAAGCAAATATCCCAGAAGAAAATACAGAGCACCTCCAGTCCTGCTAGGACCATGGCCAGCGCTGTGTGCATTAGAATTTCTCAATTGTTGATGCCTGCCTTTATGTACCATAGCTTGGTCTGTCCCTGTTCAGCAAATTATAATTAAAGGGGAAAAAATCATTATCGATAGCTAGTATACTGTATGTCTGTGCTATCTCAGCCCACATGGTACATGTGAGATAACACAGCACCATTTGGGAAATCATCCTATAAGAATGATTTCTATGAAGAAAAAAAAAGCCTAATTGTTTTGTGGCTCCACTGTAGCTAGTCCACAGACCTAACAGTGGACTAGTCAAACACAGTTTGGCAGTGTTTCTATTTGAATGGATTCTTTGGGGGCAATTATGAGTTGGATCTGGTGGAACGTAGGAAGAATCAGCCCGAGAGGATAATGACAAATTTCGGATTTTTCTCAGAAAACAGGCCTCGGCCCACGCCTGCCAGTACATCACTGACACACACATGCACATCTCAAGAGTTCATGACGCGTGACCAGTATCAGGGCTGGTGGAGCGGGGAAGGAGGAAGCAACATGAGCATTAGGGGTTAGAGCTGTCCTGATTTTTTAATATATTTTTTAACCTTTATTTAACCAGGCAAGTCAGTTAAGAACAAATTCTTATTTTCAATGACAGCCTAGGAACAGTGGGTTAACTGCCTGTTTAGGGGCAGAACGACAGACCTTGTCAGCTCGGGGGTTTGAACTTGCAACCTTCCGGTTACTAGTCCAACACACTAACCACTAGGCTACCCTGCCGCCCCAATTGAATTGATACCGGTTTCCGATACCATACAGACAACTGACACACACTACTGTATGATTATGCCCTGTTTAATTCGGGATACATACTATCTGTCCGTGGTCATTTCAGATAGCAATCGATTATGAATCTCATTATAAAAATAATACTGTATAGGACGTGTGCGTTCAAGTGCCAGTGTATACACACATTGGACATACAGCACATATAGACAGTATTTACAACAGTGTGTCGTTGTGGATTATTAAGGTATATCTATCACGTGGTCAAACTGATGACACACCACGGGAATTAAAGTGCCTATGGTGCGGTGTAGTGGTGTTGTGAAGAATAATGTCTCTCGAGGGGTTCATTTTGTTAGCGACAATAATAATGCTTTAAGGCAGTTAGGCATTCTAATCGGATTTAAGTTCCCCCGTGACAGTCTTTACCCAGAGGAGTAACGCTATTGTTAAATTTATACGATTAAAACAGATCAAATAAATTGCGCACGGAGGACTGAAATTAGACATCATGAGAGGTGACTCTGTCGCTGCAGGTTATTGGATCCCCCACATAAGAGTTTGGCTGATATTAAACATTAGGCAAAGACTTAAGTATAGATTTATATAATACCACATTACTTGAGATATGGTTCTACTTTGCAACAGGGGTAGTAGATGTGCTGACACTGTATGGAGTGTTTTTTTAAAACTTAATACTAGGTGCAGCAGCTTGTCCATAGGGCAGGATATAGATCGGGCATAGAACAGAATGGTTGTCGGTCTCGAGGTAGAAGTGGCCCTGCGCCACAAATCTACAGTAGAATCAGTCTATTCTCAATCCTGACCATTAGAGCATATGAACATACAGTATCTGATCCTATATCAGTGGTTAGGAGTAGCTTCTACCTTCTGTGGTTGTAGCGGTCAGATAGTTGTGGTCTCGGAGACAGACAACAGGCAGGTGGGAGTGTGAGCCCCTCTCCTCTCCTCACATGACTGAGGTTAGAGCAGTGCCAGTGCGGTCAGTCAAAGTGAATGTCATGTGTGGGAGATCAATGGCCTGACAAGAGCTGCTGTCGAGGTACACAACTGACAGCTAGTGAGCCACACATGAATATTTACAACTTGGTTGCCATTCTCTCTGTCTGTCGGTGTCTAACAGAGCTTGTCCTGGGGAATTTGACATGTAGCCTATATGGATTTCTATGCATGTGAGGAAGTCAATATGGCAACAACCATAGTATTCACAACAATTTGACCTCTTACATCTGTTTTGAAGTGCAAAAACGAATAAACTTTTGAAATATTATCTGAAATGTCATGATTTTCATTTTTGACTGAATTACAGTGCTGGTCTAATGCAGTGGTTCCCAACCCGGGGGTACTAGGACCGCTGGGGGTACTTGGCCTATCCACAGGGGGTACTAGGACTGCTGGGGGTACTTGGCCTATCCACAGGGGGTACTTGAGAAGACCCATGAGACCATAGGCTTACTGGTAAAATGAACATGGGGGGTAGTTCAGGGGTACTACGGGCAGAGCAAAAAACGGTTGGTGGTACAGTAACCGAAAAAGGTTTGGAACCACTGGTCAAATGTATAATTGAAAGGGTGATGTGAGAAAGCTAGCATCACATGTCACATCTGAGTCCATATTGAATCAAGATACATGGACCATTAATTCTAAAGTGTATAACTACCTTGTTTCCCCCTTGTTATAGGAAGCACTAATTTCAGGCACTTCAGATGATGATCATACATGGAAAATATAGCACATGAAATTAACCTGATATTTCAGCGCCATGTACAGTGTGATTAGCCTCTTGATTCAAGATGCAATATTACCCCATTCACACAAGATCTCTCCATTTTAATTTCAAGTCATTCCTAAACGACTGGAGGTTGAGAGCCACTGAGTGAGAAGAGAGCACCCCGCCCAACTGGATTAATGGGCCCTCCTTTCAGAGTGATTACAGCAAAGACACAGTTGTACAACACAGTACAACACCGCCGGTGTGTGTCCCAAATGTCACCCTATTCCCTATACAGTGCACTACCTGTGACCAGAGCTCTATGTAGAGCACTAGGAAAAGGGTGGCATTCGGGACACAACCCCGCCTCTCCACTGTGGCTTTCTTCATCCAGTTATAAAGGATTAACCAGCTGCAAGCAGACAAAGGAAATTACATCATCCTACACTGAATTCAGATCATTTCTGCACAAACAAAAATATGTATGTACAGTATGTGTACCGGTTGTCGTTGGTGGAAGAAGGAGAGGGCCAAGGTGCAGCGTGGTACATGTTCATGATATTTTAATTACACTGAACACTAGAACAAAACGAACAAAACGGAACAAACGAAACAGTCCTGTCTGGTACAGAGACAGAAAACAACTACCCACAACTCAAGGGTAGAAAACAGAGTGCCTAAGTATGGTTCTCAATCAGAGACAATGATTGACAGCTGCCTCTGATTGGGAACCATACCAGGCCAAACACATAGAAATACATAAACATAGAACATAGAATGCACACCCCAACTCACGCCCTGACCAACCTAAAATAGAGACATAAAAAAAGGATCTAAGATCAGGACGTGACAGTATGTGGATGTCCGCCTTATTGTAGATTTTAAACTGTTTTTAGTAGCTGATAAGGGAGGTGGGTATGGGAAAAATACTACATCTGAAATGATATACACTGAGGTGTACAAAACATTATGAACACCTGTCTTTCCATGACATAGGCTGGCCAGGTGAAAGCTATGATCCCTTATTGATGTCACTTGTTAAATCCACTTCAATCAGTGTAGATGGAGGGGAGGAGAGAAGTTAAAGAAGGATTTTTAAGCCTTTAGACAAATGAGACATGGATTATGTATGTGTGCCATTCAGAGGGCGAATTTTTGTACACTCAGTGTATATCACATAACAATATTTGGAGACTTATGTTCATAGTGTCAGTGGTTCTGTTAATGTGACAGGAGCAATCTTGTTAGTTTATGGGAATAATAATCATACCAGGCAATAAGTAAAACTTCAGTCTAATATCACTAATGGACAATATGGTAATTGTAGACCATTAAATGTCTTAAGCTTCACATGATGTCTCTTAGTGAATTTATGGCCAGATTTTGTTTTATGGCTTTTCACACATTCTTCAACTTTTGATAATTTCCATAATTGCATTTGACATAGCCTGACTTTATTTGGTGCATTAGTGAACGGACCAAACATTCCCGAACCTGTTAAAAGGAATAACATTATGTATTTATTTTATGTGCAAATAAGTGCTGTGTGGTTAGTCAAAGTTGAAACGGCTAAATAATTGATGGTTCTTCTCTGCAATGAAAACATAACACATGCTGCTCTCCAAAACAATTAACGTAGCTTAGCTAACAAACTCTTGAGCAGCGGCACCCGCATAAGCTTTATTAGTCAAACTTGGATCTGCAAAAAGTTGTTACCAACTCTCTAGTACATATCCCATGTTTCCCCAGCAGCACAGTAAGAAACCAGCCATGTTGTCTTACGCTTGACAGATGCAATCTGCTCTGGGATGACTGAATAATTTAAAGTTCTAATGCAGGACCAGCTGGCAGCTGTGACATCCAGACTATACATTCAAATAGCCTTTGTGACCAAACTAGGCTAACTGAGGAGCCTGGCTATCAATATAATCCTGAGTTAGGAGCTTGATCTTGCACTAATAAATGAATTGATGTTTGTGGCACTGTGCTGGTGTCAAAGTTACGCTGCCAATTTACACAACCCTATCTTGTCATTTGAGCCCAAGTATTATTGACATTGGTCCCCCCCCCCCCCCCCCCCCATCTTTCAATTAATCTTTATCGAATCTTGACTCCAGTGACAAATTAGTTAGGGCATTCTCTGCCTCTTATACGGGCTGTCAGCTAATTGCCCTATTATATAATGTCATTCGAGTGGCAAGCATAAAGCCCCTGGATAGTATTTAAAATATCAAGTGGTACAATTGGTTTTATGGAGGTTCAATGACCTCTCCTTGTCAACACACACACACACATGCTGTCCCAGTTATCAATTATGGGTAGTTGAAATGATTCCAAATAGTTAAAACCGAAATTTTACAAAGCTGGTGATTTTTATTTTAAAGGACCAAATCCTTTTATTTTTATGGTGGGCTAACGTGATTGACATTTGGACACAGAGGCTACAGTAGCCTACTTCACAAGAAACGTACGGCACTAGCTCCGACCATTACCTCTCTTGTCTGAGTTGAGCTGCATATCTTTTGCGCATCCACCTCTCTCCTCCAAGAAACGCCCAAACTCTCAAAATCAGTCGTCAGTCACAAGTCTGCTGCTACTGGTGGACGGCTGTGGTGGGCACTCCTACTGTATTTTGGAACTCAAAAGCTTGAACGCGCATATTCCAACTGCACAGTGCTTTGTCAAGGTGCCCTGAAAGCAGTGGGTACGCACTTACCGGTCTACAGTTTCCGCGGGCCAGCGCTGAGATTCACCATTCCCCACAGAGGTCCACGAGATGTCACAACCTACTTCATTACATTAGTAGCAGATTACCTACACCTGACTTCTTGGCGCCGACATTTGTGTGCACATGTGTTCCGTATGGAACCATCAGGATGACTGTTTAGAATAGTTTGATCGCATATAGAAACGTAGGTTACCAGAACATCTTCTCGACGAGTCGGTCCGGGACATCTCTTGCGGCAGTGCGTGTAGGTGCTTGAGACCGAGAAGCACCCGCTCTAGCCCGCAGGAGATTATGTGGGGGCGCTTTCTGACCTCTACTGCATCTTGTCGGTTCTTCTTGTGCATTTCGCCGCTGAGAGGATAGCCGTGTCCCGTTGAGGATGCCTAACAGGTAGGTTTACATTAACCTTTTGTTGGTTAAATTTTATTTTTTATGTACGTGTCATTCATTCCACCAACTAGGCACAGCGCTGTGTTCTGACTAGGCTGTGTTCTGCGGGCAGGTAGCCTAACTACGGAAGCAACGGCTGAATGGATACATTTTACGTTTTCATCCCAAAGTTTGAACAAGTCTCTATAACTTAGTTAACATAATGTATGTTTTTTTTTTTTACATGGGTAAACAATAAGCCTTTGCATTTCCCTCCATATTTTCACCTGTCAGGACAGAGCTAAAACTGACCCGCTAGGCGTCTTCTTTTTTTTGCCCATGTTTTTTTTGTTGACAAGTTTTGCATGCCAATCTTTCCCTCATGTCAGTCTTTAAGTTCACAGGTATGTTCTGTATTGCAGTGTTTCCCAACTCTGGTACTGGAGTACCCACAACAGTACACATTTCTTTGCTGTAACCCGGTGAAGCACACCTGATTCAACTTGTCAACTGATCATGAAGCCCTTGATGAGCTGAATGAGGTGTGTTTATCCAGGGCTACACCAAATGTGTGTACTGTTGGAGATACTCTAGGAATGGAGTTGGGAAACACTGCTGTATTGGATAAAGAGTATACTCTATTTACATCTAATAACTATGTAATAACCTACAGAATTTCAAGGATGTTTCCACAAAGTTCAATTGTAACTTTGTCACCTGTTTATAGGACATTATGTATTCTGAACCTGTGTTTATGCTGTTATTTGCTGCACATTGCTTTATGAATGCCTATAGCAAGTTGTACAGTATATTGTACTATGTAATATAGATGGAGGGCACTCAATGCATTACACAGGCAGCTCATAAAAAATGTTGATGGTACAAAAATTCATAAAGAGAGATTTTGAGATACATTAGTTTTGACATGCATCTTTGTTATAGCAAATCCAAATGGAATCTGATCTCTATGATGTGCAAATAGAGCTCTTAATGTCAGACATTTTCAGATCTTAAAACACATTTTTAATCTGGGCTCCTAGTGATTGGGTAGATGTTGCTCTAAGAGGGTCTGTGCTTTATACACACAAGCGTTAGTGTCCTATAATGTATCCCTCACAGATTTAGGTGGTTGTAGTGCGCCCTAGTTTCTTATCATATACTTCCTATGCCAATGGAATCCATGAGTTTAAAGTGATACCAAAATGCAACAAGCACCAAATCATGCATAACATCAACACTTGGTTTGCACCAAACTATTCTCTCTCTCTCTCTCTCTCTCTCTCTCTCTCTCTCTCTCTCTCTATCTCTCTCTCTCTCTCTCTCTCTCTCTCTCTCTCTCTCTCTCTCTCTCTCTCTCTCTCTCTCTCTCTCTCTCTCTCTCTCTCTCTCTCTCTCTCTCTCTCTCTCTCTCTCTCTCTCTCTCTCTCTCTCTCTCTCTCTCTCTCTCTCTCTCTCTCTCTGTGTGTGTGTAAGCTCTTCTTTGTTCTGTGTGTTCGTCTCTGTGTCTTCTCGTCTTCTGTGGTGATTTACTTTCATTACTGTCTACAGATGCTTTTTGCTGTGTAGATCAGCCTGTCACCATTACTCTGCATTTACTTTCTAATAGGGCTTTTGCAATTAGTTAAGTCTCCAACCTCATCTGTAAAAGTCAGTGGAAACAGACATAAACCACACGGAACAATACCACGTTAGAATCTACACATTGCAGCGCCATGTTGTTGAATGCACAACACGGGTAAAAAGACAACTGCATAACTTCCCTAAGCCATCTGCCTCTGTGTGTTTTCCAGCTCAGTCTTGCACGTACAATGTGGGCACCACTAGTCTTCACTAGAGAGCTCGATATCCTACTCCTCTGGTACTTCTTCAGAAAAACTGCAGAAACTTTAAATCAAGGACGGACCTCATAAAACGAGTGTCTCTCTCCACTCTGCACTCCATCCACTCACCCCCCCACATAGGCAACAGTGCACCACAGGGATGAGTTAGGGGCTGCTGTGTTGTCAAAAGCCTAATTTGGGATAATAAACGCCATGATGGCCGACATCAAGAGACAGCCAGGGCACTATATTGTTGCATTCATCTTAATGACTCCACTGGGTAGGGCTGCAGCAGGACTCCCAGGCAGGAGCTGAAAGCAGGACAGTCTCCGTTGACCTTCGGGAAGAAAAAAAATGGAGCATCCTGCTACTGGCTGATGAAACAACGTGGCTGGCTGGAGAGCTTGCCAAGCACTGTAAAAATCTCAAGAAAGAAAGAGAGCGAGAAATGGAGAATAGCCTTTCACTCAGAGTTTACAGTGTCCTTTACAGTGATTCTCTCAAAACCTCAAGCCAAAGTTAGCTATATTACATTTTATTTTGGCAACAAAAGGAGTACTTGAATGTACACTAGTGCTGAGCAATTATAGTGCTTTTTGAGGAAGTTTCGGTTAGGTTATAAAAAATAATTATGGTTTGCAATTTCGGCTTTTGAGTGTTTTAAAAAAAAAATTAAATGCAATATGTATTATGTGGGTTGAATGCTGCCACAGCACAGAATAAAAATCTGAATAAAAGTCCCATGATGGTAGTGACAGTCCATTACGGCTCATCACTTAACCATCATTTATTCACATTATTTGACTTTAATAAAATATTTTAGTTGTTGTGTATAGTACATTTGTTTAATTTGATGACTTTATTATTTCATTCCAAGTATCTCATCTCTGTAGAACTGCTGCATATGCTCTCAGACAAAATCAGTATTAGTAGTTCTTAAAAGTAAATAAGACATACTTTTAGGACTGCTGAATACTGACTATCAATCACTTAGATCATGTATTTTCAGGTAGAGCTCCCTCACTAAGCAACAGCTGCTCTCTATATAACCTCACAATCAGGCATTCTTTTGTCTCTTCTGTAGCAGGTATAAAATAAACACAGACTGGACAAGTGGATGTGCAATGGATTATGGTCATTGTAGTTAATTACCACATTTTATGCACTAAACTATGTATAATTTTGGCCTGTTGGAAACTACAACTCCTTGCTACATCACACAGTTCAGGCTGGATCTCACAGAAAAAAAAACGAACAAAGTGGAATTCATATAATTGAACTGCAGTTGGTCAATTAGTTGTTTTAAACTGAAAAATAACTGACATTTCTGTGAATTGCTCAGCACTAATGTACACTGAGTGTACAAAACATTAGGAACACCTTGAGTTGCACCCCCTTTTGCCATCAGAACAGCCTTAATTCGTCGGGGCATGGCCCCTACAAGGTGTCGAAAGCCTTCCAAAGGGATGCTGGCCCATGTTGACTCCAATGCCCACAGTTGTGTCAAGTTGGCCGGATGTCCTTTGGTTGGTGGACCATTCTTGATACACACAGGAAACTGTTGAGCATGAAAAACCCAGCAGTGTTGCAGTTCTTGACACACTCAAACTGGTGCGTCTGGCACGTACTACCATACCCTGATATCTTTTGTCTTGCCCATTCAGCCTAATGAATGGCACACATACACAATCCATGTCTCAATTGTCTCTAGGTTTAAAAATCCTTCTTTAACCTGTCTCCCCGCCTTCATCTACGCGGATTTGAAGTGGATTTAACAGGGGACATCAATAAGGGATCATAGCTTTCACCTGGATTCACCTGGTCAGTCTGTCATGGAAAGAGTTCCTGATGTTTTGTACACTCAGTGTATATAGTTTCCAAGCAATATCTAACTTGACCTTGACTACTGACTCTCATTAAGTAAACAAATATAACACACATACAGTAGTGGATATCTACCCCTATAAAGCACCGTGTCATCAATCCTGATCCTTAATAATGGTCAAATACCAACTAGCAGCGATGCCAATTTGAACAGACATGTTTGCTGAACAACAATCGAGATTAATTGCTTGCTTGCAATGCAATTAGGGAGAGAGAGAGAGAGAGAGAGAGGCAAAGGGGTGCTTTTTTTTATTGTATGCGATGGAAAGCTGCTGCGTATGGCGCGGGAATTTGTCACTCCTCTGTGCTGACACCCCTATCTAAGTCGTCTGCCTGTGGCTGGTGAGTTATAGCGAAGGTGACCGTGATCATTATTCACAGACCGATCTGCTCTTCCCTTGCACTCGGTTCCTCTTGGGTCTGATCAAGTGTGCTCTGTTACACCTCCCTGTAATGATTTGCGGAGGTCTGGCTGTGTAACATCTGAAGGACGGCGGCGCGTTTTAGCGCCTTTGAAAACAATATCGTAATCCACATCCATTAGCCATATGGGTTCGATTCTCAGGATGCGTCTGATGCCGTATAGACGCCCTTCCCGACGGTGTACCGCTGGAAACATTATGTTTGATTACATTAGATTTTGTACTTAGCTTTTTTTCCCCTTTTTTCCCTTAGCTTTTTTTTATTTTTATTGCTGAGCTTCCCTTTTAAATGTTCATTTCACATTTTGAAATAAACATGATTTAATTACAAACTGCACAAAATGCACACCATAGTATTGGTCATATGTTGTCGGGTAGCTTTTGCTTCAGGTTTCATAAACAATTGCACGGTATCAGATATTGTATCTATTTTCCTTTGTGTTCGGATGAAAAACAATGGAAGTTACAGCTCTCCCTCTGCGGTACTTGTGGTTTTCAAGCCGTTGAATGAAAATGCAGTATATTACCCCTAGCATGGATCCATATTTACTACCAGTGCTCTGTACTGTGTGTAATTGACTTTGGAATGCATAAATAATTACGCCGACTCGTCTCTGAGTGATGCCTACTCGCTTCCTCGCCATGTTCCTCCTCCCTGTTGCAAGCTCTCACTGCTCATTTGTTTTTCACTGCCTTAAGCCTTATCGTTCCACTAGTCTCTGTTGTAGGCTAAGCCATGATACTGCACCTCTAGCAGTGTTTCTGTAAAGAACAACAGATTTTCTGAGCTGTGGCATACAGTACAGTGAGTGACGAATAATGTGTGTACTGTACTGTACGCTCAGTGTAATGGAAGGTCCAATGCAGGTCAGTGTTTCCCCTAGGATTTTTTCCAGCAGTGGTTGCAAAGTTAGTGTAGGGAGAGCTTTGGCTTGGAAGTGGGCGTGGCCGACCATTTTAGAGGGCCTTCTACTGGCCACACAATAGCTAAATTCCTACAATTATACATATTTTGCCATGTAGCGGAGACAACATTTGACAGTTTTAAAGCATGCTTTAAAATTGTAAGGGCTCTACACCAACTTTTTCCACTTGTGGCACTGGTGCAACCAACTTCTTCAGTTGATGGCACCAGCACACGATGAGGTCGCTCCATTTCTTCCGAAGTTAATAACCTGACCTGTGTTCTATAATGTAGCTGCGTTCCATACAGAGCCAGGATGATAATGGCTAGCAATCTTTTAAATTAGCATGACCTTGCAGGGCTTGACATTCAGGTAAATTTGGGCCCACAAATGCTGATGCTCCAGATACTCAACTAGTCCAAAGAAGGCCAGTTTTATTGCTTCTTTAATCCGAACAACAGTTTTCAGCTGTGCTAACATAATTGCAAAAGGGTTTTCTAATGATCAATTAGCCTTTTAAAATGATAAAATTTGATTATTTTACACAATGTGCCATTGGAACACAGGAGTGATTTTTGCTGATAATGGGCCTGTGTACGCCTATGTAGATATTCCATATAAAAAAATATTCCATGTCCAGCTACAATAGTCATTTACAACAGTAACAATGTCTACACTGTATTTCTGATCAATTTGATCTTATTTCAATGGACAAAAAGGGGATAGCTAGTGTATCCCTCTTTCGACTCTTATTGGATGTACATAGATAATGTATTTTCACTTACTGCATCTGCATGCATGTTGCCTTCTCGCTGTTGCACAATTTCGTTCGTGTGCTGGTTGCTCGTTCTAAATAGTATAATCTAATCTGCGGTTTTGTAGTACTCAAGACTGGTCTCGAGTCCACATATTGAGTGTCTCGGTCTTGTGTCTGATACATTTGTACTCGGTCTTGACTCGGTCTCGGACAGTGAGGACTCGTCATTTCTTCCCTAGAGCAGCAGTGTAAAAAACTCAGAACTATCAGCTTCCATTTAGTCAGCGCATAAAACGGCTTCGCCAGGCCAAATATATACACTCTTTTCTTGAAACATTAATATGTCTGTAACTGATAAGGCTATTAAGGCCTTATCAGTTATAGACATGTTTGCGTAGTGGCGAACCTATAGGACTTCAGTGTGTGGCAGGTTGGTGATTCTGAAAGGACTGCAACCGTAATACCAGCGCACTCATGTAGGAGAATGCACTTTTTTTGTAAAACACAAAGAGCCAGTGTGTAGTGGAGGGTATACGCAGGTATAAACTGTATGCCCACTTTCTTTTCAGTGGATATTGCGTATATTCACTTCTTAATCATTACTAATGCATATCAAAGTAATGTAGTGGAGGTATACGACATCAATTATGTAGTACAATAGAGAAATTATGCACAAAGTAGGCTACACAATCGCAAAGCACGTGAAATATACACGCCTAGTTTCAGCGGAATATCCTCTACAGGCAGCAAGTGTTCAGCTCTCAACTGGTTTTGGCATGGAGCATGTAGCCGGTAGGGTAGGAAAGACCTTTCAATTTATTCTACCTACCAGTAAATGCTAACTAAGGCAACAATGGGTATTTAAACCAGGTATTGAAAAAGTTTAGTCCGAACTGTTGGTGAGTAGACGACTTGTGATGTGCAATTGTCATCATGTGCTGTTTGCATCAGGGGGGTAGACATGGATGGGCCTGGATGGACACAGGCCCACCCAGTGGAGAGCCACTATTACTTCCCATTGCAAAAAGCATTTCACATTTAGCACACAAAGTAAACGGTGACCTAAAGTTTAAACTGGAACTGATAGCATTTTAACTACTTTGTCTGTTTCATATCTACAATCATAATATCACTCAAAAATATCACATTTCCAGTTTCCGGTCCTGGACAAGACATATGTTTTAATTCTGTTTTATTTGCTGCAGTGTCTAACGATGCTGGGCCAAATGTGCACCGCCCTATGGGACTCCCAATCACGGCCGGCTGAAATACAGCCTGGAATCGAATCAGGGTCTGTAGTGACACCTCTAGCACTGAAATGCAGTGCCTTAGACCACTGTACCACTCGGGAGCATAAAGTGTCTCTTTTCAGCATTAGTTTTAAATAAAAGTTTAGATCTAGCAAAAAACTGTTGTGCATTTAAAAAATATATTTAAAGCCCTCCTTCCCCCTTCTAAGGCTCATGCTGTCTCATGCTTGTGAATTAACTGATAAACATCAAGTTCTATCTTCCTCTGCGGCTGAGTCCAGGGTATCAAGTCTCCAGCCTGACCTCTCTGTTGACAAAAATGATGAGAGCAGCGTCTGTTTGTTGTCTGTCAGAGCAGACAGACAGACAGACAGACAGACAGACAGACAGACAGACAGACAGACAGACAGACAGACAGACAGACAGACTATATGTGATGGGTTTTTCCCCCTCTGTGGCGTGTCGAGTTACATCAGGGTTCAGCAGTTTATATATATTTTTTGCATTACTGCGTCTCTGCCGAAGCTTGACTATAAAAAAGATAAAGGTTTATTGATGTGCTTGGAAATGATGCCATAGCGTAAAAGTTGATTTACTTAAGTCATTCTGACCAGAATTAGGGTAGACTAATGGCAGGCATAACTAAATGACAGTCAGGTTCATCAATTTCACGGAAAGCACTTTCCCCACCATGGCCACCGGGAATGAGGGCCGGGGAAAGGGACCACATTTCTCTTCTTCAACTCTGCTGTTTCATGCTTGTCAAATAATGCTGGCGAAGGAAAACCTAATGGAATACTGAAGGATTTCACCATCAACATATAAGAACTAACGTTACCTTACAAATGGCATCAAAAACAATACCAGCAAGTCATATGTCTGGATTAGTGTTTATTATATGGACTTGAGAGGATTTGTCTTGATTCATGCTACTGAAACAACATCCTATTCTTGGCAAAGATGACAGTTTTAAGGATGTCTGTCAGTTTCTTTTTTTATAAAGTGACAGAGTACACACGTAACTTGGGCCACACAGTCTGACAGCGGAATGCAAAACAAAGTGATAGAAAAGCGTGACTAATTTTGAGCTGCTATCCACCGCTATCATTTAGTGGTTGCATCTCCCTATAACATTTCTGTCTCTGGCAGGGCCTTGGCAACCACTGTCTCTGGTAGGGCCTTGGCAACCACTGGCAACCACTGTCTCTGGCGGGGCGTTGGCAACCACTGTCTCTGGCAGGGCTATGCATCCCCTGCAGGGCTGTGGATGGTGTGCTGCAAGATTTACTGCACTGTACCATTTTAAAGATTCAAAATCTTTAGCACCCAGGGACGGAGACAATAAGCATGAAATACTTAGCAGTGTTGGCAGAGCGTAGTGTGTGCCGTGGACCTTGTTTCTTTACCACTGGTTCCTCTCGGGTTCACCAGGATTGCTGAGGCTATTTCTTGTGAAAAGATCAGCGTTGACAATTTTCCGTTGAGTGTTTTCGGAGGCAGTCATACAGCGGAATTGGCTTCAAGCTCAAGTATGTTGAGTTTAATATTGCTATTCTGCAGCAGGAAATGACCTGCGATGGCATAGATGGATCCAGGCAAGTGAAAATGGAGGAGTTGACAACTTTATTAAAATCAAAAAGTATTGAGATACACAGCCAGTGAGATTCAAGTTTCTTGGGGGAGCAGTGTACTACAAATCTGCTCTGATTCAACCCTGAGTTTGCATCCACAGCCAAAGTCATCTAGGCATCTGCCTAGCTTATCGATCCATCTGGGAGACACTACTAGTGGCGGCCAGGAGAGGTCAACCTCAAACACGGAGAGACAGGGAGAGGGGCTTTGAGTGCTGGGTGTCAGTCAGTCTAGTGCGGCCTGGCTGAGCCACGGCGAATGACAGGGGTGAGGAGTAATCTGAATCGGTCCCCTGACAGAGAAAAACACACAGCAGCAGGACCTTCTCTTTCTCCAGTCTCTCTCCAGTCTCTCTCCAATCTCTCTCCACTGTGAGTTATAGGCGGCAGTTATCTGATGGAGCACTTAGTTGCTGGTGGAGCCTTGTTTTCAAGTATTCTTTTCACTCACGTTGTATCGATCCCTGTTGCCAAAGTGTTAATGATGAGTCATACTATTAAATGTTATGACCCACACCGTATTCAATTACCCCCCTTTCTTATAGAGATGGGCCCTTGTAATTAAGGTCTAAACAGCGGCACTTAGAAAAGAAGAACAGCAGGCAACACAAAATTACCCAGATAGCCTTCACACTGATACCAGAAGAGAATAAATTAGGCAGCAGAGCAGATCTAAGGCAGTGTAAGTTTATAGTTCTATTTTTCTTATTATCGGTTTCTTTCACTAAAAGAGACTAATGCTTTGGTGAAACTAGTGAAATAAAATACTGGTGTGAAACCGACAGGATAATCATTTACGGGATTTAATGAGAGGAGTATATACTTAAAAAATGTATACAGTGTGGCATTTGCTCAGTTGACTTTAGGTTGTGTAGGGAATGTGCAGTCACAGGGGTATATGTAATGCCCAGGGCCTCCGGTCAGACGAAGGGTTTTATTTACATGAATAATTGAATGTAACAAGGCGGTGTGGGACACAGTTGTGTAAAGGCAAAGTGCTGCTGTTATGAGCTTATCATCACTAGAGACACAGTGAAAAGATTGTAAAGGAGTTAGTTAGTTAGCGTCTTTTGGCTATACGTTTTTTTAAGTAAATGTAAAGAGTGTTAAAGTTCTATGTTGAATTCTAATGACTTGCTGTATGGAGGAATAAGACGATGAAGGCGATGGGATATTCTGTTCAGTGGGCTGGCCCACTACGTCTAGATTTGTTGTGTCAAGCTGGAGGCTGGGTTACGTTCATCTAATAATTCACAGGACCAGAGTCAACCAAGGGTGATTTTAGATTGAAATTGGCACGTTTGGATGTCTCTAGGGTAGTCTAACTTCTCACAGGAACAGAGTTGGAACGCCCTGCTACCCACTTAAATGATGTTTTCTGAGAAATGTATTATCTGTTGACCCAGGGTTGCTTCATCTAAACATGTTTTTCTAATTGCATAGGAACAGCCATCCTTTCAACCATGACAACATCTTGATGTTTGATCTGCGGTGTTTAAGTGGATCAACGATCGTAAGTGGGATTGATTTTGTTTGCAGGCAGCATCACGAACACAAGGACCTGGTCCACATGATTTGGGAATATTCTTCTGCTAGCGCCTCTGAAATTGATTCATTTGATAGCCAGTTTGCTCTCTGACTCTCTGAGTGAGGGCAGGCTTCTCTCCTCATAAGTGTATTAGATTCTCAGGACAGTCTTGTCTGATCGAGCATTCAGTCCACCCTGTAGCAGCCCGAGGGGCATTAATAGGAATTGTATCGGAGGCCATGAAGGCTGTGAAACTGGAAAGTTTCTGCTGTCAAAAGAGCAAAATCCCATGAATATTCTATTGGTCTCATGTAGCAGAGCGAGGGTGCTACAGCATTCCTTTAGTCATAAATTAGCCCACGGGGCATGGGCACATAGAGTGACAGTCAGAGCTAGCATCCACGTCACAGCCCTGAAACACTCAGTCAGAACATCGGCATTGGCTTTGGTTTGACGGACCTGACTCCAGTGCTACCGTGTCACCAGTATAAGAGAACTCTGCTGTTGAGGAAGCTGTTTTTGAATATACTATTGGACCTATTGCATGTATTTGAATAAGATATTCAACATTAGACTAATGCAATAGACTGCGGGCCTGTCTGAAGCCCGGCAGGGGAATGAGGTGCTCTTAGATCAGATATGTTAGAACAATGCCTTTGGGAGAGTCGGGATTTAAAATGGATAAAACCAGGATCCTAGATTTTAGTGATGTTTACAGTTCTGCGTGACAGGAAAAAAAAGGTAATGTCCAGTAGAGGTCGACCGATTAATCGGACTGGCTGATTAATTAGGGCCGATTTCAAGTTTTCATAACAATCGGGAATCGGTATTTTTGGACACCGATTTGGCCGATTTTTTAAAAACTTTTTTATTTTTACACCTTTATTTAATCTTTATTTAACTAGGCAAGTCAGTTAAGAACACATTCTTATTTTCAATGACGACCTAGGAACGGTGGATTAACTGCCTTGTTCAGGGGCAGAATGACAGATTTTTACCTTGTCAGCTCGGGGATTCAATCTTGCAACCTTACAGTTAACTAGTCCAACGCTCTAACCACCTGCCTCTCATTGCACTCCACGAGGAGCCTGCCTGTTTCGCGAATGCAGTAAGCCAAGGTAAGTTGCTAACTAGCATTAAACTTATCTTATAAAAAACAATCAATCAATCATAATCACTAGTTAACTACACATGGTTGATGATATTACTAGTTTATCTAGCGTGTCCTGCGTTGCATATAATCGATGCGGTGCGTATTCGCGAAAAAGGACTGTCCTTGCTCCAATGTGTACCTAACCATAAACATCAATGCCTTTCTTAAAATCAATACACAGAAGTATATATTTTTAAACCTGCATATTTAGCTAAAATAAATCCAGGTTAGCAGGCAATATTAACCAGGTGAAATTGTGTCACTTCTCTTGCGTTCATTGCACGCAGAGTCAGGGTATAAGCAACAGTTTGGGCTGTCTAATTTGCCAGAATTTTACGCAATTATGACATAACATTGAAGGTTGTGCAATGTAACAGGAATATTTAGACTTATGGATGCCACCCGTTAGATAAAATACGGAACGGTTCCGTATTTCACTGAAAGAATAAACGTTTTGTTTTCGAAATGATAGTTTCCGGATTCGACCATATTAATGACTAAGTCTATGATTTGATAGAGCAGTCTGACTGAGCGATGGTAGGCACGAGCAGGCTCGTAAGCATTCATTGAAAGAATAAACGTCTTGTTTTCGAGATGATCGTTTCCCGATTCGACCATATTAATGACCTAAGGTTCGTATTTCTGTGTGTTATTATGTTATAACTAAGATTATGATTTGATAGAGCAGTCTGACTGAGCGATGGTAGGCAGCAGCAGGCTCGTAAGCATTCATTCAAACAGCACTTTCGTGCATTTGCCAGCAGCTGTTTATGACTTCAAGCCTATCAACTCCCGAGATTAGGCTGGTGTAACCGATGTGAAATGGCTAGCTAGTTAGCGGGGTGCGCGCTAATGGCGTTTCAAACGTCACTCGCTCTGAGACTTGGAGTAGTTGTTCCCCTTGCTCTGCATGGGTATCACTGCTTCGAGGGTAGCTGTTGTCAATGTGTTCCTGGTTCAAGCCCAGGTAGGAGCGGGGAGAGGGACGGAAGCTATACTGTTACACTGGCAATACTAAAGTGCCTATAAGAACATCCAATAGTCAAAGGTATATGAAATACAAATCGTATAGAGAGAAATAGTGCTATAATTCCTATAATAACTACATCTTCTTACCTGGGAATATTGAAGACTCATGTTAAAAGGAACAACCAGCTTTTTCATATGTTCTCATGTTCTGAGCAAGGAACTTAAACGTTAGCTTTCTTACATGGCACATATTGCACTTTTACTTTCTTCTCCAACACTTTTGTTTTTGCATTATTTAAACCAAATTGAACATGTTTCATTATTTATTTGAGGCTAAATAGATTTTATTGATGTATTATATTAAGTTAAAATAAGTGTTCATTCAGTATTGTTGTAATTGTCATTATTACAAATATTTTTTTTATTTTTTAAATCGACCGATTAATCGGTATCGGCTTTTTTTGGTCCTCCAATAATCGGTATCGGCGTCGAAAAATCATAATCGGTCGACCTCTAATGTCTAGTGTCTCAGGCATAATCTCTTCAGAGCCAGAAAAATAAACGCTGCAGCAAACACTATTACTAGCAAAAGATCATAACCCTTGAGCAGAACTTTCAGGGACCTTGGCTTAAAGTACTCTGAGGCGAAAACTCTTGTTACTTTTGCTCAAACTCATGTTTCTCACTCGGCCAATTTGTGTCTGAACCCTCTCCAGGCCTGGATGTCGACTGATGTCAGAACGTGCAGTGCCCTCGCTCGACAAGAACACACTCACTTAATGTCTTTCACTGTCAGATCGCACAATTACAAATGCTCCCCTTTTCTCTACGTTTTGGAGCACCTGCTCAAGTATTAAGGTGCAAGGTCGTCTCGTGGTTATTCTCTTAATCGAATAAAGTGGAAACAAGCACTCTCAATGGCAGTGTTCAATTCCGGAATATTTCAGTGTAAAAACAGCTGAAACTGTTTCAGTGCACCTCTTGTACACCTCTGCTCTCTCAGATGCACACACAATGCATCATGACTTTTTTTTTTAGGATAGAATGAGGTGGGAGTTGGGCCTGGTACAAGTCACGCACGGTACAGTACATCCTCAGGGATGTAACCTACATCTTTTTTTATCCTCCCGGAGCTGCATAGAACAGCTTCTTCTTACCGTTGCCTCGGGTGTTACGTAAACATCTCCGAGTTTCCCCGTCATTGTTGTTTTGACATTTATACGTTTGCACATTGTAAGCACGTTTCCGCGAGGAAACTCAAAATGGGTATATAGTCCTTTCCTGGGTGCCACTGAATGGTTGTACCGGGTCTCTCTCTCTCTCTCTCTCTCAAATGGCGTTTTCCTGAAATGTGTCAAATCTCACAGGGCTCAATTATAAGTGTTGAAGGAAACAGAGGGACTGGTGTTTTCAGTCTTCAAAGCTGTTCTGCTGAGTTCCTGCTTTCTCTGTTTACTTCACTGCATGAGCCAACCCGTTTGCCCTTTCAGCAGCATACTATTGTGTTTTTATTCCCAAAAATGATATATCATCACATTTGCTGGGTTTTCTTTCAAAGCTACAATGCTAATTATTATTTCCCATCATAAGCAGAAATCTGACCTAATGCTAATGCGCCAAAACACGTGAATGCAACAACGAGCGCAGCGCTGTAACTATATAGTACAGAAAAGTCCACATTCAAGCACAACACTGTTTTTAATTGCTCCACAACTTACCCGTATTCTCCACAACTTACACATATTGTTCGTCTTAACACAATGCATGCACATAGATGTATATTATTCATTCTGTCATGTTTCTCTCTGTGTTTTGGGGTTTGGGGGGGGGGGGGGCAGCAGAAAGAAAGGCCTGTAGAATAACAGTTTGCTTTGAGCACCGGAGCTGATGACCTCAGGGTCAACAAATGCATTGACAGATTATAGGTGCTCTCCGTCTCCGACACCCACTCCCGTTGAGCAGCAGACAGCCGAGCATCTCCCATGATTAGGTGCAGCCTCAGCGTCGCGAGCACATTGGAGATGGAGGGGAGGAAGGTAGGGAGACGGACGAGGGTGGGGTGTGGGGGTTTGGGGGGAGTTGCAGCAAGCGAGGCCATCCATTCTGGAGATCCAGCTATCGCCTGGATCAGTAGATCTAGTGAATAGATGAGTGTCCTGACCTAGAGCAATGTCCTGCATACACCACTGACCTGGCACATCGGTCTCTGGAGTAACGCTATGCTTTTACATTGATATTAATGAGGTCCCACTGTATGCGTGCATATATATGCAGCAGGACATGTAGATATAGTAGTTCCTCTGTAAGCAGTCTCAATCCCCTTACTCAGCTGTCGTATGACTGTACTGATAGGAAAGCTAATCCACTGGTAACTCTGGGGATTGAATTTCTGGGACCTACACGCTCTCAGTTACCGTGTAATACCAGTTGTAGTGGGAGGGAGTATAATCTGTCGCTACACAGCATAACGTCTGAGTTTCCAATTATCTTGTTGCCTCTTCCTGGGTTGGACAGAGAATTATCTGTCCCTTTCCAATGGAGAGATCAGAGACTTTTGAATGATTTTTAAATGCAAATCTGAATTGTTGAGTAATATCGGTAACAGCGAGTAGACATATTGATATATCCTCTGGCTATTTGTCCAGAGGCAGGTAAAGCTCTTCTCTAAAGAGTTAGAGACTTATATTTAGCTTGTGATCCATGATGGTGAATATGTGGCCCGTGCAAACACACAGTCCCAGAGGTATGATCATTTCCCACTCGACTGATCCTGCCTTATGGGGCTCACACCTTCACGCTCCACATAATGAGCCCACCTGTGACATCATTAACTCGTGCAGCTCACCCTTTAGGCTACCTATCGGGGGTTTTCAATTTTGCTGCATCATCTACATACATTCATTACATCCTCTTCAAGCAATATGTATCGGTTTCATCAGCAGCCATATAATAGGGCATAGCCTTAAATACTATTGAATACATGTATTTACATTACAGTGTTAGACCATTGGCAGTTCAGTTAGTGGCGTGGATGGAGGAATGGATGAACAGACCTCCCTCCTGGACTGTGTAGGACAGGCTGCAGTATCCTCCGGGATCTATGGCTGAGTGAAGAAGTCTTTAGGGCTGCTGTCCGTGGTGCTGATTCAGCCCAAGGAGAGGAGCAGGGAAAGCAATCACTCCAGAACTCTGACTCAACTATAAACATTTCTACTAGTGGAGATACTTATTTGCTTTTTGTCAATATAAGTCAGTTTATGTATGAGGGGAACAGAGGTATGAGTTACTCAATGATGTCCTGTATTGATATTGAGATCTATGCCCTTTTTGTATTTTGGATATCAGGTGTTCTTTTACGCCAAATATTTCCCCGAGCAGCTCCCAAGTTGTTCATTCGTAGTGCTACTCATCTGCGCAAATAGATTGAGTTATTTTTCAAAGGCCTGCCGTTTGTATCAGAAAAACGCTGCATCACACTATTTGTTCAGCAGAATTAAATCCACCAGAGACGTGCCTCTGTGTCAAAATGGATTTGCTGCTCCGTGATTTGTGGGATCGGTAGCAGCCTCTTAACACAATTTCACGGAACAGGAGATTATTGATAACAAGCCATGAATATAATGGCCGGCTGCTGCGAGCGTGGTCAGTGAGGAGGGAAGTGTCATGCATTGGGAAGATTGATGCAGGCCACGCTGTGGGAGGTCAAACGCATTTCCAGAGCCGTGGCCAGGAAGCCACGGCCAAGGTAAAACTCTACATGTACGTATTGCATTTATAATATATCCTGTCAGGCAGTTCTGCACTGGGCGCCCAATGCAAGGAGAGAATGTTGTAAATAAACACATTGATATGAGATATGTGTTATACAGCTCTGTCTAGACACGATAAAGCCATGAAAAGTATACGCGATATTGTTGTACAGTATCTGCAACTCAAAGCAAATGGATGACTATCAACCGTCGGGTTATGAGGCAAAGTTTATATGAGCTCTGTTATCATTGGAATGCATGTTTATACCTCGCTGTAAATAAACCAATGGCAACAGTGGCCATGGTTAGATGAGCCGCCGTAAAAACCCGCAGAATCCTATTAAATTTTTTATAAAAGCAGCCATGTTTTATGAAGCCAACTCCACTCAATATTCAAGGTTCATAGCTTGGCATTGGGACTTGGGAGGGAGCAGCTGTCAGGCTCTTATTACAAAGGCTGTTGCACTGTACAATAACAATCCATATATCTCAGAGACCTCCACATTGAAGTCGACGTCTCGTGTATCCCATCTCACCGAAAACAAGTTTTCCTTTTGATGTCACTTGTTCCCATCAACAACCTCTCCTGTGATACCTGAAGAGCTAGATCCTTCTGTTGAGCTTTGATTGGATACTGTGTGGTGCCCTGCCTCAGAGACGACGTTCACCTTCCAGACAACACAATAACAACTGAAACAGAGCTGTCCACACTTCTAGCACTTCTAACCCACCTGAGCTTTCATTTTCTGCTGTGCTGGGTTCCTTAGCTAGTGATGCATCAGAGCACACAGCATGCACAAAAAGGCCTAGCTACTTCATGGGAATAGCTGTTGCCTTGGCTCTGGCGGTACGTTTGGCTGAGTGTGTGATTTGATGTACTCCGTGGCCCCAGCTGATGCACTCTTCATTATTTGTCAACACAGCAAAGCATGACTTATTAATGACTTCTTCACGGTTTATTAAGCTCACCGTCAAAACACTTCATTGGGGACTTTTTGGGTGAAAAGTTCCACTCTTCACATCCCACTGATTGACAAAACTCTTCCCAGCTGAAGGATCTAGAAATGAACTCTCGACGGGGTCCCTCCTTGAAAACAGTCGTGTTTGCTTTACTCGCAACACCTGAGTCACTGCCTCAACCCTGTGTAATCGAAACGATAATTCGGTGAGCTTGATCATCACATAAGAGGAAATGACTTCTTATGTGCAGTTTGCTTGCTGCATCTTGAGGCAGATTGTTTATGATATTGCAGTGCTGTGTTTGCTGTATCGATCAGGCTTGGTCACCCATTATGGTCACCCATCGCCATTCATCCTTTGGCCTGTAGATGTCCATTTGCAGGGCCTCCCAGTTGATGATTTAAACAACCTACAGTTATCACCGCCTCAACAGTGAGTGGCGGCCATGCCAAATGGGCCCACAGCTAGCCAGAAGAAGAAGTGCAGTGTGGCTCCCCTTCCCTGCCACCTCATAACAGGAGGCTTCCATTAAGAGGGCCTTCATATTTTAGGCATGGCTCCCCTCCTCTGCCCCTTCTATCCCCTCCAGTCTCTCCTGTAGGGTGGTTGTCAGCTTTATGGATGTCACTTGCTCTTGGAGCAGATCATCTGGAGGTGTGTGTCATGGTCGTCCTCCTCTTCATCTGAAGAGGAGAGGCGAGATGGATCGGAAGACCAAAATGCGGCGTGGTAAGTGTCCATGGTAAATCTTTAATCAAGAAAGTACTGAACACTGAAAACTATACAAAACAATAAACAAATGACGACCGTGAAGCTACAAAATAGACCTGTGCTGACACAAGCCACTAACATAGACAATCACCCACAAACAAACAGTGCAACCCAGGCTACCTAAGTATAATTCTCAATCAGAGACAACTAATGACACCTGCCTCTGATTGAGAACCATACTAGGCCGAAACATAGAAATACCCCAAAACATAGACTGCCCACCCAACTCACGCCCTGACCATACTAAATAAATACAAAACAAAGGAAATAAAGGTCAGAACGTGACAGTGTGAGACTATAGCTTTACTTAAGAGGAGTCTCTCTCTCTGCCCTCTCTCCTCTCTCTGCCCTCTCTGCACTGAGGTCTGACAGACAGATGTTCTTTTCTTGAACCTGTTTACTCGTTGGGCTCAGAGCCATTGAAGCCAAGTTTAGCACTTGCTTGTTACTTTGCCTGTGGCAATGTCTAGACCAGCTCCCTCCTCCAACACATTCACCAGTCTGCTTCCTCTGCTCATTAAGCTTGTCTGGTGTTCATAAAAAAAACAAAAAACAGAATACGTTTAAAGATAGTTGGCAGGCATAGATCTCCCGTTCAGAGTGATTCACTGTAAAACAAAGTTAGATGTCAAATCTGTGATCAGATGGATATGTGGAATTATCATGGGCCTAGTTATACAATGACAACCCAGAAGCTTTTCTGACGTTTTTTATTTTTGCGCTCAGAGACAAACAAGATCATCTCATCAATTGAGAATGACATCATGTTGCTACATCTCAGCTCAAGTGATCAAAGAGGAGAGAAAACAAGCTAATTGGATCTCGTCAGGGAAATCAGGTAGGGCGACAGATACGGTGTGGAATGCAGTTCAAAACATGGAAAATACTGTCTGGATGTATAGAGCTGGGTTTGTATCACTCAAACAGGCAAAAGAACGTGGGGAAAATGCAGACAGTGCTGCATTTCAAAGTCTTTGTGTCTGGGAAATAAATATGCAAAATGATGATGTTTAGGGTGCTTCATGAAGTGTTTTAGAAAAGTGATGTTACGTACAGGGAAATGAATGTGGGCTTGTGACATGCCAGTGACTCTGGTGCACTCGATCTGGAATGGGAAACTTTGTCGGGGGTGGGGGCCACAAAAACCTTAACTCATCATGAGGGGCAGGAGTGGTTCCCAGGTCTGCGTACCCACATCCATACCCACACATGCAGTCAGAGCCCTAGCCTTTTTGGCGGGCCCTAACCTCTCCCTCAACCAACCGCCTTTAGAGTTCTGCCACTGGTCTCTCGCTGAACTGCAGGGAACATAAGCTGTGGCAGAGAACATCTGACAGACTGTCACTTTAACTGGGAGGTGAGGCGCTATGAGTAAACCCCAGCAGCAGTTTTAGAGTTTATTTCCTGCTATTCTACACATTTTGCCACGGGACGGAGAGAAGATTTAGCAATTTGATGCACGTGATGATCTGTGGTTAGGCTAGCTTTAACTTCATTAAAGAGCACTTTATGTTGCCACTTTCTATAGGCTGGAAGAGCAAACCAAAAAGGAACCTATCGTTAGGCCGGCTTACTGCTGAGTCTTACGGAGTCTGAAATGTGTGAGAAACGGAGCATCCAGTGGCAGTGGACAATGCATGCCAAATGGCCAAAAAGCTCTCAGTCTCACTGAGGAATTAGACGCTCATCCACGTTCTCCAAACGGCAAATTGGAAGTTGCTCTAAAAAAATGTGTTACTACTGCTCCTCTGTATTGTTCCATTTCTCCAAACATCACATTTCAAAGTTACGGGTTATGTTTAGCCAGTCATTCCCGAATGGTTAAGAATTTGTTCTTAACTGACTTGCCTAGTTAAATAAAGGTTAAATAAAAAAAATAAAAAAGGGTTAAGTCATTTCAGATGGTTAAGGGTTAAGTTTAGCCAGTCATTTCAGATGGTTATGGGTTAAGTTTAGCCAGTCATTTCAGATGGTTAAGGGTTAAGTTTAGCCAGTCATTACAGATGGTTAAGGGTTAAGTTTAGCCAGTCATTACGAATGGTTAAGGGTTAAGTTTAGCCAGTCATTTCAGATGGTTAAGGGTTAAGTTTAGCCAGTCATTTCAGATGGTTAAGGGTTAAGTTTAGCCAGTCATTACAGATGGTTAAGGGTTAAGTTTAGCCAGTCATTACGAATGGTTAAGGGTTAAGTTTAGCCAGTCATTACGAATGGTTAAGGGTTAAGTTTAGCCAGTCATTTCAGATGGTTAAGGGTTAAGTTTAGCCAGTCATTACGAATGGTTAAGGGTTAAGTTTAGCCAGTCATTTCAGATGGTTAAGGGTTAAGTTTAGCCAGTCATTAAGAATGGTTAAGGGTTAAGTTTAGCCAGTCATTTCGAATGGTTAAGGGTTAAGTTTAGCCAGTCATTACGAATGAATGGCTAAACTAAAGGGTTAAGCTTTGGGATAGGGTTAAAAAAAAAAAACAGGGTTCACAACTGGGATCGAACACACAACCTTCTGACCTGAGGTCATGGTGTTACATCCATCCATCACCCCTGTCCACAGCACCCTAGCCTACTTGATTGTAATTGCGCTCACTGTTGCCCCTAGTGGCCTGTTTTGAAGGCATTTCCCGACGTCGTCAGGACATCTATCTTCAACGGCCTGGTGGAAATGGCACACTACTCCTTATATAGTCCTCTACTTTTGACCAGAGCCGTATGGGTCCCGGTGGAAAGTAGTGCACTATTCAGGGAATAGGGCGCCATTTGGGACACCCACGGAGTCTCCCTCCCAGCCTCCTTTCCTCTACTGTCAGTCTGCCTGTCAGTGAAAACTCCCTTATCTCTAATGAACACTTGCAGCTAGCGTTTTAAAAGCTTTCTCATCTGCCGTGGGAAAGAAGAAGAAGAAGAAGAAAGAGATGCTGCTACTCACTTACCGTCAAGCTTCCTGTGTGCCCTCATTCTTGTATCTTCTCTGAGGCTGCCCCATCCCCATTGTGGGTAAACATCAGATTTTATGCCGTTGGGTTGTGACTTCAAGTGGTGCATAACATTTGGATGATATGGGAGCCACGGTGCTGCTGACTACTGATGGCTTTGCTCTTTGCTGTAAATAGGGAATCATATTTACCAATAGCCCAAAATGTCTACACAAGACATATGCCGCAATATAGGAGCAGCTAATGCAGTGAGATTCACAGTGCTGGTTGATCCATAGCAGTTGCCCTAATGAATGTATTTTGGACACTGACACAGATTACTGACTGAATCACACAATGAGTGGGAGATCTCCCAGATCAGCTCTATCTAGGAGTAATTAACACGTAGACACCGAGGACTTGGCCTGACAATTTTATCAGCCACATCTCACACATTTATTGATTCATACTCTCCGGTGTTTGCCATTTCAACTGCATAAACTCTGCCTTGAATGCTGACATTTAGATGTAAAAAAAAAAAAAAGATTTCTTAAAACACATACCTGCTTTTAGTTTTTACCAGAAAACCGAATACTTTAACATAATCGACAAACAAACACGGGAGGCAGAATAGCATTTGCATAATTTGACTTTGATTGGCCACTTCTATGTCAGAGAAAATTCCTTGAGCTCAGATCATTAGCATAAATCACTTACAAAGCCTGATGCAGCAGAAATAAAAGGGAGAATGAAGGATGAAAATGGAATGATTATGGGTTTCTCAGAGTGAGGCTATCTCTGCTAGACAGACTGCCGGGTGTGAGTGCTGCTATCACAGATGTGTTGCTGCCAGCCAACTGAAGAACGAGTGGAGAATGGTAGAGGAAAGAGAGAGAGTCAGTCAGTCCGGGGTTGACACAGTGAACATGGTAGTCGGACTTTCAAAGCGGGGCATGGCAGCTCTCACGGCCCTGCCTCTGTCGTTGTGACAGTACCAGTGACAAGGCTGCAGCTGTAGTGTGGTTTGATTGACTCTACGCCATGTGGAAATGATCAATGCTATCGCATGTCACAGGTCCTGCTCTGAGAACACATCACCCACATCAGATGCCCCCGTGCTATACAACAGTCCCCTCGGAGACAGGACCCCCGGTTGTACTGTCTTTGGTTTCCGATGTCCTATCTATGGTATCTATCACAATGGATTTAAGGTATGTCAGTGGATTTAATCCCATTGACTAGTGCTGTGATGCCATTGAAGATACAGCCCCGATTGGGGTTTACTACTACCAAGTTTATAGTTTATTATATACCCAGTAAAATAAAACTGGTAAAGTATTTCCTGTTCCCATGAATATCTCTCATGAAGTACAGCATGCCACTGGAGGTAGACCAACCCAAGCTGAAGTTCAAAGCCACTTAGTCTTTATGATTCACAGCAGGCTATCCTTATGGGTCTGTACGCTGGCCACATAAAGAACTGCCCTGTGTTTTACTGCCCCAGTTTAAAGGCATCGGTATGAAACTATGTAGCTACTAAGAGCTACTCTTTTTGCTGGTCAGTAAGCGTGTGGCACTGGCAACAGCTGATAAACCGGGAGGCTGATGAGATGAAGCCTCGGCCAGCTGCTGCACTGTGTCCGTGCTGCTGTTTGAAGGCTGTCAGTTTTACAGCTGACCTTGAGCAGAGCTCCGCACAGTAATTTATGGCAAATAATGTTCTAAGGAGACCCATTTCCAAGATTCACTGTCACTTCACACTAAACGATCACTCTGCCTCCAAAGACAATCTTCACTCCTGACAGGGCAATCCCATAAAAAAATATTGACCGGTCACCTGGGTGTCCTATCCAATTATGTGGAGTAGAAATTAATACTTTTAAAAGCTGCTAGTTTTTGAAAGGTTATTGCAATTTATTCTAGCGCTTTCCCTGGTGCGTTATGATCTATTGGCTTATGGCATCATTGGTTTCTGGTGTGAGAGTCTTGTCTTGCAAGAGTGAGCTGCAATTGCCAACTCATTGATGTAATACTTATTCTGAATATTCAAATCCGAGAGCAATCTATGTCATGGCTTGGTAATGGTATCTGAAGAATCTCTGGCCTAAAAACGTATTTTTACTTTAATGTTTATAGCACAATAAATGATCAATCCAAGTTCATGTATTGATAATACACTCAGTGTACAAATCATTAGGAACACCTTCCTAATGTTGAGTTGCGCCACCTTTTTCCCTCAGAACAGCCTCATTTTTTGGGGGCATGAACTCTAGAAGGCATCGAAAGCATTCCACAGGTTTGCTGGCCCATGTTGACTCCAATGCTTCCCACAGTTGTGTCAAGTTGGCTGAATGTCCTTTGGGTGGTGGACCATTCTTGATACACACAGGAAACTGTTGAGCGTGAAAAACACAGCAGTGTTTTACCATATGTACCATATGCCGTTCAAAGGCACTTAAATATTTTGCCTTGCCCATTTGTCTTGCCCATACACAATCCATGTCTCAAAGTTCAAGGTTTAAAAATCCTTATTTAATGAACCTGTCTCCTCCCCTTCATCTACACTGATTGAGTGGATTTAACAAGTGACATCAATAAGGGATCATAGCTTTCACCTGGTCAGTCTATGTCATGGAAAGAACATGTTTTGTATACTCAAGTGTTTATTAAAATATTGATTATCAATTTGCAATGCATAAATACAATTTTCAAAATAATCACATTTCCTAGCTGTGTGTGTCCATACCTGTAGATTGTTGTTACAATGTGGTATGCTACATAAATGTTAGGTAATGGTGAGGGAAAAATGGGCTCCCCTGTGGCGCAGCGGGCGAAGGCACTGCATGTCAGTGCTATAGTCGTCACTACAGACACCCTGGTTTGAATCCAGGCTGTATCACAACCGGCTGTGATTGAGAGTCCCATAGGGCAGTGCACAATTGCCCCGCATTGTCTAGGTTTGGCCAGTGTAGGCTGTCATTGTAAATAAGAATTTGTTCTTAACTGACTTGCCTAGTTAAATAAAGGTTAAATGAAAAAAAAAATGAAAAAAATCACACCGGCAGTCATGAGTCATTACTGCAGTGAAATTCCACGTCACCTTTGAGTCATGCTAATCTCCTCCTACCACATATTACACATTATGCATGGCAGAAGAACCTAAAACACAAAACGGATTTAAGAGGTCTTTGGTACATAATTGGTCTAGCCTATACTCCCAAATTAAACACATTTTGAGTAATTACTTTTGAGTGTGGACTGTATTATTATTCATACTGGATGGAGAGGTTACCCTATGCTAGGCTCCAGACGTTCTATCCATGAGTCTGGGAGATAATGTATAGCCAGCCCTAGGCGATGCTGTTGGTTCATTGATTGTGCAGGGCGGCTTACAGTTAGCCTACAATTATAGTGAATTTATAATAGCCTAGTACTAGGGCGTGTTTTTATTGTCATAATTAATTGGGTGACACATTACCTTTAGCGATACGGAATATCTCGGCACCATGCGTTTCCATCTCCTCCTCTCTCTCCTTTATTCATTTCTCGAGCGCGCAGAGGGGCTTTCAACAGTTTAGTGGAATATCTCTCGTTGCGAAAACATGTTACTATCGATGTTGCCCAACAGACTTAACTTGGTTCCGCAAATTAAACACTGGGTAGCTTCAGGAACTGGGTTGGAGAGCCCATGGCACACAGAGTTTGAGCGGAATATCACCTGTCGCGCAGCTAGAGCATTGGAGTGAAATAAAGGTTCTTATATGTATTTCTCAGCTGCTCATGTTAAGCAGAGCTCTGCTATAAAACATAAGTAGCCTACTCCGCATCACTGAGAAACAGACCAGCGGGAAAGCGCGTGGCCTCCATTCGCTAGTCATATGGATGACATGTCTTTTTCCCGCTGCCCATTTGATAATGGGCCATTCCAAAATAATACAAATTTACATATTAGTAAAGACCAGATTAAATTGAGAATAGTCTGATGGGTGAAAATATGATCACTCGATGAGAGAACAGCTGTGCAGTCTGAGGTAAGGAACAAAGCGCCAAACTTTGTCAAATCATCAATAGGCTATTATCACCTCATGCAGCCCATATATGTTTTAATTTCTAAGACATTCTAAGGTTGAATCTAGCGGATAGGACCTGTTTCAAATGATCATTGTTGTGCTCAATATAGCCACTTCAAATGCACGCTCCGGATTGGGAAATATATACTATTTTATTCCGCTAAGATCAATTATATTCTTCTTACTATAGAATGGCATGAAACTTATAAGGATTTCTTGTCAGCTAAATGAACAAGCCTACAGCCTGTGGCGTGGAGCCTAGCCAGATAACATACAGTAGGCCAACTCATATTCTCTTCTTCTGAAATACATTTTCTTCTAATCATAACGTTTCTTTAGACCTGGCTAAAATAGCCAATGAATTATTGTGATGGTGTATATTAAATTGATTTATTAGACTTTTTAAATGTAGATGTTCCAAAGGCGTGCATCAGCTGCTTGTAATGCAGCTTGTATGAGTGGAGGCTTGGAGATGCTAAACTTATTTATGTTAATTATCGGTAAATTACCCTGCGACCAGCAGTCTTTTGCATGACAATAACTGGTTGACAAAATGTTATGACCGCATTATCGAATCGCAATTTAGAATTGTAAGAATGCAATACATATTTTAAATCTGCACCTACAGTAAGTATCATGATAATATCGTATGGTGAGGTCCCTAGCAATTCCCAGCCCTATTGTATGGCCATATTAATGACCTCAAAGCGGAGTTGATTTATGACTTATGTTGCTGTGGAGAGGTCCTTGGACCCTGCTCTGGCACAGGGTGATCAAGGCCCAGGCCCAGGTTGCATCCCAAATGGCACCCTATTCCCTATACAGTGGACGACTAATAAGTAGGAAATAGGCAGCCATTTGGGGCACATCCCCAGCGTGTGCTTCTAAGCAGCTCTGGCTGGGGGTTCCACCCCAAATGGCAACCTATTCCCTATATAGTGGACGACTTATAAGTAGGAAACAGGCAGCCATTTGGGGCACATCCCCAGCGTGTGCTTCTAAGCAGCTCTGGCTCGGATAAAGTGTGGAACTTCTCACCCATTAATAATTAGAGTCCGGCACTCAAGGACATTTCACCCGGCTGGATCAGCACATAAATACATTAACTTGATGCAGGAGGGCTAAAAGTGGACTCACGTGGTGACACTGCAGTTTCTCACCCAACCTTTCTTCGTCTCCATCTCGGCCTAACGCCAGATCATGTTCTAAATTAGCAGATTAGCATTTTGGGCTCAGGCAATTCCACAGTAACAGAGTGATGCTGGGACTCAGATTTTTCACTTTAAAATGTATGTCAAACAAAAAACCAACGCAAAGTGAATCCATACAACTCTTTGCAATCATTGGTTTTTGTTTGGCATACATTATAAAGTGAACAATCTGAGTGTCATCACTCTGTTACTGTGGAATTGCCCTCTCCCTTCCCTTTCCCTACCCTGATTTAAGACAACAGCCCGTATTAGAGCTCGTGTAAAAAAATCCTTAGCAGTTGTAAAGGATGGATAAGACCGGAGTGGATGCTAAGGCCATTTGTTATCATTAATAATTTGACTGCTGGGTCCCACAAAAGGCATTCAAACAAATAAGCAAACACCACTAAGAGACCAGAAGGGAACGTTTAGAGACAGTCCTGCAAATAGGATTGCTGCTGCTGGTGCGTTGATGGTGCTCTCTCAAATGAGCAGGAAGATGGATGAGAACGATAAAACCAAATGGGATGTTTTCTCAATTTGCACCACTGACAGAGTTGCTTTATAATGCAAATGTCTGATCAGCAGATCTAATGCCGGAGGCCATTAAACACTAGATCCCAAGTATTGGTGGTGAGAAAGGGGCTGGCTGTGCTACCAAAGCAAATGTATTTGTCAAATTAATCTTGGTAATGCTGCTGATAGTAACGATCCTGAATGGGAGTCTACATAAGTAAGCGTTTTGTTTCCCAGGCATTAGCAGGAAGAGGGCTGCTGCCCGTTGAGCTAGAGTCATCTCTCAGCACGCTCTCATCAACAGTGCAGCAATGGCATTACGCTGGACAGCAGTGCGGTCAGGTGCAATGTTCCCTCAAATGTTTTTCTGCACTGAGCAAATCTCAGGTCTGCTGAGATTTGTGGTTGTGAAAAACGTTGTGAAAATTCTGTGCAACTTCCAGTGCGTGTTTACTGTGAACACTGAGGCTGTACCGACTTTAAGTTACAGTTTTAACATTGGCCATATATCGTACTGTTATGACAGAGAATCAGATCAATTATGCTACCCTCTGCCTTTTGGCTATTTAGCTTATTCAAGCCTGTCTCAAAATACAACACTGCCCCTTTAAGACCAAAAAAAAAGCTCTTCACCTGACTTGCTTTTTCAAAGATGGATAGAAATGCACTCATTTTGTGCTCTTGTAGGAAGCAACCACTCCCCCATTTCTGACTACAAATGATCTATAACGGGGCTAATAACTCAATAACTAGCAAAGGATATGAACAAAATGTGCACCCGTGGCTACATGCAGCTCTCGCTTTGATCTCAAAACAAGTGCATCTACTAACGGCCATTCATGCTTTAAACACAGTCCAGTTCAAAGTAAATGGCACAGATACATATATGTCAATAGTCTATTCAGGCCTACTGCAGCTCTGATTGTTTACTCCACACCGGTCAAGATCACTTTGAGTCAAAATGCAAGCCGAGATCTACCTCTCAGATTTTTTTTTGTATGACTTAAAAAAAACATAAGCCTGTGCAACATTAACCTATGCAACATTAACCAATTATAAACCAATTATTATCCAGTGTATGTATGTATGTATGTATATATATATATATGATCACACAGGTAATATATCTGTTGTTGTGTTACTTGTGAAGCACAGCTGAGTGAGCATACATTTACATAATTGGTGCCTGCATCTGATAGTTAGTCTCAGCGGAGAGGGTCCCTCCGCTCTCCCTTACCACTAAGGGACACTGTCTTCCAGATGATGGTGAAACTCGAGTCACACCACATTATTTCCGCCTCATGCACAAGTTCCTGTTGTTAGTCCCATGTACAGAGAAAGTGAAATGTTCCCCAATATTAAAAAAGACCCAAGCCGCTAATAATAACAACAGCGCAAGCCTAGAGATACACTTTCCTACTCATTCATTACTGCTGCAGTGTTTGTTGTAGTGCTGAGTGGAAATAGGAAGAGGTGCTGAGTACAAAGTGTTGACAGTACTGAGTAAGAACATAAACATGAACTCACTCATAAAAACAGCGTATCTTTGTGTGCGCCTGTCGCATGGTTCGACTCCCACGGGGGACCCGATATGACAATATATGCACTTAATTCGCTCTGAGTAAGAGCGTCTGCGACATGACTAACATGTAAACGCTTCAGAGTGTTTGTGTATGACTGGGGTGAAGAAGAGTCCTGTTCACAAACACAGCAGCGGGGTTGAAAACTACACAGCCTCACCCCCTACAGACAGACAGACTCTTATCTCCTGTCCTCCTGTGTTACCTCTCCACTGGCCCTGCAGATAACCCCTCTCTACCCCTCTCCTCTTGGAGGAGACAGTAAAACCTACTGACAGGGAACTGCTCTGAGGAATACCACCTCCACTACCTCTAAGATGAGGAGGTGGGGGAGGGGGAGGGGGGGGGGGGGGGGTATGGAGGCGCACGGGGGGAAGAGATAAGGAGGTGAACGGATTGCCGTGTTTATTACCTCGGCGTAAAGCCCGCTGCCTGTGCACATGTTTTTGTGGCTCTACATTCAATTACATGTAATGGTATTGTATAGGGAGATAGTGTGGAAGTGGAGAGAGGGAAGAAGAAAGGGGAGGAGATGGAAATTGTTCACAGCAGAAATCAACGCTGCCCCAGTGAGCGGTGTGAAGATTGTTATCGTCTCTACGGGCGAACGTTGTGATCTACGGCGTATCCTGTATTGCAGTGCATGCTTCACAGGTTCTGTTCTACCTCATCAAAACACAAGACTGTGGTTCATAATTAGGGAGGGGCAAGACGCGGCGAGTTCACAAGCCCAGCAATCTGTTGCATGCAGAGCTGTCGCTTTTTTAATTATTAAAATGAATCTACTCTTTGTGCCTATTTGCATAAGTTAAATGAATATTTGTTCTGCGCCGCTTGGCAAACACATTCCCGTTTCTAACAGTGTATAAGCGCGGTTACTGGCAGGGTGTGAGGATCTTACAGGAGGAATATTCTCCATTGATACCAGAGGGAGGACACAGTTCAGTGGCCTTATACATGCCCTTATCATATATGACTATTTTAAGTGATTGAAGTACTGTGCATTCCTTGAGGGCAGACCAACAACAACCTCCCCCTCCTCCCCCCCAAGGGATTTGACCTTTTTACCCCGTGGCCTTCAGGGTCAGAGTATTCTATAATCACAACATTGGCTGCCTTCCTCCTATCTCCATTCTTCTGCTCCTACTCCATAAGGCTAGAGCGGAGCGAGACCAGCGTATGATTCTTATTGATTGTTATGAGCCCCCCTTTCCAAATGTATGTTATAATATTCTTGTGATTGAGTATAGTCCCGTTGCATCAGTCTGCATGGAATAAATTACGGACAGGCTCAAAGCCAGAGAGAATCAATACATAATATGAAGAGGGGGGGGGGGGGGATTTTATGTCTGTATTGAATTTCTCTCTGAGACTCGGGCTCCAAGCCAACAGACTCTTCCTATTGTCTGGGAGAATGGCTGTAGCTAGCAGGCCAGGCAAGCTTGTTGCTTTTGTTATGATCATTTGGGTTCAAGGTGAAGGCTACAGTAATCACAAGGTTGTTCACACTATGTGCAACACACTAGCGTGGCCCATTTGTTTACATAATGGTGTCTGAATGACAAATTTAATCATACTTAAAACCTCTTGTTTCCAGGGTGTCCAGATATTTGGTGGGCCGAGACTGTTTCAGAGGAGAGAGAAGTGGCATTTAAAGCATAGTAATTAAATTATGTAAGTATACTGGACAAAAATATAAATACAACATGCAAGAATTTCGAAGATTTTACTAAGTTACAGTTCATATAAGGAAATCAGTAAATTTAAATGAATTAATTAGTCCCTAATTTATGGATTTCACGACTGGGCAGCCAGAAATACTCCTCAGTTTCATCAGCTGCCTGGGTGGCTGGTCTCAGATGATCCCGCAGGTGAAGAAGCTGCAGGTGAAGGAACTGGATGTGGAGGTCCTAGGCTGGCGTGGTTACACGTGGTCTGCGGTTGTGAGGCCAGTTGGACGTACTGCCAAATTATCTAAAACGACATTGGAGGTGGCTTATGGTAAAGAAATGAGACCAACCCTTTACATGTTGCGTTAATATTTTGTTTAATATAAAAGTAGTGCAGTTATGAAAGGAATGATTTCCCCCTGAATCTTCCCTGCAAAAAGTGCTTGTGTTTATGCTAATGTCCAATGTTCTAGTGATGAGTTCTGTTTTATTCTTGTGTGCTGGGACACTTTTAACACAGTACAGATGTACAGTGCATTCGGAAAGTATTCAGACCCCTTGACCTTTTCCACATTTTGTTACGTTACAGCCTTATTCTAAAATGAATTAAATAGTTTTTTCCCCTCATCAATGTACACAGAATACCCCATAATGACAAAGCAAAAACAGTTTTTTTGGAAAACTGATATCACATTTACATAAGTATTCAGACCCTTTGCTCAGTACTTTGTTGAAGCACCGTTGGCAGCGATTACAGCCTTGAGTCTTCTTGGGTATGACGCTACAAGTTTGGCACACCTGTATTTGGGGAGTTTCTCCTATTCTTCTCTTCAGATCCACTCAAGCTCTGTCAGGTTGGATGGGGAGCGTCGCTGCACAGCTATTTTCAGGTCTCTCCAGAGATGTTTGATCAGGTTCATGTCCCGGCTCTGGCTGGGCCACTCAAGGACATTCAAAGACTTGTCCCAAAGCCATTCCTGTGTTGTTTTGGCTGTGTGTTTAGGGTCATTGTCCTCTTGGAAGGTGAACCTTCACCCCAGTCTGAGGTCCTGAGCTCTCTGGAGCAGGTTTTCATCAAGGATCTCTCTCTACTTTGCTCCGTTCATCTTTCCCTCAATCCTGACTTGTCTCCCAATACCTGCCACTGAAAACCATCCCCACAGCATGATGCTACCACCACCATGCTTCACCGTAGTGATGGTGCCAGGTTTCCTCCAGATGTGATGCTTGGCATTCAGGCCAAAGAGTACAATCTTGGTTTCATCAGACCAGAGAATATTTTTTCACCTGGTCTGAGAGTAATTTAGGGGGCTTTTGTCAAACTCCAAGCAGGCTGTCATGTGCCTTTTACTGAGGAGTGGCTTCCATCTGGCCATTCTACCATAAATACCTGATTGGTTGAGTGTTGCAGAGATGGCTGTCCTTCTGGAAGGTTCTCCCATCTCCACAGAGGAACTCTGGAGCTCTGTCAGAGTGACCATTGGGTTCTGGGCACCTCCCTGACCAAGGCCCTTCTCCCCCGATTGCTCAGTTTGGAAGAGTCTTGGTGGTTCAAAACTTCTTCAATTTAAGACTGACAGAAGCCACTGTGTTCTTGGGGACATTCAATGCTGCAGAAATTTATTGGTACCCTTCCCCAGATCTGTGCCTCGACACAATCCGTCTCGGACAATTCCTTCGACCTCATGGCTTGGTATTTGCTCTGACATGCACTGTCAACTGTGGGACCTTATATAGACAGGTATGTGCCTTTCCAGATCATGTCCAATCAATTGAATTTACCACAGGTGGACTCCAATCAAGTTGTAGAAACATCAAGGATGATCAATGGCAACAGGATGCACCTGAGCTCAATTTATATTCTCATAGAAAAGGGTCTGAATACTTATGTAAATATGGTATGTCTGTTTTTAATTTGTAATAAATTTGCTAAAATGTCTAAAGACCTGTTTTCGCTTTGTCATTGTGGGGTATTGTGTGTAGATTGCTGAGGATGTTTTTTATTTCATCCATTTTAGAATAAGGCTGTAGCGTAACAACATGTGGAAAAAGTGAAGGGATCTGAATACTTTCCGAATGCACTGTATGCCCTGGTGTATGCCGGTCAGGGCAGTAGCGACATATGAGGACAGAGGTCCGGATCGCTGTAATTTTTACATTTGTTAAAAATAAAACCAGTCGGGGTCTCAACTTACTGTTGAGAGTTAGAATAGTAGAATACACAAGGTGCAATTTAGAAACTTGGTTGTGTATCAGCACTTTTCCTCTAAAACGGCAACAACAAAAAGTTCTGTAAAGCAAACATATTTGTTTACCTTTTGTTAATAAAATGCTTTTTCTGCTAACAGATCCCTCTGTACATATTCAATTATATTTTTTAATCCCGGTTCTGAGTTAATGTGTAGCGGCTAATTGTATAGCTAATAGGTTATGCGTTTGTAGATCGACTGAGGTGAATGAAGCTACAGCAGCCAATGTGTTTTTTGCTTGTTTTTGCCGTTCTCCAAATAGCATTTTAGAGTTTTTAAATTGCATCGAAATGCTGTAAATGAGTTTCAACTTTATAAAAATCCCCCTCCGCACGTCACTAAAACTCAGAACCTGACTACGGCCCTGTTGCCGGCCTATTTGTTTATGCCTGCTAGAGGTGAATGAGCTTCTCCCTGAGTGTGAGGTAAACAGATGTGGCAGTCCTTTAATTCACACTCACAGACCTTTACTATGATGTGTTATCTTACAGTTCCACGTGTCAAAGGCTTCCCGTGGTTGGCGTCTCTGCTTAATTTAGCTCAAGCAAGGTTCCTTCATAATTACAAAAACAATATACCATTAATATTAGCTGTAGTCCTGAAAGAATCATGAAACTCCAAGCAGGTGACAGGATAGATGTATGTTCATGTTTGGTAATTGAATACTGCACATGTTTTGTAGGTGAAAGTTGTCTGGTCACAGGACATGTTTTGTTGCCTAACGTGTGTAGTGAACAGGAAGGAAGCAGGAATAGATGACCCCGTTGTCTGGTCTAGGTTACTTTTTATGTCGCAGCAGGTTACCTGTCCTTGGTGGTGACTTTGTCCTGTTCCGTGTTCACTTGTCAACAGTTGAGAAGGGAGATGGTTGGCAAGCCCTGCTGCTTGCCTTGGCGCACACACACACACACACACACACACACACACACACACACACACACACAGTGAGTGGTCGTGGGGTATGAGCATTGCCTGGGCTGGGGGGTGACAGGCCACTAAATCTCCCCCACACTCATCCGTCAATCTTCCCTTGTTACCGCTCTCTTTCCCCTCTCCCTCCCTTTCTCTACCCCCCCCCCCTCTCCTTCTCTCTTTTACACTCACTCTCTCTCTTTTTCTCACCTCCCCTACTCTCTTTTAGTATAGGATAAGAAATGTCTCTGTTTACACAATTCCTGGGCTGCACGATTAAGCCCACCTCTCATATCTCTGCTGATGTGTCAGCAACATTTCTGTTTTGTAGGCTTATTTTCAGATTAAGTGACACTAAAATAACAGCAAATTAAAACTGCTGGCATGTGGAAACAAAAAATATATTCATCTATTATCGTAAATAAAACTTTGCGCATATCAGCTTGCACGACTTGCCTTAACACTTTATTGGCCAGTAGTGTTGTTGTTGTTCACCAGATATCAAATAAAAGGTAGTGTATAATCAGTTTACTATTAGCCAGTGGTGACATGTTTATTGGCTACATGTCAAAACATGTGATACAGATGAGCTCTACAAAGTTTGTTTTGATGTGTTGAAAAAAAACTTCTGATCAGATTGTATTCAGTATATTTGTCAGTTTGGCCATAACTTTTGACTCATAAGTATTGTTCCATAACTTCAGTAATATCTTCAACCCACATCTTTATGCAGAGCGGATTTAGTTTGAGCTTTCATCAATTTGCAGGGAGCCTTCTGTTGTGTAACTACTTGAAAGTTTGAAGACAGGCTAAGTTTGACAACTTTAAGGAAGTGAGAAGCACTTTGATGGGAGGGAAGGAAGGCAGCTTCTCCCACTGGAGTCTAATCCAAGCAAGGCCCTGCAGCAGCCCTGCTGTGTAGCAGACAGCTGGGGAATGATTTCTACTGCGCGCGTTGTAGAGAAACGCTTACAGTCTGAGTTCTGACTTACCTGCATATGTATAAAGTTAATTTGCTAAGTGTGTGGAATCCGCCGAAAGAACGTGAGATAAGCTTCATCTCACAGACGCTCATTCGGCATAGCTCTGGAACCACATTTCCGACTGTTCAAGCATGTTTCAGTTATCACCCGTCACGTCGGATTTAGCCCCGCGACTGAAGGGGGCAGGAATTTAAATTCCCAGATCTACCGGAGAAATAATTTTCTCTCTTCCGTCCTCATGTCATCCGTCATAAAGTACAGGCATCTGTGAGACGGAGGCCTACCTATCAACACTCCTTATTTCTCTATGAAACTGGAGGGATTTATCTCACGTTTACCCAGAATGCTTTGCACAACAACTAAGAAGCAGGAAGGAAGGGATCTAAATGGAGTTCTGTAAGCTGTCCTGAGCGTGGTGACAGATGAGAGCAATTATGGGGGAAAGAATCAAATACACATGAAATTATTAGAACCTGAGCATTCCGATCCCCCCCCCCCCAAACCCCTCAGTCAAGTTATTTTCATGTGCCGTCTGTGCTAGGCCTACTAAACTGGGCGGAAATGTGACAACAGCTTGAGGCTAATTGTATTGACAGAGAAACATACATCATTTATTCAATTTTCATTAGCTGAATCATTATCACTTAGACAAGACCAGCTGAAGGACAATGGCATTATGAAGTCTGCATTTTCTGCTCTGTTTATGCTCAGCTGGCTGCTGAATCACGATCGAGGGATAAGATCGTTAGCTATCCTTTTGGAGCATTGGCTATGGCCAGGTCTGCTTCTTGTCCTTTCCTGCCCTCCCTAGGTCCATACAGGTGTACGGTGTCCATATTAGGACAGCCTCGGCATCTGCAGTTCATCCGCAGAGTCATCATTTTGGCCTTGTTTTAAGTGTATTACCTCCGGTGACCTCACTGACACCGCCACTCTCCGATGTAAGTGACTGGTCACAAGCAAATGGCACTAACACTAATTATGCAATTACCTCTAATTCTATGCAAATGGAAGACCCCAGACCTGAAGTGTTCAATTAGCGCTATCAAAGGCGGCCATTGGCCATCCTGTTGTGCCCTAAATGTCCCGGCAGAAATATGAAGGGTCTGCACTACTGCTGTGCCGCTCTCACGTTCAGGCGCTGCGGTGGTTCATCCAAACACAATAGAAGATATCGTTGGGCAGGCTTATTTGTGCATTGATGGTGTTTCCTTTTAGCTTGCAGGGCCACACTCTGTGAGTCATAAGACACGCTGAAATCAATAGCTGCTCCCGGTGCAATGCAACAAGAGCCGCGCCTCGGCAACACAGCTAGGACTTTAATCATTTCACCATGTATAACAGCAGACTGGTTAAAGGTTGGAGAACCAGAGAATTACTCTGTAGATGCTGCCTGCCTGTCGGAATGGAGGTTATTCTTTTGTTGGAGCCCATTTCCCACAAGGGCCTGGTGCTGAAGCATTTTTGCTTTGTAGGTTAGTGTACATTCAAGGCCTGTTAGTTGCCCCGTGCTTTCACTGTAGGAGAGTAGTTTGGCCCCTTTGTGAAAGCTTGACGTAGCACAAATGACTAACATAGGAGCCGCAGTACAGATTTGCTGGGTTGCTATCTGCTCACCTTCCTGTACAGCATGGAAATGTCAGTTGGTTCCCTTAAGAAGAAAAGAGAGTGGATATGAACCCCATTACTCCACACTTCAGGGGGAATCAAGGAGGATCAATCAGTCTCTGCTAATAAGCAAATGGAGTTGATCCCACCTAGACTGGGCTGGTCAGGGGGTTCTTCATGAAAATCCACACCTCCCCCTCAAACAATAAGATTTTCAGGTTGTTATAGACGCTAGTTATACAGTGCATTCGGAAAGTATTCAGACCCCTTCACTTTTTCCACATTTTGTTACATTACAGCCTAATTTTAAAATGGATAAAATAATTCTTCCCCTCCTCAATCTACACATAATACCCCAGAATGACAAAGCGAAAACACAATTTTTGAAATTTTTGCAAATGTATTAAAAATTTTAAACCCTTTATTCAGACCCTTTGCTCTGAGACTTGAAATCGATCTCAGGTGTATCCTGTTTCCATTGATCATCCTTGAGATCTTTCTACAACTTCATTGGAGTCAATTGATTCAATTGATTGGAAATACTTTTGAAAGGCACACACCTGTCTATATAAGGTCCCACAGTTGACAGGGCATGTCAGAGCAAAAACCAAGCCATGAGGTCGAAGGAATTATCGGTAGAGCTCTGAGACAGGATTGTGTTCGAGGCACAGATCTGGGGAAGTGTAGCAAAACATTTCTGCAGCATTGAAGGTCACCAAGAAATCTGTGGCCTCCATCATTCTTAAATGGAGGAAGTTTGGAACCACCAAGACTTTCTATAGCTGGCTGCCCGGCCAAACTGAGCAATCAGGGGGGGAAGGGCCTTGGTCAGAGAGGTGACAAAAAACCCGATGGTCAGACGGAAGCCACTCCTCAGTAAAAGGCACAGGACAGTCTGCTTGGAGTTTGCCAAAAGGCACCTAAAGGACTCTCAGACCATGAGAAACAAGATTCTCTGGTCTTATGAAACCAAGACTGTACTCTTTGGCCTGAATGCCAAGCGTCACAGCTGGAGGAAACCAGACACAGCTCATCACCTGGCCAATACCATCCCTATGGTGAAGCATGGTGGTGGCAGCGTCATGCTGTGGGGATGTTTTTCAGCGGCAGGTATTGGGAGACAAGTCAGGATTGAGGGAAAGATGAACGGAGCAAAGTAGAGAGAGATCCTTGATGAAAACCTGCTCCAGAGCGCTCAAGATCTCAGACTGGGTCGAAGGTTCACCTTCCAACAGGACAACGACACTAAGCACACAGCCAAGACAATGCAGTGGCTTTGGGACAAGTCTCTGAATGTCCTTGAGTGGCCCAGCTAGAGCCCGGCCTTGAACTCAATAACATCTCTGGAGAGACCTGAAAATAACTGTGCAGCGACGCTCCCCATCCAACCTGACAGAGCTTGAGTGGATCTGCAGAATGGAAGATACTCCCCAAATATAGGTGTTCCAAGCTTGTAGCGTCATACCCAAGAAGACTCGAGGCTGTAATTGCTTCCAAGGGTGCATTAATAAAGTACTGAGTAAAGGCTCTGAATACTTATGTAAATGTCATATTTCAATTTTTTATTTGTAATACAATTTCAAAAATGTTGAAAAAACTGTTTTTGCTTTGTCATTATGGGGTATTCTGTGTAGATTGAGGGGGGAAAAAAATTGAATCCATTTTATAATAAGGCTGTAACGTAACAAAATGTGGAAAAAGTGGTCTGAATACTTTCTGAATGCACTGTATGTATTATTTAACCTTACGTATTGCATTAATATGCCATATTGCCATATTACAAAATACATTAGATTCAACCAAACAATACTGAAAGAAGTGTTGCTACACCTCAGTAATTTCTATTGACACAAAGCATTACAATTAAAACGCCTGTAATCATCTCCATATTTCTGATAATTCGGATGTGTGTCAAATTGCAGTGGAATGGTGATGATGCAACCCAATTTCAGAGCAATATTAAGGGCCATTGCTTTGCTCTCTCCAGGCAATGTGGCTTTTGTATCCCGGTGCTAGGCAACCTGGCTGTATCGGGTAATAATTGAAGTTGATATTAAAAGACAGGAGCAATGCATAAATGATGAGGGGAACTGGGTGAGGTCATCGGAGAAACACATCCAGCGTGTGGCCAGATGACACGCTGGTGTTCCACAGTCACCTTCGCTGTATACATGATAAACTACCGCCACCAGGGCGAAGGTACAGTACACGGTGGCAAAATAGATACATAAACCACTGCCCTTCGAACACAGCCTTTGCCTTTAATACTTTGGCATAATTACATTGTGTGTAGAGGTTATTGTCATAATTTTGCTTGAGAGGTGTAGTGCTGTATAAGATTTTAAGAGAATGTATTGAAGGACAGCACAGATACCTGCGAAAGAGTTTTATGACTCTGTTCTTCTGACATAATATTATGACAGTGTTCTTCACATGCCATAGACCTACAATGCAAAAATGTTGATCTTGCCTAGATATCGCTTAACATTAGAATTAATTTGTATTTTTTAGTTAACTGACTTGCTTAGTTTAATACAGGTTAAGAAGAAATTCTTATTTACAGTGACGGCCTACACCGACCAAACCCGGACGACGCTGGGACAATTGTGTGCCACCCTATGGGACTCCCAATCACGGCTAGTTCTGATACAGCCTGGATTCAAACCAGGGTGTCTGTAGTGTCGCATCTAGCACTGAGATGCAGTGCCTTAGACCGCTGCGCCACTCGGGAGCACTGACTTGACGTCCTACCAAGATAAGTGATCTTAGGTACAAGTCAGAATATCTTTAAACAAGATGAATTATCTTAAGTAGAAATGTGTTGTTTTGAGTTGATCTCGCGCACCAAGAAAATGCATTTACTTGATTTGAGTTGATTTTACCTACCCAGAAAATGCATCAAGATCATCTGTCTCGTTTTAAGATACTCTGACTTGCAATATTATCTGCGAGGGCACGAAGATAATCAACTTTGTTCAGACGTCCAGTCAATGCATTCTAACGGCAAGAGTTATCTAGATAAGATGAACATTTTTGCATTGTGGTATCCAATTGTAGGAGACAGTATGATAGTAAGAGATTTTACACCAGGTTGTGTGTAAGAGACTAGCATTTGGCAGAAATAAAGTTTGAGTTGAAATAGATTTTTTTTCAGGTTCGAAAGTATATTACAGCATGTAGTGTTAACGGTATTCTTCTACAGGTGATTAATGAACAGGTTTGATGGCTTGCAGGCTCTGTACCCCAGATGGGAAATCACACGCTGCATGGTGTTTGTTTTCCATTCTCAGCCCAGAAATATTGTTTTTAATAATCCTCGTGTAGTTTTTACACACAGGATTATACTGTGCATCCTCTCACCCATGTAGGGAATTGGATACATACTAGGGAACGACCGATATATGGATTGTTTTAGGGCCGATGCCGATACCTGTTTTTGGGGGTCAAATGGCCGATATTTTAGGCCGATATTTAATATCATTAAATTTGTCCATTTTGATGACTTTCCCAGAGAGAGCCATGTATGCATTAATGCATACATTTTATAATCAAGCAATACATTTGACTGTTTTTACCGATATCACGTTTTTATTTAACTAGGCAAGTCAGTTAAGAACAAATTCTGATTTACAATGACTGCCTAGGAACAGTGGGTCAACTGCCTTTTTCAGGAATTTGATCTAGCAACCTTTCGGTTACTGGCCCAACACTCTAAACACTAGGCTACCTGCCGACCCTAATCATAATTATATTTGAATGGTAAATCTCTTGATAAACTGGGTAAAGGGGTAGGATTAAATGCAAAATAAATTAATTAAATTGTGTAACTGACTAGGTATCCCTTTCCCTTAATTAAAGGTGCTACACATAGGAGTTTTTTTGAATTTTTGCATTGTAATTTCAGAAAATGTCCATAATATATCTGTCTGTAATAGTGGAATTATAGTGTTTCACTGTATTAATTACCTGCCAGCTTTGTGATTGGCTGCGATATTCAACTATTGATTTCTCCCACCGGAGCGGCATCTGTCGTCAAAATGCGAAAGCTGTTCCGACTTAATGTCTGTGTTATCTAGTGGAAGTTACTCTGTCATTTCCTGGTTGCTAAAATTTGACACTGTTCGCTCAATTTCAGTTTGTGAGAAAACAAGCACTGAATAGTATAGGGAATCATTGTACCATCTAAATCGCTATGAAATATATTTTCAATTACAAAGAGTATTGTTTTTACACCTGTTTGATACCGACTCGGCCAATTATCGGTTGTTCTCTAATACATACTATAATTCATTGCACGCCAATACATGGAACATTCAGAGAGTTGATCTCCAATCTCTCCATAAGTTGGTAGACTGTATACACTGTAATCTCTCCTAATGGGCCACTAGTGTCATCTTCTAATTCAATTCAGAGCCTGTAATGTACAGTGATATGGTTTGTAAGATGGTCTTTATCTATGCTACACTAGAGTGCTTTGATGAGATATTCCTCAGACCAAACACAGTCAATGCATGGCTTAAATATGTTTAGAAAGCACTGGATTCACAGAGCACGTACACAAAATTATCGAGAGAGAGAGTGGAGGAGGGCCGTTATCATTCAGCAGCACAGCAACACACTGAATCCATTATTCATGGGCCGTGTACTCACTGCAGTCTTCATTTAATGTAAAAAAAAGGCGGCTTTTCGATCCCATCTGCCCGGGCTCTGGCTGAAGAGAACCCCTCTATATGAAATGGTGGGTTTTGCCTAGCTAATGTGGCCATATAAATAATGAATTGTAATAAGTGGAGCGTCCAAGCTTCTATGTTTTATTGCCTCCCTTCCTTCTGCACTCCACTGACATTCTTGAAATGGCAAATGTGTCTGGAAATGGACGGAGCATACTAATAATACGGAAGGCTTTAGTTATTTTGAGACTCTACACTTCTCTCCTCTCTCTAACATGGCTTTAGTGTCCCAGTGTACTGTGAAGGTTTATTATCACTTCCGTTGTGCAAATGTTATGGTGGATATTATTTGGGGAGTCAGGTAAGGTTTTTTTTCCCACAGTCATTCATAAAGTCACTGGAGTCAAATGCTGTGGAACCAACGTTAACCAGTACAAATGCTGTGGAACCAACGTTGACCAGTACAAACGGCAGGGCCAATTTGTGCAAGACTCTGCAGAGGAATACATGTACCTAGTATCTTCTCTCTTCACTCCCTTTTGTCTTCCACTGAGGTCCAAATCCTCTGCTCGAACAAGTGCATGGTCAAAGTGATCATCAGCGCCGTCTGTCTGCAAGAAAAAAGGATTGTTCTCCACGAATGAGATAAATCCACCTCTCCACACCGTGACAAATGGATTGACAATAGACTCTCCTGCTTTGAGCTTCTGGATAATACTTGTTCTCCGTGTGGCTTTGTCCTGACAGATTTATCTTGGTTGAGAAGGAGTTATAGGACAGAAGGTGCTCTTGCCCATGTCGTCGTCTGACGAAGGACTAGGGGGAGCACAGGTTAATGACACAGATTTAAGTTATTTTGTCTCTACTTTATTCTGTTTAACATTCCGCAAGTGAGCTGATTTTAATCATGCTGCTAATAGATTTTCATAGAGGAACAGAGGCTGCTCCATATTCACAAAAAGCGAGAGAGAAAAATCTCAATGTGCTAACACATTGATTTACCACAGAAACACGTAAACAAACAATGTTCTCACAAATCACAAACATCCCTCTTTATTAATATATGGGTGATTGGAAATTATGTAGATAATTACATTGATAGATCCCACAATCTATCCACACACACACACACACGAAAAGTGCCTTTGTAGATGGACATCATGTTTATTTCAGTTTGATTGCGTCAGACTAAAAATAGTCAGAAGTAGTGGAAACGACTTTCCAAACCCGAATCTATTTCAAAGCATGCATTGGCAGACCTGGACAGGAGCACAAATAAACATTTCATTCCTAGTTGAAAGGTATTCCAAGAAAAGAAAAACATTTTTAGTAGTAGCACGTCAGTTATTTCATGCATTAGTGTTCTCCGGGGACTCAGTTGGATTTGACTGCTTTACGGTCTTTATTGACACCATTGGTTGGGAACGAGGGGAGTTCCATTGGAAGCCATTTTTGTTTGGATCCCTCAGGTGATTCTGGGGGGGGGGGGGGGGGGGGGGGGGGCGCGCAACTCAATATTAGGAAGGTGTACTTAATGCTTTGTGCCCTCTGTGTATGTGGATTTCATTTAGCTATTGTCATCCAACATTTTAATGCATGTATGGAAGCATGTTATGTCAGTGATGTTGAATAGGCATTAAGGAAAGTTCCCAGTTTTACATTCGTTCATGATTAAGTCGTAATAGTGGCGAATAAACTGTAAAGGGTTCAAGGTTATAGTAGTGGTGATTAGACTGTAAAGAGACAGATAGCTTTAAATGTATTCTCACATCTCTTGTCTTTCACTATTGTAGACCAGATGAGGACTGGAATGGTGCACCCTAACAAGGAACCAATTACAGAGAGAACATGGTGCTCATCATCAGCTCATTACAGAGACTGGAGGAGTGTTCGCTTCAGTCCGTTTAAAGCAGGGGATAAGTATCTACAACCATTCAAGTATAGTGAACAGCAATGGGGATCTCACTCCAGTTTTCCACTGTGAATTTCCATTTAGATTCCCTGCTCGAACAAACTGCTCGTGTGATTGAAACTTGAGATTGAATCTATCGATCCGGGCATTTGATTCAATATCATTGTTGTCCACCCCAAATGAAAAAAAGTGTCAAATGCTAATATTAATTTGATTGTATGTGGCTGGTCCACTATCAAATATGTAGGCAATAAGACTATCCATCTTGAGGAAAGGGTTTACAGCATTAATGGGGGTGGCCTGCTGTGCTGTGGTGGGCTGTTTGCGGACGACCTGAGAATCCCGGGCACCAACAGGTCTCTGCGGAGCCGAGTGGATGAAATGATAAACAGATCGGTGGGGTGGATTCTTTATGCAAGTCAGAGCAGCAGACCTGTCACTGGGAATCAGAAGGAGCTTGATGGCTGTAAACAGCGAGGGTTCTGGGAAATATCCTGCTGCATATGCAGCACAAGGTGGGGTGGGTTAATTAGGTTCATGTGCATGTTGCTGTCTCTTGCCAGATGGGTGCCCTTCTTCCCCCCCCCCCAACTAAATGACTCCTGGGTCCATTACCCATGAGCACCCAAGAAGACCTCCCCCACTACTGAAAGGAAATAAGGAGCTGTGTGCACATACATTACCACAGTGGTAGTTACATTACTAGATTTACAAGCCGATACCTTGTCGTTTGCAATATGTCTGAAATGGATATCTTCATATAATGTGCTGACCCTCTTCTCAAGTATAGATACCCTTGGGTGTTGCACTGCGTGTGAAGCCGCCAGAAAGGAAGAAGCAGTGTGAGGAAACGCTGACCCAAAAGCCTGAGATGGACGGGAGATCTCAGGAGATCTCAGTCCCCAGTGTTTTTCACATGACTAAGAGAGCGAAAGCTCTGAATGGTACCCTATTTCGTATATAGTGCACTACTTTTACTACCAGTGAAGGCTCCTCAGAAGAGGAAGGGGAGGATCATCCTCCTCAGTGAATTTCCTAAAAATACAAATAGTGAAACCTAAAAAAATTATTGTGGAAAAAGGAGGAACAGGATGACCTGTGTCTTTTTCCAGTCATATAAGATAACAAATGAAATGTCCCTTTCCACAGTTGTAAACTTTAATTCATAGCCTAGGTTATGGTAACCTCATGATGGGTATAGGGAAAATGTTAGTATCATGTAGTAGCTTAAGCCTATCGATGTTACGGGGGGAGCTCTATTTTGGTGGTACATTCTAATGCCTTGAGTCCATCTGAAATGCACAGCTAAATGATTGAATACAGTGTTTTGGATATCGTCTAGGCCAGGGATGGCAACTAGCGGCCGTGGCCCCGCTTTTGCAAACATTTCTCTACACCCATGGCAAAATGTATAGAATTGCACGAAATGAAAATTCTCTCTCTGCTGTCAAGAGTGGGGTCACTAAGACCTTTTGCTAGCAATGTGGGTATGGATGTGGGTATGCAGACCTGCGAGCAACTGTGGCCCCTCGTGAGGAGTTCAGATTTTTTGTGGCCCCCACTCCCATCAAAGTTGCCCATCCCTAGACTAGGCCTAGACGATCAGGACTATTTTCTAAGTAAGAGAACCTTTAACATTAAACCTGCCTTCTCTTGAGATTAAAGTCATATTTACAGTTTTACTACAAAATATGAATTGCCACAATGATGTTTGTTCTTGAAATTATGTGTTTTGTTGGCTCCACTAGTGCGGACACTGTGTAATTTGGGTGAACTATCCCTTTAACCATTTGGTCTATCAATCAATGTGGGTGGGATTGTCAGAGGAGGGTGCAGGATGTTTGTGAGTCACAGAGTTGGTAGGATTTCAGACCTGTCAATCAATCACTTTGGGTGGGACTTTGAGGGAAGGCGGTAGATTAGTAGTCTAGTCAGGAAAACTAATCTGGTCAATTCTTTCAATTTAATTTATTGTGGCAAAAACCTAAGAAAAAAAAGGTTGTTCTGCCAAGTTATCATGAATTCCATTTTGAGAAATAATATGGAATAGCAGGGAAATCCTGGGGAGGACAGCCAGATCCCCAGACAGATTGTATAAAAGTGGGGGTGCACAAAGTCAGGCATCCATGAATTGACCTACATATATGACTGAAGAATGAAGCAGGTGTTAAACATGGGCTTTGCTCCACAGAAATCAGCAGTAGCCTATATCAATATCTTTAATAATACCATGTAAGTATCATGACATTAGTTTTTCTTAGTGGTGCAACTTTGGTTTTAGAAGTGGGGGGGCACTACTTGACTGCTCGGAGGAGTCCACAGTGTCCTAAAGCACACCATTGCCTTTGTTTTGTATCACATGCCAATGATAAAACTGGGGGGGACAAAAATGTAATTTCAGAATGTTGTGCCCCTAAAACCTTCAATCTGTTTTCTTTGATCATATTTTGGACCAGAATGAGGCTCTCTCTCCGCCACCTATTGTTCTTGTAGAGAGGATTCAACATCTTCATCAGATGTTTTCATAATTTATCTGCAGATAATCGCCAAAAAAACAGTAGTACTGTAGCCTAGCAATATGCAAATAAAGGAGACAGATGAACGGCTCTCTGATCGATACGATTCGGTTTGCTACGATTCGGGTTCACCTAAAAGATCAGTTCAAAAAGAGCCGTTTGTTCGTGACCAACCCATCACTAGGCTACACTGACGAGTCACTTTAGCGGTCACTGGCAAGTCTTGACATGGGCTTCGAATCCTAGGAAAATAGAAACAAGATATTTGGTTTACTTGTTCCAACGCGGTACCGTGGACATATAACTACGTTGTATGATTTATGAATAGCAAAAGGATATATGAGATTGACTTTATTCAATCAGTTTGACACCTTTTATAAACTAGTCTAGTAACTACACTTGTAGTAACTACACTTGTAGTAACTACACTAACTAGTAACTACACTTGCTGACTGTTCGGTTGTCAATCAAAGCACAGTAAATAGTCTATGCGCCTGACTCCGTTGCTGGCTGTACAGGCCTATAAAACACGCAAAAGAAAATAAATGAATATGCCACAAAACAATAAAAAAGTGGATTTCAACTCATCCTTACCAATTACATAACATGGGACGTGTAAATTCATTCATGGGAGACGGTGAAGAAATTTGACTGCAGCCAACCACAGCGCACAAAAATAACACCGGTATTGAGAGGTGGGACAGACAGCAGACTGACAGGGAAACACTGCTGGTTTGTCATCGGGCCCTATCGTAACTCCTTACCCATCCAAACAAAATATTGAAATATTGATCATTTATTTTACAGAGACACGCTCTGGCAGAAAGGTGCATCAATCTCAGCTAAAGCATCCAAGCGAGCAAAACTTTGCCCCTCTGTCTCAGTATGTAGAACATATATATATATATATATGATGCTGTCTGCACAGAAAGAGTAGCCTATGGCATGTCACTTTTTTTTTAGCCAGACAGCATCAGATACATATAGTAAGACAGAGGGGCGCCGTTTCGCTCACGCGGATGCTTTCTCCGGTGAGATAGATTCAGCAGAGAGGAAGAGGTGAAGCGAGAGGGCTCTCTCTCACCAAAATCTGTCCAGGATAAGCCCAATGCATTTCTATGTGATTAATATGCAGCCCTAAGCTTGTAGCCTGCCCTCCTGCCTTTGGGACAACGAATCTCATTGTTAGGGTGGAGATAATTAGCATCTCGTCATTATATACAGATCTCTTTTTTTCAGGCAGCGACTTGCGAATTGGAAAGGAAAGTTGACGTGTGCACAGTGCACTGTTTAGTTTTGTGAATTCCCTATTACTTATGTTACCAGTAGGCCTAGTAAATGTATCGTTAATCCCCATCATTTGGTAACATATATTTATGTTAATGCATGTGTTAATTACAGTTATTTACCGTTCTCATTCTTGACGTTGAAACATTGTTTGCATAGTTCACAACCTGCTAAACATGTGAGAAACAAGTTTTGGTTTGTTTCATAACCATCATTTATAGTGGCGATTTTAGCATCTAAATCTTGGCGGGGCAAATATTTTTTTGGGGGGGGGGATGTATGCCAGCAATGCCACTACACAACACAACACTAAACAATAGATTAATTGCACTTTAACGGTGACAAACGGTGCCCACAAACTGTTAGGGCCTACATAAATCTGTCCCAACACCTTACCACTGCTACACCTGGATATCAGCAGAGCCTCCACTGGCAGCGAAACAGTTCATTCAGCCTCATTTACTGCCTTTAAAAAAACATGGCTTACTTGCTTAAATAAATGTGGTTTATACTGACAATTGAGATGTACAAACTATGGCATAAGGGGACGACAAGCGGATAAGAGGCAATCCGTAATTTCAATTAAGACGTTAATGAGCGAGCTAGGACGGACATGGTCAATATAACCATTTGTTCAGCACTTTTGAAATGTACAGCGACAGAATTCAGAACATGGGCTGTTCTTACAGTTTTCTCCCCGTACACCAAGTCAGAACCATAGGATAATTAAAGGGAGATATAAGCAGACAATGAAAGCACTTACAATATTCAATGATTACATTTCTCTAAAACAGGCAATAGGCTACATGTGCACCATCAATTCAGAACAGTAGACTAAATCAAATCAAATGTATTTATATTGCCCTTCGTACATCAGCTGATATCTCAAAGTGCTATACAGAAACCCAGCCTAAAACCCCAAACAGCAAGCAATGCAGGTGTAGAAGCACGGTGGCTAGGAAAAACTCCCTAGAAAGGCCAAAACCTAGGTAGAAACCTAGAGAGGAACCAGGCTATGTGGGGTGGCCAGTCCTCTTCTGGCTGTGCCGGGTGGAGATTATAACAGAACATGGCCAAGATGTTCAAATGTTCATAAATGACCAGCATGGTCCAATAATAATAAGGCAGAACAGTTGAAACTGGAGCAGCAGCACGGCCAGGTGGACTGGGGACAGCAAGGAGTCATCATGTCAGGTAGTCCTGAGGCATGGTCCTAGGGCTCAGGTCCTCCGAGAGAGAAAGAAAGAGAGAATTAGAGAGAGCACACTTAAATTCACACAGGACACCGAATAGGACAGGAGAAGTACTCCAGATATAACAAACTGACCCTAGCCCCCCGACACAAACTACTGCAGCATAAATACTGGAGGCTGAGACAGGAGGGGTCAGGAGACACTGTGGCCCCATCCGAGGACACCCCCGGACAGGGCCAAAATTATGATGGAGGAAAGGGACCAACTGATTAGGGTGAGGCACATGGAATACTAAAAGCTTACTACACAACATACACTTAGTATTACTTTCTTGGCTCCAGTATGCATATCTCCTTGGCATATTACATCATTTATGCAGCAGCATACAATACATTTTTTGGACTCACCTTGTTGTGCTGTGCTCACTTGAACAGGAAGGTGGCACGGCGGTCTAGAAAGAGGCCCGAAATCCCGACATGGAATTCAGAGTTGGATGACCAATTATTAATCCGAGTTCCCAGTTGTCTTGAACTTTCTGAAGTCTGAGATTTCCCAGTTCCGAGTTTCCAGTTGTTTTGAACGCGGCAGAAATCATGCTGGATTGACAGCATGACCAATGTATTCACACTTTTCTGGCCCATGTCGTTACCCCTTTTTTCGTGATATCCAATTGGTAGTTACAATCTTGTCTCATTGCTGCAACTCCCCTACGGACTCGGCGAAGGTCAAAAGCCAAGCTGCACTACTTCTTGACACACTGCTCGCTTAACCCGGAAGCCAGCCGCACCAATGTGTCGGAGGAAACGTTGTCGAACTGACGATCGAAGTCAGCTTGCGGGAGCCAGGCCAGCCACAAGGAGTTGCTAGAGCACGATGAGACAAGGACATCCCGGCCGGCCGGCCAAACCCTCCCCTAATCCAGACAACGCTGGGCCAATTGTGCGCCGCCTCGTCAGTCTCCCGGTCACAGCCGGCTGTGATAGCCTGGGATCGAACCCAGGGCTGCAGTGGCGCTGTAGCACTCATTGTTGAATTTGCGATTTCCAACTTGTTGTGTAATATTTATGTCCAATAGCCCATTTATCTATAATTTCTCTTCATATGACACGGATTGAAAAGGATTTGCCGGTAGATTGTTGACTTGATGCATGATGGTGACTGCTTGTGTAGTGGACATTTCAGTTCTTTGAGAGACTTGGTCAATTATTCAAAACAATCGTCTTTATTCAGCGTCGATTAATTATAGCAATAATGAAACCGTCGACCGCACATCCTAGGTTGTGTTGCCGAGAGCTTAACTGATAATGCTCAGTCAGTCATTCCTACCTTTCCCATTAGCCACCTTGGTCCGTCTCCTGGTTATCTGCATGATGTTGACATGATCAGCCCAATCAAAGCTACGGTAGATATAACATGCAAAACAGGCAAACATGATTTTTTTTTATTATTATTATTCGCCCCACCATTATTTGCCCCACCTCTTCTGAATTACGCGTCGCCACTGATTGTCTCATCGCTACAACTCCCCAACACACTTCGAGAGGCGAAGGTCGAGTCATGCGTCCTCCGCCAAACGGCTCTTCTTACCACCCGCCCTCTTAACTCGGAAGCCAGCCGCACCATGTGTATCATTTGTATATGACACAATGAACTTGCTAGGCTTCCTCTATTAGGCAGTGTGTGGATGGCAGAGATTATTTACCCAGGTGTGCATCCATAAGCCCCTGATAAGATCTGGTCCTGTCATCGCTAGGCTAATGGCGACTGTCCCTTCATATTTGGATAAAACACCCTGCTTGATTCATGGCTATTTTGTCTCTCTCTTGTGCCATATCATGGGCAATCTGCAAGATGATCAAGTGTTTGCTGACTGGAAAAATATTAAAATACCACAAAGGTGTGCGTGTGTGCATTATAAAGGCCCTCTCTATGTACCTTGAAACACGGCATATGAAGGCCTGTCCCCTATTACATCCCGCCAACAAAAAAGCCCTCTAGTATAAACCTGTGCCAGCGTGCCTTGTTTAGATGACGTATCTGCCTAGAAATCATGCAGTCACGACACTGTTCTACAGAACTAAGCTCGTCTCCCCTGGATATCTGGATATCTGGATTAAGTTGTTTCCACTTGACAGCCTCTGCTTTAGCAGTGGCTGCCCAGTCTCTTAACTTGCTATAGTAGTGGGGGAGCAGAGCCCAGTACATCTAAGAAACAGCATGTAGCGATAATGGAACTGAATTAGGGGGGTTGACGCAGCAGCAGTGGCTACCCTGGGGAGGTTGTGATTGTGCAGCACTGCTCATCTGGTGGTGTACCAGACAGACCATCCTGCCGATGGTACGCTTTGCTTTACTGAGCACAGACTCAGCACAGAGCCAGCATGGCACAGCCGGGCCTCAAACCTTCCAGGCTCCAGAGCTGGAGAGGAGAGGGTGTATGGGCTAGTTAGATGTAAAGACAGCAGACTCTCCTCTTTGGGGAGTGGGTTGGGAGGCACATCTGTTGGGGGAGCCAGCTGCTCCAGAGCCCTCTCTCTTAGCAGGTGTTTCTGTCTGATGTGGCCCAGGTTCCCCCATGAGGTAGAGAGGCAGCCAGAGATCACATGCCCCCCCCCAAAAAAATATCACAGGCCTTCTTCTATTAGCGTAACTACAAAGGTAAATCAGTCCTTCATACCTAATCTAGTTAGTTGTAGTGTTTATAATGATGCAGGGTATCTAGTTCAAATACATCAAGGGAAAACATGGTGGATGCGAATGCAGTTGGCTGTAGTTTGCCGAGATTTGTAAAAGCAAACAGACGCCTTTAATTGGAGGTGTGGCGCTCTCCTGTGCCTCGTTTGTAAAGGACATCTCAGTCCCCTGTGGGATAGGCTAAGTCACAGGAATAGAACGAGACAATCCTTTGTCTTACCTCAGATGTGCGACGACTCTAATCTCAGTTGAGGGACGAGCGTCCGTAGGGGTGACGCCATCTCTCGGATAACAATGAGAGAGAAATGCATTTGAATGTTTTGTGCGATATCTACCGTTTACATCGATAGACAAAATCGGGATGTGTGCACGTCTCTTTGTAATATTGTGCACATAAGGTGTACTTCATCAGGGTCTGGGATCTATAGTGTCATTCATATCACATCTTCAGAAGGCGTGGGGAGATAAACAATGCAGAGATGGAGTGTAAATGCCACACTATACTGACTTTGCCTTGAGGGGAGAAGGCATAAACCTTGGTATCTCTCTCCCGCTCTGTCTCTAGGCTGTGAGTTTATTGCATCGGAGTTCTGTCTTATTTGTTGCTTCAAGGTCGCACCATAGTCAGCAGTAAAGCAGATATTGTCTTTTGAGTTCAGTGCAGTGATGCTGTTTATTATTTCATCCCACTGCTTCATTCCTTCCCTCATGTCTGGCCTTCATATGGAATATTCTAAAGGGATAGAATACACTCAGGGGAACTTCTACCAATTAGTGCCTTTATTATTGGTTAAGTCTCATAAAAGCTTTGCATACCTGTATTGTGCAATATTTTCCCATCATTATTTTATTCAAGCTCTGTCAAGGTGTTGGATCATGGCTAAATAGCCATTTTCAAGTCTTGCCATAGATTGTTAAGCAGATTTAATCAAACCTGTAACTTTGCCACTAATTCACTTTGGCTTTGTGTTGTAGGTTATTGTCATGACTTGACTTTAACATTAATCTGAAGACTGTTATTTATCTAATTAACTAAGTTGAATTGTTACCCGATTAACTTAATCATGTAACAATTAACTCATTAGGATCTGGGGCACCACGAGAGCCATCTCCTGAATTCAACTCTAAAAGGTCTTTACCCATCACATCTATAAACAGTCAACTTATTAATAATAACCTCATATCATATCATCATTCTGAACAGTCGTAGCCTCCTTGCAAAAACCAGAGCCGTAGTTATGATTCAGTACTATACAAATGTGTTTATTTTTTACTAGCTCATTAAATGGGAACACAGGATAAACATACACACTGTAACGGCTTTCTTCGGTAGAAGGAGAGTCGGACCAAAATGCAGCGTGGCTATTGCGATCCATGTTTATTTAACAACGTAAACACGAATCAATACAAAAACAATAAACGTAATGTGAAAACCGAAACAGCCTAACCTGGTGCAAACTGACACAGAGGACACAAAGGACAATCACCCACGACAAACTCAAAGAATATGGCTGCCTAAATATGGTTCCCAATCAGAGACAACGATAAACACCTGCCTCTGATTGAGAACCACTCCAGACAGCCATAGACTTTGCTAGATAACCCCACTAGCTACAATCCCAATACATACACACCAAAACCCCAAGACAAAACACACCACAATACAAAAACCCCATGCCACACCCTGGCCTGACCAAATACATGAAGAAAAACACAAAATACTTAGACCAGGGCGTGACAGAACCCCCCCCCCCTAAGGTGCGGACTCCCGAACGCACCTCAAAACAATGGGGAGGGTTCGGGTGGGCGTCTGTCCATGGTGGCGGCTCCGGCGCGGGACGTGGACCCCACTCAGTCAATGTCTTAGTCCCCTCTCCTCGCGTCCCTGGATAGTCCACCCTCGCCGCCGACCATGGCCTAGTAGTCCTCACCCAGAACCCCACTGGACTGAGGAGCAAATCGGGACTGAGGGGAAGCTCGGGAGTGAGAGAAAGCTCGGGAGTGAGAGAAAGCTCGGGAGTGAGAGAAAGCTCGGGAGTGAGAGAAAGCTCGGGAGTGAGAGAAAGCTCGGGAGTGAGAGAAAGCTCGGGAGTGAGAGAAAGCTCGGGAGTGAGAGAAAGCTCGGGAGTGAGAGAAAGCTCGGGAGTGAGAGAAAGCTCAGGCAGGTAGGTAGATCTACCAGATCCCGGCTGGCTGGTGGTTTCAGCAGATCCCAGCTGACTGGCAGATCCCGGCCGACTGGCAGTTCTGGCAGATCCCGTCCGACTGGCGGATCTGGAAGAGTCTGGCTGACTGGCGGATCTGGAAGAGTCTGGCTGACTGGCGGATCTGGAAGAGTCTGGCTGACTGGCGGATCTGGAAGAGTCTGGCTGACTGGCGGATCTGGAAGAGTCTGGCTGACTGGCGGATCTGGAAGAGTCTGGCGGATCTGGAAGAGTCTGGCGGATCTGGAAGAGTCTGGCGGATCTGGAAGAGTCTGGCGGATCTGGAAGAGTCTGGCTGACTGGCGGATCTGGAAGAGTCTGGCTGACTGGCGGATCTGGAAGAGTCTGGCTGACTGGCGGATCTGGAAGAGTCTGGCGGATCTGGAAGAGTCTGGCGGATCTGGAAGAGTCTGGCTGACTGGCGGATCTGGAAGAGTCTGGCTGACTGGCGGATCTGGAAGAGTCTGGCTGACTGGCGGATCTGGAAGAGTCTGGCTGACTGGCGGATCTGGAAGAGTCTGGCTGACTGGCGGATCTGGAAGAGTCTGGCTGACTGGCGGATCCTGGCAGACTGAAAGATCTGGCTGCTCCATGCTGACTGGCGGCTCTGGCTGCTCCACGCTGACTGGCGGCTCTGGCTGCTCCATGTAGGCTGACAGCTCTGGCGGCTTCTTACAGACTGGCAGCTCTGGCAGCTCCTTGCAGACTGGCAGCTCCTTGCAGACTGGCAGCTCCGTGCAGACTGGCAGCTCCGTGCAGACTGGCAGCTCCGTGCAGACTGGCAGCTCCGTGCAGACTGGCAGCTCGGGCTGCTTCATGCAGACTGACAGCTCTGGCTGCTCCATGCAGACTGACATCTCTGGCTGCTCCATGCAGACTGACAGCTCTGGCTGCTCCATGCAGACTGACAGCTATGGCTGCTCCATGCAGACTGACAGCTCTGGCTGCTCCATGCAGGCTGACAGCTCTGGCTGCTCCATGCAGGCTGACAGCTCTGGCTGCTCCATGCAGGCTGACAGCTCTGGCTGCTCCATGCAGGCTGACAGCTCTGGCTGCTCCATGCAGGCTGACAGCTCTGGCTGCTCCATGCAGGCTGACAGCTCTGGCTGCTCCATGCAGGCTGACAGCTCTGGCTGATCCATGCAGGCTGACAGCTCTGGCTGATCCATGCAGGCTGACAGCTCTGGCTGCTCCATGCAGGCTGACAGCTCTGGCTGCTCCATGCAGGCTGACAGCTCTGGCTGCTCCATGCAGGCTGACAGCTCTGGCTGCTCCATGCAGGCTGACAGCTCTGGCTGCTCCATGCAGGCTGGCATCTCTGGCTGCGCTGAATAGGCGGGAGACTCCGGCAGCGCAGGAGAGGAGAAAGGCTCTGGCTGCGCTGAACAGGCGGGAGACTCCGGCAGCGCTGTAGAGGAGAAAGGCTCTGGCTGCGCTGAACAGGCAGGAGACTCCGGCAGCGCTGAAGAGGAGGAAGGCTCTGGCAGCGCTGAACAGGCGACGCGCACTGTAGGCCTGATGCGTGGTGCTGACACTGGTGGTACTGGGCCGAGGACACGCACAGGAAGCCTGGTGCGTGGAGCTGCTACCGGAGGGCTGGGGTGTGGAGGTGGCACAGGATGGGCTAGACCGTGAAGGCGTACTGGAGATCTTGAGAGCAGTGCTGGCACAGGACGTGCAAGGCTAGGGAGGTGCACAGGAGGCCTGGTGCGTGAGGCTGGAACCAACTTCACCAGCCGACTAACACGCACCTCAGGACGAGTATGGAGCGCTAACCCAGGTGCCATCAAATCCCGACACGTTCCGTCGGGCGAATTCCATGCAAAAAGCACCAACACAGCAACTCCCTCATTTCTCTCTCCTCCAATTTCCCCATTAACTCCTTCACAGTCTCTGCTTCGCTCACCTCCAACACCGGCTCTGGTTCTGGTCTCCTCCTTGGCTCCTCACGATAAACAGGGGGAGTTGGCTCAGGTCTGAACCCTGACTCTGCCACACACTCTGCCACAATAAATTTTGGGGGCTGACTCTCGGGCCTCCGTCCACGCCGCCTTGCTTTGCTTCGCAAACTCCATTCTCCTATATCCTTCCGCGCACTGCTCCATTGAATCCCAGGCGGGCTCCGGCACTCTCCCTGGGTCGACCGCCCACCTGTCTATCTCCTCCCAAGAAGTATAGTCCATACTGTACTCCTCTTTGGGCTGCTCCTGTTGCCCAAAGGTGCAGCAGGAGAAGAGGCGGCTACACTCCCCTGGTTTAGCCCAGGGTCCTCTCCCGTCGAGGATTTCCTCCCATGTCCAGAAATCCTTATTGCGCATCTCCTCTTTGGGCTGCTCCTGCCTGTTGACACGCTGCTTGGTCCTTTTGTGGTGGGTGATTCTGTAACGGCTTTCTTCGGTAGAAGGAGAGTCGGACCAAAATGCAGCGTGGCTATTGCGATCCATGTTTATTTAACAACGTAAACACGAATCAATACAAAAACCATAAACGTAATGCGAAAACCGAAACAGCCTAACCTGGTGCAAACTGACACAAAGGACAATCACCCACGACAAACTCAAAGAATATGGCTGCCTAAATATGGTTCCCAATCAGAGACAACGATAAACACCTGCCTCTGATTGAGAACCACTCCAGACAGCCATAGACTTTGCTAGATAACCCCACTAGCTACAATCCCAATACATACACACCAAAACCCCAAGACAAAACACACCACAATACAAAAACCCCATGCCACACCCTGGCCTGACCCAATACATGAAGAAAAACACAAAATACTTAGACCAGGGCGTGACACACACTCTGCACTGGTTATTGACTGGAGACGTAATACGCTGAAAACAGGTCCCTAGTGGAATGACATTGATGCTTGTGAAAGAAGAGATGGAGGGAGAGAGAGGGACAGAGACACTTAACATTGGTACATTCAGAAACTCCTCTCACTTACAGTAACCATAAACTTTGCACACGAAAATAAATCATGAATCTATTCGCCGGGGGTCTCTCGGTGAACAGGGCAGCCTTGGAAAGGGGATTGGGCCTTTTCGGGGCACGCTAGTAAGACTCTGATTGTCTGAAATGGTTCCAACAAGTCTTCTATTGTTGTCCTTCTTTGTAGTTGTCCGGTATCCGGTGACTTGTCGTAAAATCCTGAACAGAACTACAGACTTTCCTTTCATTCACTTTTGAAAAGGCTTCTTTGAAGATAGGCTAGCCAGACGTATCGATGGTTTGAGCAGAGTAATAGGATGGTCCTAATTTATATTCACTTTAGAAGAAACTTTACTTAGGACAGCTAATCATTCGTACCAGTGATTGTCCAGGAGTTGAGTTTATCATCTCCACCTTGTGATGAGATTCAAAGTTCAAAGCTGCAGCTTCACATCTTTCTGGTCTGGTATTTTCATTTCTTAACCCATAATTATACAGTTTGCAGGAAAGGGGCTGTTCCGGCAGGCTGACACGCTCTTTGACCTCACTCAGGGACAGTGACTACTCATCTCTTATAGCTTCTCAAAACACATCCCTCTTAACAAAAACACTTTTATAATTGTTCATATTACATGCACAACGCATAGTATGGAAACTTCATACATGTAGTGGGGTATACTTTCCAAGTTACAATATTTACTTTATAAAAATGTTTATTACATCACAAAATAACAAATTGACATTAGTGTTCTATAAATCACCTCTGACCATTCCTCACGTTCTATGTTAGAAATATTGTTCCAGTATTCACTTTTGAACGTGTTAAGAGTTTCAGCGAGAAAAGGTTAGTTTTGGAATATTTTTATTCAGTATATTTAGTATTCTTCTTTTCACTCTGCCATTTAAGTCATTATTGTGGACTCACTATAATGTTGGTGATCCATCCTCAGTTTTCTGCCATCACAGCCATGGAACTCTGTAGCTGTTTTAAAAATAACCAATGGCATCATGGTGACATCCTTAAGCAATTTTCTTCTTGTCCTGCAGTTCAGTTCAGAAAGACGACTGCATCTTTGATGTCTGGGTAGTTTAGTACATCATCCACAGCATAATTATTAACTTGACCGTGCTTAAATATATATTCAATGTCTGATTTGTTATTGCTACCAATCTACCAAATACTGCCCTTTGAGGCTTCCGAAAAGCTCCCTGCTCTTTGTAGTTGTATCTGTACTTGAAATGTAATACTTGACTGAGGGACTTTACAGATGTTGTATGTATGGGGGACAGAGGAAGGGGTAGTCATTCGAAAGTATTGCCAACATCTATTATTTCACACAGAGTGAGTCCATGTAACTTATTATGTGATTTGTTTAGCCATAGTTTACTTCTGAACTAATTTAGGCTTGCCTAAACAAAGGGGGTGAATACTTATGCAACAATGGTTTTCACAGACTAAGTCAAATTATATAAATGACTTTGCTCATGATGAACGCCCCTCAAATGATACAAATACAACAGCCTGAGCCCACTGGACTTGAAACAACGATACAGATGGAACCACGTGCCATATGATGTATTTATCTGCAACACACTATTACAGCTGATTGTGAAATAGACACAAATTACTTATTCGAAATTCGTGACAGGCACACCAAAGAAATTCACTTTTTGTGTGTATTACATGATCTTCTTTCTTCATAAAGCATTAATGTACATTACACAAATTCCAATTTGTTATGGCTAACATTAGCTAGGCTAGCTAGGTGGCCAACGTTAGCTAGGCTATGGGATAAGGTTAGGGTTAGGTAACATGCTAGCTAAGTAGTTAAATTAAGGTTAGGGTTAACATTAGGGTTAGGAGTTAGGTTAAAGGGTTCAAGTTAGGGGAAGGGTTAGCTAACATGCTAAGTAGTTGCACAGTAGCAAGCAGTTGTAAAGTTACTAAAGCTGTCCGTGATGAAATTCAAACACGCAACCTTTGGATTGCTAGATGTTCACATTATACACCCCACCCGTCCTCCCCAACCAACCTCCCTCCTATCGTTTCTGTCTTAAGTAACCTACCATACCCCGTTCAAAGTCACTTAAATATTTTGTCTTGCCCATTCACCCTCTGAATGGCACACATACACAATGGCACACATACACTCAGCTGTCTCGAGGCTTAAAAATCCTTCTTTAACCAATCTCCTACCCTTCATCTACACTGATTTGAAATGGATTTAACAAGTGACATCAATAAGGGATCATTGCTTTCACCTGGACATTCGGTCATGGAAAGAGCAGGTGTTCCTATTGTTTTGTACACTGTGTATAATTCTGATATTAGCTTTCCATTGTGGGCTTAGGTCTTTACAGTATGTGAACAAAGCAGCCACAGACAGATTCTTTTGATCTGTAAATCATAACATCCCAGTGTTGAAGGCTTCTCTGGTGTCTCTTTCCCAGGTCATGGTCGTTCTCTCACCGCTGTGCCCATCACATGCAGCTGGAGTGTGAAGAGTGGGATCCTCTCTAAGGACACGAACAGCACTTTTAAGTTGACTTTGATGTTGAGATAAGCACCCTGACAGAATGCAGCACTGAGTAGACATACAGTATATGGTCTTTCACTGTCAGTGCTGTATGGGGCGCCAGAGCTGACACACTGGACGCGGTGTGTGTGTGTGTGTGTGTGAGAGAGAGAGGGGGCGTGTCTACTCTGTGTACAGTGAGGGCTGGCTGCAGCCAGGGGCAGACAGAGGCATGCAGACACGCTGGTGCCAGAGGAGAGTTCAGGACAAAGGCACTGCAGCGTGCTGGTGATAAATAAAGTAGGTGTATGTCACAAAATTGACAAATGGCTAAAAGGATGGGATGGAGGTTGGCTGCAGACAGAAGAGCAGAATCATTCCCCGGTGCATAAGAATACAGATCAATACAGATAATATTAATTATAATTATAATAAACCCCCCCCCCCCCCCCATCTCTTCCATCCCTCCACGTTGTCCTCAAATGACATTACTGGGCATTACGGGGAACAATGGTGCCTCGGTCTGTCTCCATTAAACTTTATTGGGATTTTTTAATTAACAGACAGACACTTAGAAATGTGAGAGAATGCAATAAAGTTTTTTACATGAATGTGTACCGAATCAGATGAATAGGAATGGAATTTGTTTTGGCCTAAATCACTAGTCTTTTGCACCAGTTCATAGTAGCCGTCAGTCTACTGCACAATACCAGTCGTCTGTCCACTATGGAAGAACGACGTGACTATGTCTGTGTCCAGTAGACTGTGTCATTTCTTGTGGTAGTTACTCGGCTGCTCGGCACCTCGTCAGCAATAGTGACACAAATAAATGGCGGGAGGTAAATCACCCAACGCAATGTAATCGCCCCAAATGTAAGTGGATTTGGGGTCTAATATTCAGCTGTCACATTACATGAGCGTAACTCAAGATGGGACATGATTCAGAATATAATATACCAATTTGCTGCATGCCTCATGGGCGCGAACAATGACTTGTTTGAGGAAAAATGTGCCTACTGGAAATAGTTCCCCAGATCACTTCTCTGTGTGCACCATTACCATTTCTTAATGTTCCTCTCCATCCCATAGACATTCTGTTCCCCCATTTCATTCTGTTGAGTTAGAAGGTTGTGGAAATAAGAGAGTAGTTAGTCATAGGCTATATATTAACAAATGGATGATTTGAATTTGAGAAAATGGTATTGGTCTGATGTTTTGGATCTGGGACAATGTGTCTCTCTAGACAGTTCCTATGGCTTCCATGTGATGTGACGCTCCACAGCTGCTGACGACCAAAAGCACTGTTGGTCAGAAGAGGCTGGTGGGAAGAGCTATGGGAGGACAGGCTCAATGTAACAGCTGGAATGGAATCAATGGAACGGATTCAAACCCGTTGTGTCCAGGTAGTAGTAACTAGAGGTCGATCGATTATGATTTTTCAACCCCGATACCGATACCGATTATTGGAGGACCAAAAAAAAGCCGATACCGATTAATTGGCCGATTTTTATTTACTTATTTGTAATAATGACAATTACAACAATACTGAATGAACACTTATTTTAACTTAATATAATACATCAATAAAATCAATTTAGCCTCAAATAAATAATGAAACATGTTCAATTTGGTTTAAATAATGCAAAAACAAAGTGTTGAAGAAGAAAGTAAAAGTGCAATATGTGCCATGTAAGAAAGCTAACGATTAAGTTCCTTGCTCAGAACATGAGAACATATGAAAACTGGTGGTTCCTTTTAACATGAGTCTTCAATATTCCCAGGTAAGAAGTTTTAGGTTGTGGTTATTATAGGAATTATAGGACTATTTCTCTTTATACCATTTGTATTTCATTAACCTTTGACTATTGGATGTTCTTATAGGCACTTTAGTATTGCCAGTGTAACAGTATAGCTCCCATCCCTCTCCTCGCTCCTACCTGGGCTCGAAGCAGCGTTACCCATGCAGAGCAAGGGGAACAACCACTCCAAGTCTCAGAGCGAGTGACGTTTGAAACGCTATTAGCGCGCACCCCGCTAACTAGCTAGCCATTTCACATCGGTTACACCAGCCTAATCTCGGGAGTTGATAGGCTTGAAGTCATAAAGAGCTGCTGGCAAACGCACGAAAGTGCTGTTTGAATGAATGCTTACGAGCCTGCTGGTGCCTACCATCGCTCAGTCAGACTGCTCTATCAAATCATAGACTTGGTCATTAGTATGGTCGAATCCGGAAACTATCATTTCGAAAACAAAACGTTTATTCTTTCAGTGAAATACGGAACCGTATTTTTACCGTATTTTATCTAACGGGTGGCATCCATAAGTCTAAATATTGCTGTTACATTGTACAACCTTCAATGTTATGTCATAATTATGTAAAATTCTGGCAAATTAGGCGGCCCAAACTGTTGCATATACACTGACTCTGCATGCAATGAACGCAAGAGAAGTGAGACAATTTCACCTGGTTAATATTGCCTGGATTTAACCTGGATTTCTTTTAGCTAAATATGCAGGTTTAAAAATATATACTTCTGTGTATTGATTTTAAGAAATGCATTGATGTTTATGGTTAGGTACACATTGGAGCAACAATACGCACCGCATCGATTATATGCAACGCAGGACACGCTAGATAAACTAGTAATATCATCAACCATGTGTAGTTAACTAGTGATTATGATTGATTGATTGTTTTTTATAAGATAAGTTTAATGCTAGCTAGCAACTTACCTTGGCTTACTGCATTCGCGAAACAGGCAGGCTCCTCGTGGAGTGCAATGAGAGGCAGGTGGTTAGAGCGTTGGACTAGTTAACTGTAAGGTTGCAAGATTGAATCCCTGAGCTGACAAGGTAAAAATCTGTCGTTCTGCCCCTGAACAAGGCAGTTAACCCACCGTTCGTTCCTAGGCCATCATTGAAAATAAGAATGTGTTCTTAACTGACTTGCCTAGTTAAATAAAGATTAAATAAAGGTGTAAAAAAAAAAAAAATCAGATTGTTATAAACTTGAAATCGGCCCTAATTAATCGGCCATTCCGATTAATCGGTCGACCTCTAGTAGTAACCAGCCTGGTCAAAGGTAGTGCACTATACAGGGAATAGGGTGGCATTTGGGACAGAACCAGCAGCTTTGTGGTCATGCTCTGTGGGGCTCATGGGGTGGGGAGGGGGGGGCAGGACCAGAGAGGGGTTGAGAGGAGACGCCGGCTTGTCTAACAACGGCCAATCAGGTGTTCTACTATGAGCTCACGGAACTCCACTGAGACCAACTGCAGCACTGATCTATTTCTGGCACACCACCACAGCGCAATGTTCTGAGAATTAGAACAGCAGCATAGCAGAGTACATATCACGAGCAGAACCTAGCGGGCACCTTAATAAGTCAACAGGATTATGCGTAGTATCCATGTCTATAAGCACATGCTACAGTAACAAATATGAGGGCTTTTTCATTCATAGGATGCAATAGGCTATATGGAAATGGGTGTTATTATCAAGCCTTTGGATAGCAAACATTTACTTGGTTCAAATGTGCTTGGGGAAATATAATGTAAGCTTCTCCATGCTATTTACAATTGTAGAGGACAAATTGTAGTAATAACATATGATAGGCTTAATTTACAGCCTACGGGTATGGTATGTTCAGAACTCATGTCAGTCAAAATAAATGTGAGAAAAAAAATTGCATGCTCTCCAGCTTTTTGCATAAGCATTCAAGAGGTAAGATGCGCCGAGACAGTTAAGGTCAGGAGCAGAGATGAGAGAAAATGGAAAAATGACTGAATAAAAGGTTATTTAGCTGAGAACTGAAACATCAGAGTGCATTATTATGGATATCCATGCTTTGATGTAAAGTCTGACAGATTACTTTCACAAAGACTAGACTTCCCTGCATTAATGTCAATGCCTTGTGTTGTCTGGTAAACTGCATATTGACTCGGAGTCAGAGCATGACCTTTTGCTAAAAGTAAACTTGAGAAACTTTAAAAAAAAAAAATTGTTGTCATAAACTTGCTTCCAGAATCTAGAAAAAACTCCAGGTGAAAGTGATTCCTTCTCAAACTTTCTATTGATGCTGCTGTTTATGTGTAGACAATTCCAATTTACTCTCGAAGGACCTGCCTGCTCACAAAGGCATCGAACATATGTCAGTCTTTGTTTCCCTCTGTCACTGGTACCTGTACTCTCTCTACACGCCGATTGTTCAAACTTTTCTCTTTGTCTTCCAAGCCCTTCAAAAATAATATCTCTGAGGCTCATCTTGGTTTATTTAGGTCACATTGTGTGAGTCTTCTACCCGATTGGCTTGAGACTATTGAGCTCCTAATTTAGCTTATGAAGGCTATAGGCTATATATTATAATAAATTGTTGATTGTTTATGCTGATGCGGGGGGCTTGATAGAAAAAACACCATGTGGCCTCTTGATGACCAAAATGTAAATGTAACATGCCTTGATAAGCGCAAACACGATTCTGTAGCGGAGTCAAGAAAACTTGTCTGAAAGGCAATTTACTATACATTACCCTAATCTGAAACTAATTTGACCAGAAGTCTCTCAGACATCTTTTCAGTGCTAAAATGAGTCTGGGTTCATGTGAAAAAGGCAATTAATTCAGACATGATAATCTCACACTGTGGATTCAACAGCCAGGGCGATTAGAAGGAATTAAAATATGTCAGTATTTAGGTAGAGTACTAGAGATGGGAGTAGTAGAGATATGTTTCCCATAGAATTCCTACATAGAGTCAAATGTACGTTCAACTTTGCCGTCTCTTACCAGGCAAGACGTAGAAGATAGTTGGGAGAGAAGGGACGTCCTTAATTCTAAGGGAGTACATTAAATGTACTCTAAAAGTAGAGGTCGGGACTTTTAAAAACAGTACATTGATTAGGACCGAGTCTACTTCAGCATTGTAAGTACCCGGCATTGTTCTGCCAATGACACCCTGTATAAATCAAAGAGCCATTGAAATGAAAGCACTCTAGGAGATCTGTGAATCGCTCCCTAGCCTCACAGAGATACCGCCTTTAATGAAAAACATTTCATTTCCAAATGGGAATCCACAAACAAGGGGACTGGACTGGCCCTCTGGCTAAATGGGTTTGTTCTCCTGTATTGTTAGACTGCTAAAATTTCAATTGCTTGGCTAGCATCCATTTAGAGGCCAGGGAAAGGCAACATTACTTATTTTCTAGTTACAGCAAGAGTAAAAGGCCCACTCCACATGCCTGTTATATGTTATATTACCTTCTTTGTATTGTATTCGGGATGATATCAGCCACATACTAATAGGTTTTTGGTGTCTTGGATCTCTCTCGGTTCACGGGGCCAGGGGAAGTATTCAAGGCTATGGATGGGGTCAGTTAGTGGTTATTCATTAGGGAGAAACTGGGCTTCCATTTGCTGATCTTAACAGTAGTTGCAAATACGTTCTATTGTAAAGCCTACCTACAAGCAGAAGCATGATGCAGTCCTGCAAAACTGCATCTCTCGCTCTCTAGATTCAAATGACAATAGCCTGCCCACCTTTGAATAGCAGTGCTCTACTACTCCCCCATATAACTTGTGTTTAATGACACGTCTGACAACCAATGACAGCCACTAGTATGCTTAACCTGGGCCAGAATGAAAGAACTGAACTGATGAGGGGGAAAAAACTCCAGTCATGTCAGTGAGTAGATTGATGTCATTCTTACATAATGAAACACTGCCCCCTCTTGGTTTAACAGAGGAACAGGTTTTTAATTTTCCTTCATTGAAGGTCAAACGAATGATGTCGTACGTGATGAAGATAGGGTATTTTTCTTTTGTATGCTGATCACAACAAGGGAAATGCCCTGAGACAGATTAGGTTGTTAATGATCTTACACAATTAGCATCAACAGTAAGATCTCTGGTGATTGGCTGCTCAGTGCCGGTCATGGAAGCTCTACACTGGACTGGACAGAGAAAGGGAAAGGGGGGTACCTACTAGTCAGTTGTACAACTGAATGCATTCAACTGAACTGTGTCTTCCGCATTTAACCCAACTTCTTTAAAGACCATAGAGACACCTTGCTTACATTTCTTTCCTTTCTGAAATAAAAACCACACACGTTGTAATTACTTGGAATTGTGGTAGGGGATTGAGGTCAGGTTGTTCTGTTTCCTTTGATCATTATTGTTTTGTTCAAATGCAGCAGCTTCATACGGAGATGCTTTATTTTCATACATGATTTTCTTATCTTTAATTTATTTTTGTACTTTTTCCCCCCTCTTTTCTCTCCCATTGGTAGTTACAGTCTTGTCCATTCGCTGCAACTCCCGTGTGTCCTCCCCGAAACACGACGCTGCCAACCCGCACTGCTTCTTGACACACTGCTCGCTTAACCCGGAAGCCAGCCGCACCAATGTGTCGGAGGAAACACCGTACAACTGGCAACCGAAGTCAGCGTGCATGCGCCCGGCCCACCACAAGGAGTCGCAAGAGTGCGAAGGGACAAGGACATCCCTGCCGGCCAAACCCTCACCTAACCCGGACGACGCTGGGTCAATTGTGAACCGCCTCATGGGTCTCCCGGTCACGGCCGGCTGCGACACAGCCCGGTGTCGAACCCGGGTCTGTAGTGATGCCTCTAGGACTGCGATGCAGTGCCTTAGACCGTTGCACCCCTCGGGAGGCCACAACATGATTTTCACACAGCACACGTTATGAACGGAGTTGAAAATTGAGATTGCAACATCAAAGGAGGTCATTTCTATCCTGTTTGAACAAAAATATAAATGCAACATAAACGTGAAGTGTTGGTCCCATGTTTCATGATCTGAAATAAAAGATCCCAGAAATTGATCATAAGCACAATTAAAGTATATCACATTGGGCCACACCAACCCTGCGCAATTGCTGTAACCACACACCTCCAGAACCCAATCGCCCCATTCAAAGCTTTAAATAACTCTACGTTTGCAGGCTTTGCAACTCTCTTGTAATCCAATATCTACTGTACGATATTTACTGACAGTGAGCTGTGAAAATATAACACTGTGCAGACATGCATGCAACAGTCTGCATACAGTGGAATTCACTATTTGATGCCAGACTGATCCCCTCTATAAGACATGTGCTAAAGGCCATCTTTGTCATTTTAATGGTACAATTCTTGAACGGAAAATTCTCTTAACAATAATGAATAACTTAAAATAAATACGTTAAATATACATTAACCTCTTCAATTAAAATAAATTAGCATTATCATCTATAGAATGATATGACAAACAAAATAATAAAATCCGTAGCAGATTTTTGAACTAAGTACACATACCAACTAGACAATAAGCAGCTGTAAAAGTGGAAATGAAAAGGCCTGATGGTGGCGCTAGAGGAAAGGTCAAGAGGTCACCAAATCAATAGGTTTCTTCCACTCGGGGTCTTGATTGTGCACAACATATTGTACGACAATTCAGCCATTGCTTTGAGATATATCTTGTTCTCAAGTCTGTTCTCAGTCTTGTTCTCAGCCTGTGGGCATCATGTGTGTAGTGATCCAATATCCATATCCATGCCATTTAACAGTTATCACTGGCCCTTGCTTAGCCTTACTTACCAAGAGCCCAGCGCCGAGCCTTCTTGCTAGCAAAGTCACTGATCAAGTCTTTGAAGTCCAGCTTTCGAGCTAACTGACTTTCAATGGACAACATGGCAAGACTGCAAAGTCTGTCCTCAGTTTTAGCTCACTGAAAGCTCTCTCACCACCAGCAACAGTCACAGGCAGTGTGCAAAACATACGTAAAGCAATGCACACTTCTCCAAAAATGCTTTGCAGCAGCATCTTACAAGTTGCATTCAGGAGACAAGGGGACAAGTTAGGGGGGAAAGTGGCAGCATATACAGTGTTCAGGTGTCTTACTTCATGTTGAAACTCAGGTGTAAGACCTCTGGAATACTTCATGATCAGTGGTTGGCACACAGAAGGGACTTTATCCTCACTAATCTTCCCAACTTTCAGAACAGAAGAAAATTATTCTACAATTTTTGCAGTGGTGTGGAACCTGGTGTCCAAGTCACTTATGATGTTGTCCATAGCAGTTCCGAAACGCCGTCGCTGCACTGTCCTGAGCTGTCTCCTCTTGAGAGATCTCATCATAGTATCTCTTCCTTTTCCTCGGGCGGCTGTGTTCCTTGCTAAATTGAGGTGCAACATCCATTTGCGTAGCAATCAGTGTTGCCTCAGACAGGAGTGACTCCCATCCATCTCTAAGGGACTGGGTAGCTGAGCCTGAAGCTGCATCTGTTGGGCCTGGCACCAGACAGGGGCAGGGACAACTGATTTAGTATGAATAGCTTGCTAAAAGTTTGCCTGCATTGATTAAATGCCAGCTAAAATAGGAGCAAAATGTAAACACACTGAATTTTCTGTGAATATATTAAGTAACTAATGTTAGGGGAGCAAACGTAGCCTATTTCACTGTGGACTAAGCTAACAGGTTCATTTCCACCACTCGCGAACTACACCCACCTACTTTAATGAAAAATTGGGTGACATTACCGCCCTTTGTTTTCTCTCTCCTGTCTTTCTTTTTGTTTTTGGAAGCCAGATTTTTCTTTAGGAAGCTGAGACACGATGCACAAATGTGTTTACATCCCTTTTAGTGAGCGTTTCTCCTTTGCCAAAATAATCCATCCATCTGACAGGTGTGGCATATTAAAAAAAAGGCTAATTAATCAGCATGATTGATCATTACAGTAAAAGTTGACTCTAAAACGTGCAGTTTTGTCACACAACACAATGCCACAGAAGTCTCAAGTTTTGAGGGAGAATGTAATTGGCATTCTGACTGCAGGAATGTTCACCAGAGCTGTTGCCAGAGAAGTGAATGCTAATTTCTCTACCATAAGCTGTCTCCAACGTCGTTTTAGAGAATTTGGCAGTACGTCCAACCGGCCTCAAAACCGCAGACCATGTTTATGCCGTCGTGTGGGCGAGCTGTGTTATGGTATGGGCAGGCATAAACTATGGACAACGAACACAATTGCATTTTATCAATGGCAATTTGAATACACAGAGATACCGTGATGATATATGTGGTGTCTGTGACCAACAGATGCATATCTGTATTCCCAGTCATGTGAAATTCATAGATTAGGGCTTAATTTATTTATTTAAATTGACTGATTTCCTCATCCGAACTGTAACTCCGTAAAAATCAATTAAATTGTTGCATGTTGAGTTTATATATAATTTTGTGTATATTTTCATGAGGCACCAACTCGTGTATTCTAGACTGTGGGTTTTCCTTCGCAAAAGGCTACATACAGCACCTCAGAAACGTTATGATTGAATTGGATCCACAGTAATCTAGAGACCGAATCATGATCTAGGCCCGATCTAATTAATATATATTCCTTAATTAACAGCTGAGGGGTTGTCTGGGACCAAACTATGCCGTCATCCTTTTTGTGAGAATAAAAGGTGGAAGAATGGTGTATTCTGCATTTACACTTGACTCAATGAAAATGATACCATTATAACAGATTAAACCGTTTTCCCCCCCAAAAAAAGAAAGAGAATGATACCGTGACGAGGCTCTCACCGAGTGGGTCTGCCTGTCATACATTTGATCAAATCAGATCCGAGTTAGCTGGCAGAAACAATGAAATAAATAAAGGGTGGGTATGACTGAGGAAGGCAGACGTCTGCTCTAATGACAATGCAGCACTTTACAGGATCCTGTGAGGGTGGCTTAATCACTTGTAAGGCTTGATTGAGTGTATGTTAATAAACATTAGACTGCCAGTGATTAGTGGTTTATGTGCTCTGCTCTCCCATCCCCAGGCTGAAGACGCAGTCCTGAAGATTGATGGAGGGCCATGCTATTCAAACAGCAGGCGTTGCTGAGACAGAAGCTCTTTGTGCTGGGCAGCCTTGCTATCGGGAGTCTCCTCTATCTAGTGGCCAGGGTTGGGAGCTTGGATAGGTATGTTGGTTGGTGTCCATAGTAGCTAACACATTTTGCTTTCGGTCTGAAAGCAAGGCCTGTTGAATGTTAAGTACAGAATGTATCTTTCTGTGTTTTTCCCTCCTCCAGGCTGCAGCCTATTTGCCCCATAGAGAGCAGACTGGGCCCTCTTCACCTGCCGGAGCAGATCCCTCTCCGGACCCTGCAGTATAAGCGTGGTCTGCTCCACGAGCTCCGCAAGGGCAATGCCACCAAAGAGCAGATCCGCCTGCACAACCTGGTGCAGCAGCTGCCCCGGGCCATCATTATCGGGGTGCGCAAGGGGGGCACGCGCGCCCTGCTGGAGATGCTCAACCTGCACCCGGCGGTGGTCAAGGCCTCGCAGGAGATCCACTTCTTTGACAACGACCAGAACTACGCCCGTGGCATCGACTGGTACCGGGAGAAGATGCCATTCTCCTTCCCCCATCAGATCACCATTGAGAAGAGCCCCGCCTACTTCATCACAGAGGAGGTCCCTGAACGCATCTTCAAGATGAACTCCTCCATCAAGCTGTTGATTATTGTGCGCGAGCCCACCACCAGAGCTGTGTCCGACTACACACAGGTGCTGGAGGGCAAGGAGCGCAAGAACAAGACCTACCACAAGTTTGAGAAGCTGGCCATTGACGGAAACACGTGTGAGGTGAACACAAAGTATAAGGCGGTACGGACCAGCATTTACACCAAGCACTTGGAGCGCTGGCTGAAGTACTTCCCCGTGGAACAATTCCACATTGTGGACGGGGACCGTCTGATCACGGACCCGTTGCCGGAGCTGCAGCTCGTCGAGCGCTTCCTCAACCTACCATCCAGGATCAGCCACTATAATCTGTACTTCAATGCCACCAGGGGATTCTACTGCCTGCGATTTAACATTGTCTTCAACAAGTGCCTGGCAGGCAGCAAGGGGCGCATCCACCCTGAGGTGGACCCTTCGGTCGTGGCCAAACTGAGGAAGTTCTTCCACCCCTTCAATCAGAAGTTTTATCAGATCACTGGCAGGACATTCAACTGGCCCTGAGAAACGAAGGGAAGGTCTATATAAATGTGTTAACTAATGTTGTTCTGTTGACATTTTTAAGATGTCAACCTCAAACATATTAAAGGATATTAAAAAGCACTTTGATTGAATTTAACACCTATGAGAATGACAATGTGACCAAATATGTAACAGAATCAATGTATGTTTGTTTGTAAATATGTAAGGGGGGGCGGAGGAAAAATGGTTTGTGAGTTACAAAACAATTCAGTTTATTGCGCCTGATCTTCATGTGTAATAGTTCACCTGTTTGACACTTTCCCCATTTATAAACTCATAATTTTGCCATCCTCGCTCACAGTTTGACATTTATTGGGGTGAGTCTTGTCCTTGAGGCAGAACTGAACGATTTCCGCTAGATGGGCCAGTTGCAAAGTCAAAATTCGCTATATTATAAGAATTATTTATTTAAGATTAGGATTAGCAGTGTGGTTAGGGTTAAGGTTAGATTTAAAATCTGATTTTATGGCTGTGCCAGCTAGTGACCACTCTGCAGAGCTGCCTCCAGAACAGGTGTCATGACAAAAAAACACTGACCCACTCATCTCTCAGCCAATATTGAATGAAGGGTATACTCTCAAATGTGAGATAGACATGAGATTATTTTAAGAACGGTGTGGCTTTTAAAAGGAGACTTGTCAGTCATCGACACACATATTTTACAGATTGAAAAGCGTTCATAAACCTATATGTGTGACAATGTTTCATATTAAAACAACCTTGACGAAGACGTAAGCCAACATGTTCTTACCGTTTTGAATGTGATAGTCATGCATTTATTTCCCTCTCATTTAGATGTTGTTTCATATGTGCAATGAACATTGTTTTTTTTAATGTATTCCAGTATCATTCTTTAAACATTATTCCAGTATCATTCTTTAAACCTTTATTTGTTACTATGTTGTTTTTAGATTTATTCATGTTCTCCACTACCATGAAGCGCTTGTATCTGCAATATAACTCAGAAATCTAGATTGTCAAGAGGGAATAGGAGCATAGCATTTCTCACCAAATTCTGACTCAGATAAAAAAAAAATTGGTATTGTATGTCAAGCATTTAAATGTTGCATAAGGGATTTGAGTGGTAACTTTGTCCCCCCCAGTATTGAAATTGTTTGTCATTGCCCTTGGCCAAAAGCCATTGTAAAAAGTTATTTGTTAGTTACTGTCAAACCATCTAATGCTTATTCTATTACAATTAGCAGATTTGTTTTATGTGCAAATAGCCACTCTGTATCATAAGTGTATTGTTCTGTAACAAAAAAAAAAGGATTTCATTAAAATAACATTTAAACATGTGTCATCTGAGTATTTTATTTCTGTTTTGTCTCGTAATTTATCTTGGGGTTTAAAGACACTTCCTGGATGTGTTCATTTTCAGTAAGTACTGAGTCATTCTATTGAGTCTGTCATTTGAATTAAATCACAATTGGAGACATATTTCCTGGTACCTTCATTAATTGCCCACAGCTCAGCAAATACATATTTCCATGTATCTTATTATTAGAGGGTCAATGTAAAATAAAAGGTGGTATTCTCTGATCTGTTGCATTGCAGGAACAGCTGCTCACAGACTAGCTGCTGAGATGGTTCAATGTCTACTTTCCACGCTTCAGTGCTGACTTGTTTCGACTGCATTTGAGTCAGGCTGTGCTTAGAGTCTAATCTAAGTAAATAATGGCACCTGCTGTGCAGTTGAATGTGATGTGAATCTTATAGGAATGCAGTGGCAATAGACTCAATACCCTGTCTCTCACAAAAGTCTGAGCAGGTTGCTCATCCTCAGTGCAATAACGAAGATGCTTATAATTTGGAGACATATAGTCCATGTAATAGTGCCACTTCTGCCGATCTTCAGCCTTTTTGGGGATGCTTTTCCATGACATGCCACGGTCCTTCATCTCCTCACCTCCTCCACGGTTCTTGAGCAAGTTTCATTTGGAGAGACAACCGTGATAAATGATTAGTGTCTTCTCAACGCCTCTGTAAGAAGAGAGACTAGAAAATAATCTGGATGGACAATGACAGTCGGGTGAGTTATATAATCATTTAGTGACTGGAGGAATGTGATGTGACAAATGCTAGCCTACTTTATCAACTTAATACACAGCGTAGACTAGCATCAACAAACATTGAATTAAGTGCGGGAACCAAAAAAACATTCAAAGGCTCTATTTTCTATAATGTATTATCATTGCCAGATTGTTCAGTGTAAAGATTATCTGCATCACATGGTTTAGAGGCCCAAGACTCATGAGTTTTATACACATCCACAAGGTCAGGCAATAAGGAAAACGTCTATATTATATACCTAGCTACATGGAGAGAAAGACTAGGGTTTTGCATGATGATTACCGATTGATCAACTAAATACAGAATGAGCAGCAACATAGTTTTCAATGAGGGGATTCGATTAATTCCCCCGGTGAACCGGGTTAACGTTGGTTGCATTAGTTTTGGAAACGACCTGTGCCTGATGGCCCATTTTGGCCGACGAATTTAGGTCAAAACAGGTGATGTACAGTAGGTTAAACACGCAGATTAATAAGGATTCTGTGTTCTTGCATGCAAAAGTGTTTGCTTTTGATAAAATAGTTGTTCATTGCCTTCTCAAATGAAAACTAGTTAGAACATTCTAACATATTTTATAGAAAAGAGATGTATGTTTCTGAACGATGCATCATGCTGCTTTGTTGACAACATGATCGAGTGGTGCAGATTTCTGTTTGCTTTGACAAGGGCGCTCCTCCTTCACTGCTTTTCCAGTTCATGTCATGGGTATTACAGTTTGCCTCACAACATCACTTGCAGCATTTACGGCGAAACGGCCTCTGCAGAAGTCACGGCAGTCATACATCTTGCGCTTTGGGCAGAGCTGTTCTGAAGGAAGTTGTCAAGGAAGTGAGTTTGTGTTCATCAGTAGTGGTGCTTAGTTACATTTATTGGGGAAACTGCAGAATAAATTCAACCACACCTTTGTTTTATCACAAAACCGGATAGCAACCAATGCCCAGTGAAGTCCACAAAGCATATTTCATGTACAGTAACATACAGTTAGTTATATGACCTACAGCATGGTCAAGCAAGTTAATGTTTCCGACATTTTTGGACTACTAAACATCTATGGATTTAGAACCACAGAGAGTTACCACAAGTCGCAAAGAAAACAGACGCTGCCTCCATTATTCAAGAACAATTTCAAATTCAAAATAATCCAATTTCCTCTGCTTAGTCTAATACAGTGACAACTAAAAGATACCAAAACAATTTAGTCCACGCTAAATATGATGTGGATGTCCATGGTTTTGATTTCTGAGTGTGTGTGTGCGTTCAAGTAGAAAAACATGTTGACTCACTCTACTTGTAGAGAAACTCCAATACCATCCTCCTCACTTTCATGTTTACGAAACGGTCTATCATTGTGCTATAAAGTACACGGCTTTCGTTTTTTGTTGTCCTAGGCTACCTGGCTAAAATGCATGCTCGCTAGCCTAACTTCCATTCATGGGCAATGTTAGCTAATTAATGCTAGCCTTCTACATCTAGCTACATATTGAACTTCCATTATCTCAGGCCAGGGGCACAACAATGTATTAATTAATGGATGGATCAGAATCGCAGTTATAATCATTGGCCATTATGGAGAATTAAGTAAAACCAGAAGTCCATTATCCCTATCTCCATCCATGGCTAATTTAGGAAAGGGGCCATTTTAGCTAGCTAGCCACCGCTGGACAACAGCACGAGATGCAACAATTCACGTTTTTCTGTTAATGACATATACTCTCAATGGGATTTGATAGGAGTGACGCCAAATCCAAGTTAGCTTCCCTTTACACTTTTTTTTTGGTGCGCCAGAACCTTTCACAGTTGAGCTCGCTCAGTTTAGCTCAACGCTGATTGCCAATTTTTTTCATATAGATTTTTGTCAAGGGAGGCCAGGCTTTCTCTGCACGCTGCCTTCCTTTGCCTTCAATGTTACAGGCGGCAACAATGTCATACTCGTTTAGACCAGACAGCACAGGAGGGCGTTGTTTTGCTCGCTCTGATGTTTTCTCCAGTGAAATTCATTCAGCCTCTTGGGAAGGACATTTATGAAACGCAGAGACGAAAGAAAACGTATTTGATGTTTTTAATTGTTCTCTTGGTAAACATTTTTGGGGAAGCCTGGCATCCCTTGCCATCCATGAATACACGGCAATAGTGTTTATACAGGACCTCCCGGCCCCACCTACCGTCAACCAATCATGTCAATGTGGCGCTATACGGTGCTATTTGGAGCCCCTCCACATTGTTAAAACATTTGAGAGGCGCACAGCGACGCAGTACAGAGCTCGATTTGGCCTTTGCATGCTTCCGGAGGCTCTGCAGTTGCATCACATCCTCCATACCAAGCCTTCCGACCACATTTTCCCTATCACGCATAAATTGGCGTAACCGTGGGGTTGCCCATAGTGTGGGAGTTATTCAGTGATGAAAAGACAGGTGGAAGTGCAGCAGGTGAGGAGTGAGCGGAAAATCTTATACGGAAGCAGTGAAAAGTAGCTCACCCAGAAACAATCGAGGCACCTAGAGGAGCAGGCATTCCAGGGCAGATTGGACATGATGTGGGGAGCAGAATGGGGGCGAAGACAAGAATGGTAGTAGACACCAGGAGGGTTGTTACATTTGTGACAGCAGCAATCAATTGCACAGGAAAAAGTACACTCGAAGACTAAGAAGATACAGATCATAGTGAAGCAGGCAGTGAGGTGTCTTGGGATCACTGGACTGACAATGGGGAAATGCAGAGGATGACCTCAATAAGAATGAGAATCAGTCCAGCCAGGAATCATGTATTGGTTCATTTAATTTTGATGATGGTGTTAATCCTTCAATGGAATGCCAGAGGTGTGATGGTGCTAAGTTTTAAACAAACAGAGTAAAAACTCAAACGGATGACTAGGAAAAGCTCCACCCAAGTTTATTCCCCCACTAGGTCATACAGCTGCAAAGACAAAGGCATGTTTGCACAAGCGCATACAGTACCAGTCAAAAGTTTGGACACACCTACTCATTCAAGGGTTTTTCTTTATTTGTACTATTTTCAACATTATAGAATAATAGTGAAGACATAAAAACTATGAAATAACACATATAGAATCATGTAGTAACCAAAGAAGTGTCAAACAAATTCAAGTATATTTTATATTTGAGATTCTTCAAAGTAGCCACCTTTTGCCTTGATGACAGCTTTGCACAGTATTGGCATTCTCTCAACCAGCTTTACCTGGAATGCTTTTCCAACAGTCTTGAAGGAGTTCCCAAATATGATGAGCACTTGTTTGCTGCTTTTCTTTCAATCTGCGGTCCAACTCATCCCAAACCATAACAATTGGGTTGAGGTCGGGTGATTGGGGAGGCCAGGTCATCTGATGCAGCACTCCATCACTCTCCTTCTTGATCAAATAGCCCTTACACAGCCTTTAGGTGTGTTGGGTCATTCTCCTTTTGAAAAACAAATTGTAGTCCCACTAATCGCAAACCAGGTGGGATGGCGTATCGCTGCAGAATGCTGTGGTAGCCATGCTAGTTAAGTGTGCCTTGAATTCTAAATAAATCACAGTGTCACCAGCAAAGCACCCCCACACCATCACACCTCCTCCCCCATGCTTCAAGGTGGGAACCACACATGCAGAGATTATCCGTTCACCTACTCTGCGTCTCACAAAGACATGGCGGTTGGATCCAAAAATATCAAATTTGAACTCATCACACAAAAGGACAAGGTCCAGTTTTGGGAATCTTTGAGGCCTTTGCTCTCTAGCCAAGCAGTAGAGTACTTGGATGCATGTGATGGAGCATTGTCCTGCATGAAGATCATGACCTTATTGAATGCTGAGGACTTCTTCCTGTACCACTGATTGAAGAAATAATCTTCCAGAAGCTGGCACTAGGTTTGGAAGTTGAGTTTCAGTCCATCTTCAACCCGAAAATGTCCAACTACCTCATCCTTAATGATAGCAGCCCATACCAGTACCCCTCCTCCACCTTGCTGGCGCCTGACTCAAAGTGGTGCCCTGTGTCCATTACAGATCCAGCCACGGGCCCATCCATCTGGTCCATCAAGAGTCACTCTCATTTCATCTGTCCATAAAACCTTTGAAAAATCTGTTATCAGGTATTTCTTTGCCCAATCTTGATGCTTCAACTTGTGAATCTTATTCAGCGTTGGTCGTGTTTCAACCTTCTTGACCTTGGCCATGTCTCTGAGCACTTGACACCTTGTACTTCTGGACACACCAGGTAGGTTGCAGTTCTGGAATATGGTGGCAATGGAGGATAATGGGATAATGGGTTCCTCTCAAGTCCTTTGCAGTTTATTTGCGGCTTTTCGTCCACATGCGTTTTTTTGTTGACTATTCGCAACAAAACGGTTTAATTGTCCGGTGGTCACACCTCAATAGTTTAGCTCTTTCAAGAATGTTGCATCCGTCTGAAAGGCATTTTTAAAATTTTTGACTTTTCAGTGTAAGTGAAATCTCTTTTTTGGCCCATTTTACCTGAGATAATGAAGCACCCTAATCATTATGCACACCTTGATAAAAGGTGTTATTCACTTTCACGACACCCTCCCCCATTACACAGATACATATCACCTGAAAATGATTTAATCCAATAAGCATTCAAATTTATATGGTTTGGAGTTGGAAAATGTGCATAGAAATAATGATAAGATCAGAATACTCACCTAATAACTGCGCTTGCGGTGTATTTTCAAAAATCTTGTGTATCTTAATAATCATCATTAACAATTAATATGCGTAATAATGTTGACTGTTCATGCAAAGGATTGTTACCTATAACTATAACCAGGATTGCCATTGCATTACATTTTTGTCAAGCTATTTTTATTTTAGAAAACAATTATTGTGATTCATCCTATAGTGTCCCAAACATCCTTACCCCCTAGCAACAGATGTGGGACACACACACACGCACGCACACCATTTCCCCAAGCATCTCTGTGCAGTCAGACCCACTAGGGTCACAATAATATGCCCCCTTTCTGATTGTCCGAGTGTGACCCCTTCCCCATGGGTTACTGCAGCCAGTGTTGCCAGCCCTGCCACTACCTGGGTGGGGGTACCCCACCGGAATCCCCACTGGATAGGTACACGGTCGTCAAGGTTCTCATTAGCAGCTTTGACAATTTCCTTGTATATTATGGTCTCCCATCAGGGTGCTTTGGCTTTGTAAGACTAACCCTGCCAGGCAGGCTCAGAATCTTGAGGGGGCTGTGCTGCTCTAGTAGATCTCTGTCCACATTCCTCTTTCTGTTTTCGCTGCATTTAGGAAATTTACAGTAAGCCCATAAAACAGATAAGGTATTTTCTTTAGTGTACAGTTCGCATAGGTGGGTGTATAGGGTTGGGAACCGTTTCATCATGAGATGTATAATTTATTTTCCAATGTATATCCCTCATCTGCACAAAATTGAAAGCTCTCTCTCGCAAACCCAGCCAGGTGGATTCTTTTTGCAAAGGAGAAATACTCACTAATAAGGATGGAAACAAATTTGTGCAAAACATTTCAGAGAAACAAGCTTTTTCTGTGTATGGAACATTTCTGGGATTTTTCATTTGAACTCATGAAATGTGTGGCCAACACTTTACATGTTGCATTTATATTTTTGTTCAGTGTTGCTAGAGAGATGATGTCACCTCTCTGGAGAAGTGAGTTGGTATGGCCCAATCCAGGTAGGAGGGTTTAACAACTGGGGTCTAGGAACCAAACAAACCAAATAGAAGCCAACAGAAGCAAACAGAATGGTTTGTTAGGGACCTACCTGAATTTGTCCACTAGAAACTCTTGTTTTCTTTGCGAAACATTTTCCCATTGGAGTAAACAGTAGCGCAACAATTTACTATGGTCTTGGTCTAAATAAAGGCACCCCTGGAATATATATCAGTCTGTTAACATTCTACGCTACAGGAAGTGGGCAGACTGCTGGTAGTTACCTGCCTGCCTGCCCACCATTACATGATAGGAGATTGTTGAGAGACATTCTCAGCTCAATGGTAAATAGCTGTAGGTCACTGTAAATAGTGTATTTATTTGCAGATACAGTACACTCAAGATGGACAAATATACATAACTTCATGATTAAATGGAGAAAAACAAGTTGTATTCATTGAGTGTGATAGCTAAGCATAACTGCAAGCAACAATCATAAACTGAGCTCTGATAAACAACCAAATGTAATCACATAGCACAATGATATTTGCTGTCCAACTTAATGACTTACATCACAATCAACAAGTATTACTAGATACAGTAGATTCATATTAAATTAAACCCATCACTTATTGTTCAGCGTATAAACATACTAATCCCAGTACTTTTCACATACAGTGAGTAAAGTTAAGCATCCACTTTTAGTGTGTCCTCTATTGGAAGAGATAGAGAAAGACGAGAAAAGGAGAGAGGGAGAAGAGTGTGGCCCCACTGGACAGTGCATTACAGGTGACATTGAGATCAGAGTCAGTCCCACTGGAGGAGAAGGTGACAAAGCCTGGCATGTCAGTGCTGATCTGGCTGTTGATCCAGGTCTGGTACTGGGACACTCTGGTGTACACTCCTGGGAAATTTGCTTCGGCACAGCCTTGTCCAAAACTAACAACCCCAGACTGGATCCAGACCAGACCCTGTTTGCTCACAATTGGCCCCCCGGAGTCTCCCTGTAGACAGATACATTTTAGTAATTTAGCAGACGCTCATATCCAGAGTGACTTACAGAAGTGAGTGCATACTTTATTCTTACTGGTCCCCTGTGGGAATTGAACCCACAACCCTGGCATTTCAAGTGCCATGATCTACCAACTGAGCCACCAGGTTAATCATCAGGGTCAGTGAACAATGAAATTATCTTTAGAAGTCTTCATGAGTTTGATTCATGATCATCTCTTTCTTACCATTGAATATTAGCTCTACAAACTGCAGCTAAACTGCAGCTTTAGCTCTGCAACTATCTGTAATGAAACACAGCCATGCATCACCTGACAGGAATCCTTTCCTCCACTCAGTAGACCAGCACAGATCATGTTGTTTGTGATTGAACTAAATCCAGTATAGAGACAGTTACACTTCCTGTTCCCCACTACCGGCACAGTCACCTCCTGTAGGGTCCCGGGTGAGGGAAGGGGCACTGAGGAGGAGAGACCATGAAATCAACTTTGATGATATTCTGTTGTATACATTTCTGATCCTTTCTTTTCTGCTGCAACTGTATTGGAACAACATTTACTTGCAAAAAAGTGGATATATGTGCAGGTATATAAAGGGTATGTATGGCTTGTCAATGCAAAGTCAGCATCGGGACAATCAGATCTCACCACCACTATTGATATCGCCCCATCCGGTGACCCAGCTAGTAGTGCCAGTGTAGTAGGTGCTGCCCACTGCTGCCAGGCAGACCGGCTGGATGTAGTCAGTGAAGGTGACAGGTGATGAGAGCTTCAGCAAACATATGTCATTGTCGCTGGTTGCACTGTTGTAGTTCAGGTGGCAGGTGATCTGAGAGACCGTTTGGGATACCTCGTTGGAATTTATGCTTTGCTGATTCTGCCGGCCCAGGTAGACAAGCAGGCCGGATGTGCTGGTGCTGAGAATGAAGAGAGTTGGGAATAACTGTTATTAATGTGATTATTAGACTATTAGTGTCCTTGCTGATGCCATTTACACAATTCAGTGATGTATTTTAGAGAGACAATGTCACCTCACTGGAGTCATTACCACTCCTACAACTTATTTGACAACCATTAATACTGTGCTTTAAAACAAGTACAGTACAAACTAGCAAGCACATACAGGTAACTGCCAAAATAAAGGAAACACTTGAATAAATGAGGGCTACAAAGTCAATTGAATGCAGGTGCTTCCACACAGGTTTGGTTCCTGAGTCAATTAAGCAATTAACATCCCATCACCAGGGGCCGCATTAACGCAGGATTTTGTTTTTTTCAAGCAGAAAATGAAATATAAAAAGCAGAAAAGATATCTTGCTGCATTTTGCAAACGCATATAAAATGCTTCTTATTGTACATTCTGCTCGGCCTCGGTTTGCTCAAAATCATAAATATAAAAGGTCTGCAGTTGCAGTTGCACTTCTCCACTCAGATGAAATGTCTTTGCTCTTGTCATTGGATCACCAGACAGCGCTCGGACTTTTCTCTGGTACTTTCCTCCGGTCTAGTTTTTCTGTAGTAGCAACATAAAATGCAAGACTAACTTCAAGCAAAACATTATGAAATGTAGCTGGCTACATTCTTTCTATGATAAACATTATAAACATTATGTTCATGCATCGTTTTCGGAAAAAATACATTGCTCTTTAATTGTAAGTTAATTTACTTGTGTGGCTGTTTGCCAAATAGTGCTGCACTTCTGTTGTCATCTGATGAAAACGATTTTCTGCCCAATGTGTTGCACTAATATATTTTGTGTGAAGAAAAACTATAGTTGCACGCCACTTATCACTCAATTGAATAAAAAAAAACACTGATGAGGTTCAATATAAACGCAGGTGAAATGGTTTAAAACGCACATTCTGTTATGGTCTGTGTTTTTTAAATGCTGTTACTGTTTGTCCCTCTTGAGACGCTGTGGCAACAACATACATTAAGACTTCCTCAAAATAGCCTGATCAATCTAGGATAAATCAAGAAATCTGTCATTCATTTTGAGTTTTTGGAAGAGGGCTTAGTAGCGCAATTTCACATCAAACTAAGATGTTTAACACAGTATTTCTCAAAGGAAAAAATGTGAATGAAAACTAGTTGTCTGTCGTTGCATGACAACACACACTTCATTGAAGAATCCCTACTGTTACCCAATCGTAGACTTCGGCTACTAAACTTCGGCTTGCCTCAAGAAAAATAAAATGGTGTGCTTGAACAGCCGAATAAACACGTTATGCTGCCGAACACCAAAATTAACTAAAATATCACAAAATGTTGTCATATATATATATATATATATATATATGCGCAAACTGTTTTGAATGTGTGTCTCTCAGCACAAGATCTGTATTTTGGCAGTTACAGGTATATTTATTAAGTTACATTTATTTAATTGAAAAAATTACCAAAATACATTATACTTTCAATTAGTTCTCTGAATTAAGTGATTAATACATGATTAAAATAGATCATTCAGTACATAGACAAAGACAGCATATAGATATTAAAATATCACCATGACATAATATATGGGTTGGGGGACGGGTAAGGTTATGTCTTTCTACCTGGGGAAGCAGTGAGCGGCAGTCAGCACCCACTCTTTGTTGATAAGGGAGCCTCCACAAAAATGGCGGTTGGAGCGGTGCAGACTGACCTGCCATGGCCAGCTCCCTGCAGCTGCAGCCTGACCCCCAACAATCTTTGTGTTGAGAGAAGCAATGCCACACACTGGAGAAGACAAACAGAGGAGAGACAGCTCATGATTGAACTCACAAATCCCTCACAGTATAAAAAGAGCATTGAGGAAGATACACTAGCTGATATGAAGCAATGCAGTTGCATGTAATAACAGCAACTTACCATTTGCCTGTGAATGGCAACCTGGTGGAGAGAGAGTGGATTGGTGTTATTAAAGGGGTTTTCAGTTACCAGGTTATAGTGCTTTAAGCACTATTCAAGCGTGATAAAGTAAAAATAAAAGTATAATTTGAAAAATAAAATGTATTGAGTAAAAGTATTTATTGATTATCATAATTTGATAAGAGATTAACATTTTATGAATTTATTGTTGTCGATGTGAAAACAAATCTAAATGTATAGATTCTAAAGTTGCTGAAAAAGTTTCAATACCTCGGGCTTAAAGAGACATAGTATCCGTTTAAGTAGCTGCGAATCTTACAGTTTGTGGCTCTATCAAAATATTTTCCACATTTTGTTACGTTACAGCTTTATTCTAAAATGTATTAAATAAAAACGTTTCCTTATCGATCAACACCCAATACCCCATTAAAACAAAGCAAAAAACAGGTTTTTGGACATTTTTGCAGATGTATTAAAAACATAAAAACGTTATTTACATACAGTTGAAGACAGAAGTTTACATACACCTTAGCCAAATACATTTAAACTCAGTTTTTCACAATTCCTGACGTTTAGTCCTCGTAAAAATTCCCTGTCTTAGGTCAGTTAGGATCACCACTTTATTTTAAGAATGTGAAATGTCAGAATAACAGTAGAGAAAAATATTTCATCACATTCCCAGTGAGTCAGAAGTTTACATACACTCAATTGGTAGCATTGCTTTTAAATTGTTTAACTTGGGTCAAATGTTTCAGGTAACCTTCCACAAGCTTCCCACAATAAGTTTGGTGAATTTTGGCCCATTCCAACTGACAGAGCTGGTGTAACTGAGTCAGGTTTTTAGGCCTCCTTGCTCGCACACACATTTTCAGTTCTGCCCACAAATTTTCTATAGGATTGAGGTCAGGGCTTTGTGATGGCCGCTCCAATACCTTGACTTTGTTGTCCTTAAACCATTTTGCCACAACTTTGGAAGTATGCTTGGGTCATTGTCCATTTGGAAGACCCATTTGCGACCAAGCTTTAACTGATGTCTTGAGATGTTGCTATAATATATCCACATAATTTTCCATCCTCATGATGCCATCTATTGTGTTAAGTGTACCAGTCCCTCCTGCAGCAAAGCACCCCCACAACATGATGCTGCCACCCCCATGCTTCACGGTTGGGTTGGTGTTCTTCAGCTTGCAAGCCTCCCCCTTTTTCCTCCAAACATAACGATGGTCATTATTGCCAAACAGTTCTATTTTTGTTTCATCAGACCAGCGGACATTTCTCCAAAAAGTACAATCTTTGTCCCCATGTGCAGTTGCAACCTGTAGTCTGGATTTTTTATAGCCGTTTTGAAGCAGTGGCTTCTTCCTTGCTGAGCGGCCTTTCAGGTCATGTCGTTATAGGACTCGTTTTACTGTGGCTATAGATACTTTTGTACCTGTTTCCTCCAGCATCTTCACAGGGTCCTTTGGGATTGATTTGCACTTTTCACGCCAAAGTACGTTCATCTCTAGGAGACTTCCTGAGCGGTATTGTCACGTCCTGACCTTAGTTCCTTTTTAATGTCTCTATTTTAGTTTGGTCAGGGCGTGAGTTGGGGTGGGCATTCTATGTGTTCTATGTTTTTGTATTTCTGTGTTTGGCCTGGTATAGTTCCCAATCAGAGGCAGCTGTTTATCGTTGTCTCTGATTGAGAACCATACTTAGGCAGCCTGTTTTCCCACTCTGATTTGTGGGTAGTTATTCTCTGTTTAGTGTTTTTGTTGCACCTTACAGAACTGTTTGTTTGTCGGTTTGTGGTTTTTGTTCAGTATTCATATTTATTAAAATGATTATGAATGCGTACCATGCTGCACTTTGGTCCTCTTCTCCTTCTCCCAACGACAATCGTTACAGGTATGACAGCTACGTGGTCCCATGGTGTTTATACTTGCGTACTATTGTTTGTACAGATGAACGTGGTACCTTCAGGTGTTTGGAAATTGCTCCCAAGGATGAACCAGACTTGTGGAGGGCTACAATTTGTTTTGGCTGATTTCTTTTGATTTTCCAATGATGTCAAGCAAAGAGGCACTGAGTTTGAATGTAGGCCTTGAAGTACATCCACAGGTACACCTCCAATTGACCCAAATTATGTCAATTAGCCTATCAGAAGCTTCTAAAGCCATGACAAGTTTGAATGTCTCCAACATAAGTGTATGTAAACTTCTGACTTCAACTGTAAGTATTCAGACCCTTTGCTATGAGCCTTGAAATTGAGCTCGGGAGCATCCTGTTTCCATTGGTCATCCTTGAGATGTTTTTATAACTTGATTGGAGTCCACGTGTGGTAAATTCAAATGATTGGACATACATTTTTTTTCATACAATTGCAAAAATGTCTGTAAACCTGTTTTCGCTTTGTCATTTGTCATTATAGGGTATTGTGTGTAGTATGTTCGAGGGGGAAAAACGTGTGTAGTCTGTTCAAGACTGTAACGTAACAAAATGGGGAATAATTCAACGGGTCTGAATACTTTCCGAAGACTCTGTGCATACACTGTGTATATATATATGTCACAGAAACAACCCACTGGTCAAGAATATACTTGGCTCACTAGGTGAAACTTATGGTAACTCAATGCTGGTAGGGTTTTTGTCATATCAACCCTTTGTTTATAGACCATTTTGTGCCGCTCAGAGGATGTCCTTCTAAAGACGATAGACAAGCAAACTGGCATTTCCAGTTATAACAATGGAGCACCCATTATTATGTTCTTAGTCTCATTCTCTTTCTCAAGACAAAGGAGATGATTGTGGACTTACAGGAAAAGTAGGGCCGAGCACGCGGGGTTGTAGTGGAGCAGGTTTACAGCCTCAAGTCCCTTGGCGTCCACATCACCAACTAACATGGTCCAAGCAGATAGCACGACAAAACCTATTCCCCCTCAGGAGGCTGACAAGACCCTTTTGATTTTTACAGCTGCACCATCGAGAGCATCCTGACGGGTTGCATCACTGCCTGGTATGGCAACTACACGGCCTCCGACCACAAGGCACTACAGGTAGTGTGTACGGCCCAGTACATCCCCGGGGCCAAGCTTCCTGCCATCCAGGACCTCTATACCAGGCGTTGACAGAGGATGGCCGTAAAAAATAGTCAAAGACTCCAGCCTCCCTAGTCATAGACTGTTCTCTCTGCTACCGCACGGCAAGCGGTGCCGGAGCGCCAAGTCTAGGTCCAAGAGGCTTCTAAACAGCTTCCACCTCCAAGCTATGAGACTCCTGAACAGCTAATCAAATGGCTACCCAGACTATTTGCATTGCCCTCTCCCCCACACTGCTGCTATACTCTGTTATTATCTATGCATAGCCACTTTAATAACTCTACCTACATGTACATAATTACCTCAATTACCTCGACACCGGAGTCCCCCACACATTGACACATTGACTCTGTACCGGCACCACCTGTATATATCCCCGCTATTGTTATAGTCCTGTACTGCTCGTTAATTATTTATTTTTATCACTTATCTTTTTAGGGATTTTCTTAAAACTGAATGGTTGGTTAAGGGCTTGTAAGTAAGCATTTCACTGTAAGGTCTACATCTGTTGTATTCGGCGCATGTGACAAATACAATTAGATTTGATTTGATTTAACATCTAAACCAATAGTATCACTGTGTAAAGTGGGTGAAACTCAACATTGAACAACAGGAAGGTGGTCTGGGTTAGACTAGCCTATTGTAGGCTGTATTACAACCGGCCGTGATTGGGAGTCCCATAGGGCGGTGCACAATTGGCCCAGCTCGTCCGGGTTTGGCCGGTGTAGGCCGTCATTGTAAATAAGAATTTGTTCTTAACTGACTTGCCTAGTTAAACAATGGTTAAATAAAAAAAAATATATATATTGTTGACTTTTGATAATAAGAAGTAGATATAACGGTAGTTTGAGTGAGAATCTTTGATTTAGTCAGTGTGTAAACCACTTTGTTTTTTGTTAAACAGTAATATCACTTGGGACAGTCCTGTGGAGAATGTTTTAGCTATCATATTAATTATCGATTAAAGTGGTGTCATGTGCAAGACTTGCATTCCACTGAAAGGTTCAGTATAAGAATGGCTACATAATTTCAAAAGACATGTATAATTTCAATTACTTTTCATAGATAATTTCAACTTCCTAAATACTCAACTTTTTTTGGGGGGGGGGGGGTCTCTCAAAATGAGGCAGTAATCATTACAAAGCAAATATACACACAGTCCAAAATAGATTATATTCCTGTAATGTACTGTAAAAGCAGTGACATCAAACATATTCACCGTTTTAATGCAGTCAACTTTCCTTTATTCATTTGGGAAAGAACCCAATATAACCCAATGTCTATATAGGAATCTAGTCAAACAGTAAAATGATTTACTTGGAAAAGTACAGTACTTCATAGTAAAGTGTGAACTTGTTGAGTTTTCTCTAAATGTATTAAAGTAACTCAATGTGGACTGCTAGTCTATAATAATAATAATAATAATAATAATTCTCTATTACCTTTTCCCATGCAGGTCAACGCAAATACAACAGCACACAATACCCACCCCGACTCCATCCTATTAGCTGCTACGGCTTTGTGTGTGTCCTGTATTTAAAATACCTTTGGTTGGAGGAGGTATGTACCACACGAGGTTGTACCACACCTACCCTCAGCAGCCTCCTGTGGTATGTACATAGGTAGGTAATAGCTTGAATTGTTGAGTCAGGGTGTGACACATGCCTCATGACACATGTCATTGGCCCTCTCTCTCTGCATGCAGGGAGTGATTGGTGCATGCTGGGAATTGTTTGAGTGAATGAGTGAGTGTGTTGTGGAGAGTTAGATACTCTCAACTTTCTTTCAGTTTGCTATTTCTTGGTGGCATTTTTTTGGTTTTCTTCTGTGCATGATTAAGGTTATTATTTTTGTTGTGGTAGAATTAAGTATTTTGTTTTTTGTATTGAAATGACCCTGATTTTGGCGGGGATGGCAGCCCGAATGGGGATGCCGTCCCTGTCACTTCGGCACGGCTTTACTTTACACGGCTTACTGAAGCTACTGTCACGGTGGAGGAGTTTCTGGTCGCCGTAGGAGAGAAGGTAGGCTATGAGAATGTTGCTTATGCATCCCGGATGAATAAAGTGGTGGTGGTATTTCTTAAAGAAGAGTGTCTAGTTGATCGGATGGTTGAGCATGGTGTACTTCTTAAAGGAATGTTTATTCAAGTTACGCCTCTTTTTTCTCCGTCAACAAGGGTAACGATTTCCTGCTTTCCTTTGATACCCCGGAGCGATACCCCGGAGCTGGGGGTTCAAGGAGGTGGGAAAGAAGGCCATGTACAGAATATGTGTAAAGGTGTCCCATGCCTCTTCCCTGGAAGGGGTAAAATCGACGAGGTGGGCGGGTGTGCTTGGTCCACGTGCCTCTCCAAAAGGCTGTTGGCGATCATTATACAAACCGCCTATTGATAATAGGACAGCTGACCCCCAATGGAGGATAATACATGGAGCTATAGCCACCAACATGCATCTGGTACACCTGGACCCGACTGTTGGGGAGGGGTGTCCATTCTGTGCCGAGTCTGAATCTCTGGCACATCTGTTTTTACTGTGTCCCAGGTTGGTCGGGATGATTGAACTGATCACTGATTGGTTCTCAACGTTGGGAGAAGGTTTTCTCTTCCCAACTGTATATATTTGGGCCAAAGTACAGGTTCAGTCAAAAGGGAGTAGTTGTGTTGCTTAATTTTGTGTTAGTGGCAGCAAAATTAGCCCTTTGGAAGACCCGAAAGAACAGTATTCGGGGACAGGGATCTGTGGATGTGGTGGGAATGCTGGAGGGAATGTTGGCAGCGAGACTAAGGGTTGAGTTTGCCTATTATAAACTTGTCAACAATATTGATCTGTTTTTGAGTATATGGGGTATTCAGAGGCTGTTGTGTTTAGTTACTGTGGAGGAGGAATTGGAGTTGTGTTTTTAATTGATGTGTAACTGTGGTTTTGTATGAGTATTTATTGTGTGTTGGGCCCCCAGACCCAATAAAGATTATTTAAAACTCTAAAACTCTCTCTCTCTCTCTTCCTCTCTGTGTCCTCCCCTGCCTTGCCTCATTCAACATTCATAATTTTCAATTATTCTCAATTAAATTAACATCATGTATTTGTAATTCTATCATCCTTACAGTTAAAGAGTAAACATACATACCTACACGTACACACACACACACTAAACCCCCTATGCCCCTTTGAGACCACCCTTTCAAAGTCACTGCGATTTCGTCTACTATCCATTGTAGCCAAAATAATGGGCAACCGGCGTTTTTATACAGGACCCTAACCATAATGGGATGTTAATAGCTTAATTAACTCAGAAAACCACACCTGTGTGGATGCAGCTGCTCTCACTCACTCACACACACATCCTCTTGTCCTACCTCATAACTTTGCATGTCAACTAGAGTGACTTGTTTTAGAGGTAGTGCCCCCCTCCTCTCTATCCCCAGAGACTCCTTTTAGAGGCAGTTCCCCCCTATCTCATGTTAAAGGCAATGCCCCCCCTTCTCTTTATCCCCAAAGAGACTCATTTTAGAGGCAGTGCCCCCCTATCTCATGTTAAAGACAATGCCCCCCCTTCTCTTTATCCCCAGAGAGACTCATTTTACAGGCAGTGCCTCCCTCCTCGGGGGCAGACCACAAGAGACCTGGACCAACCTAATCCAGCAGACTTATAAATTCAAAACAGAGGTCCTTGGAATACTTTTTAAGTACAACCTTATTTCCATGCTTGCTTCCACCCTGGTTTTCTTTCTTCCTCTTTCTTCTTTCTTCCAATTCGAATGCCGCCCCAACAGATCCACAAATGATACAATCTTAATTGCACTTAACACAGCTCTCTGCCACCTGGACAAGAGGAATACCTACTGTATGGGAGAATGCTGTTCATTGACTAAAGCTCAGCGTTCAACACCATAATACCCTTCAAGCTCGGGACCCTGGGACTGAAAACCTCCCATTGCAACTGAATCCTGGACTCCCTGACAGGCTGCCCCAGGTAATAAGGGTAGGCTACAACACCACCACAATGACCCTCAACACGGGGGCCCCTCAGGGGTGTGTGCTTAGTCCCGCATTATACAAACAATATGTTTCCATTTAATCATCAAGTGTGATGACTAAACAGAAAAGCATTTAACAGTCATTGGAACTGAGTTCTGATGAACAACCAAATGTAGCATTACAAAATTACATTTGCTAGCCAACTTAATTATTTACATCACAAGAACATATTTACCAGTAGATTCATAGTCACACTGAATTAAAACACACTTATTGTAAATGTTGGATCTTTTGTGGTCTGCTCCAACTGTTTTGGTACAAACGGAATGGGCTTAAGAAGGAAGAAGAAGGAATAAGCAGCAGTCAGGACGCACTATTTGTTGATAAAGGAGCCTCCACAAAAATGGCTGCTCTGTCTGTGCAGACTGGCCTGCCATGGCCAGCTCCCTGCAACTGCATCCTGACTCCCCACAGTCTTTGTTGAGAGAATCAGTGCCACACACTGGAGAAGCCAGACAGACAGAGGGGAGACAGCTCATACTAGAGCACACAAATCCCTCAAAGTATGAAAAAAACAACAAGAAAAAAAGACGATATGAAGCATGTAATCATTTTTAACCAAAATCGCAGTTTCAAGAAAATATTTAAAAAAAATTAAAAGTAAGAGATAAGAAAAACAAATAATTAAAGAGCAGCAGTAAATAACAATAGCGGGGCTATATACAGGGGGTACCGGTACAGAGTCAATATGTGGGGGCACCGGAGTCAAGGTAATTGAGGTAATTATGTAGATGCAGGTACATGCAGGTAGATTTATTTAATTGGTTGTGCATAGATAGTAACAGAGCGTAGCAGCAGCGTAGGAGGGGAGGGGGGGGGGGGGGGGCAATGCACATTTCCACTGAGGAAGCTAAAACCAGAGAGACCGCCTACTTTATGGAAGCAGGGGATTTGATGCGTAAATGGGCAGCTCATGACACTGTTAGTGACTGGAGTGAAGTGTGTCAAGTGGTTGTTCCTACACCATTCCGACAACAGGTGCTGTCCCTCGCCCATGACCAGGCTTGGTCCGGACATTTGGGGATCATAAAGACTTATAACCGAGTCCTTTGTCATTTTTTCTGGCCAGGTTTGAAGTCGGACGTGGTCAAATTTTGTAAAACATGTCACGTATGTCAACTCACTGGGAAAGCGAATCAAACAGTTCCTCGAGCACCGCTCTGCCAGATTCCGGTGGTGGGGGAACCGTTTTAAAGAGTGATAAATGATTGTGTAGGTCCATTGCTGAAAACCAGGCCAGGTAACCAGTTCCTACTAACAATAATGTGCAGTGCTACTCGATACCCAGAGGCTATTCCTCTCCATACGATAATGGCTAAGACTGTGGTGAAGGCACTAGTGAAGTTCTTCTCTACATTTGGACTCCCTAAAGTAATCCAAACTGATCAGGGATCCAACTTTATGTCCAAACTGTTTTTAAATGTGTTAAAGACGGAAAAAGCCGGTATTTCCCATCAGGTCTCCAGTCCGTATCATCCAGATAGTCAAGGGGCTCTCGAATGCTGGCATCAGACGCTGAAGGCAATGCTACGCAAGTATTACATGGATACCAGTACCAATTGGGATGAGGGGGTGCCATTTGTCCTATTTGCTATTAGGGAAACGATACAAGAGTCCTTAGGTTCAACCCTACTGACCTTGTGTTTGGACACACCCCACGGGGTCCGCTGAAAGTTTTGAAGGAGCATATCTCATCTCCTACACCCAGTAGCGCCCCTAAAAATGTGTTGGATTATGTCAGTAAGATGCGGGAGAGACTGCACGCCACCTGTGCGTTAGCCCAAAAGTCTCTCTCCTCGTCTCAAAAACGCATGTTGCATTATGACAAAAAGGCTGTTGGCCGTTCATTTGCACCAGAGGATCAAGTTTTAGTTTTGTTGCCAATCCCTGGCTCATCTCTGTCGGCACGTTTTTCTGGACCATATTTGGTGGAAAAGAAACTCAGTGACAGCAATTGTGTAATAAAGACACCAGATCGAAGGCGTTCTTCCCGTGTGTCATGTTAACATGCTGAAAACATATTATGTGCGTGATTCTCCCAACAGTTCCTCAGGTAAGCCGGTCCAGCCCGCCATCTCCAGTGTGGTGCTGAAGCCTGGCTGGGACCTAGAGGAGGATAAGGAGGACGGGTTGGAGTTACGCCATACGTTACAGCAGTGTGAACGCCTATGTAATTCGGAGATGCTGTAGAAGTTACCCTCTCAAATGGAACATTTGGATAACGATCAAACTAAGAATCTTATCCTATTGATAAACAGTTTTCTCAGTGTGTTTCAGGACGTTCCAAGTCGCACGTCCATCTTGGAACATGATGTGGGGAACGCTGTTCCTATACGTCAGCATCCGTACTGGGTTAATTCAAAGAAAAGGGAGGTAGCTTATTTATTACAGAATGACATGGCAAAACCCAGTAACAGCTTCTGGAGTTCTCTGTGTATTCTTGTTCATAAGCCTAACGGTACGTCTCGCTTATGCATGGACTATCGTCGTGTAAATGTAGTTACAAAGTCTGATTATTTTACCTTTATTTAACTAGGCAAGTCAGTTAAGAACAAATTCTTATTTTCTATGACGGCCTAGGAACAGTGGGTTACCTGCCTGTTCAGGGGCAGAACGACAGATTTGTACCTTGTCAGTTCAGGGATATGAACTTGCAACCTTTCGGTCACTAGTCCAACGCTCTAACCACTAGGCTACCCTGCAGCATTGATAGAATTGGCTCTGCTGCTTAAGTTAGTAAGTTAGATTTGCTAAAAGTTTATTGGCAGGTGCCTCTGACCTCTCGAGCTTCTGACATCTCGGCTTTTGTTACGCCTGATAACTTTGTACAATACACGGTGATGCCCTTTGGCATGTGTAATGCACCTGCTACTTTTCAGCGTCTAGTTAACATTGTGTTTGCAGATGTGCCAAATTGTACTGCTTACCTAGACAATGTGGTGATACATTTGTCTACTTGGTCTGATCATCTCTCCACTTTGAAAAGAGTGTTTCAGTGGTTGGAGAATGCTTCTTTAACCCTCAATTTGGCCAAGTGTGAGTTTGGGAAGGCTACTGTGACTTACTTGGGGAAACAAGTGGGACGAGGTCAAGTGCGCCCAGTATCTGGCAAAGTGGAAGCAATTGTTGCTTTTCCTGCTCCCACGACCCACCGCCAGTTGTTCAGATTCCTGGGGATGGTAGGGTACTATCGTACAGTCTGTAAGAATCTCGAAGGTAGTAGCTCCCCTTTCATCTTTGAGTTGAAGCAGGGTGTTGCGTTCCCTCTTCATAGAGGCGTGCGTAACAGTTGTACAAAACTATTCATTTTATACTAGCTCCTTACGCACATACTTTTGCACACAAACAGAAGGTATCCTACGCACATACCGTCTCCCTACCCTGTCCTCCCCCAAGATTAGGGATGCCGTAAGAAGTACTCCCTGCCCTCTCCCAAATCTCTCTGGCCCCTAGCCAAGGTCGGTACTGAATTTTGCTCAGACAGTCTGTGTTTAAGATACTATAAAGACATTTTGTACAAAGATATTGTTTTACCCTAATTCTGACTAAAACTACACACATCATTTATTAGAATTTTACTGACTAAAACTACACACATCATTAATAATTATGATAATAATAATAATTATGATCCTAATCAATTTCATACAATTTTATGGTTTCAGGGTTGAATATTCGAATCATTCATTTAAACACAAATTCCATTCACAATCACAATCAACAAGTATTAGTAGATTCATATTAAAATAAAACCATCACTTTTGGTTCAGCGTATAAACATACTACTCCAGTACTTATCACATACAGTGAGTAAAGTTAAGCATCTATTAGAAGAGCGAGAGAGATGAGAATAAGAGAGAGGGAGAAGAGTGTGGCCCCACTGGACAGTGCATTACAGGTGACATTGAGATCAGAGTCAGTCCCACTGGAGGAGAAGGTGATGAAGCCTGGCATGTCAGTGCTGATCTGGCTGTTGATCCAGGTCTGGTACTGGGACACTCTGGTGTACACTCCTGGGAAATTTGCTACGGCACAGCCTTGTCCGAAACTAACAACCCCAGACTGGATCCAGACCAGACCCTGTTTGCTCACCATTGGCCCCCCGGAGTCTCCCTGTAGACAGATACATTTTATTAATTTAGCAGATGATCATATCCAGAGCGACTTACGGTAGTGAGTGCATACTTTATTCGTACCGGTCCTCTGTGGGAATTGAACACACAACCCTGGTGTTGCAAGTGCCATGCTCTACCAACTGAACCAGGTTAATCATCAGGGTCAGTGAACAATGAAATTACAATTAGAAGTTTGATTCATCATCTCTTTGTCATTGAATAATAGCTCTGCAAACTGCAGCTTTGGCTCTGCAACTATTTGGAATGAAACACAGCCATGCATCCCTCACCTGACATGAATCTTTTCCTCCACTCAGTAGACCAGCACAGATCATGTTGTTTGTGATTGAACTAAATCCAGTATAGAGACAGTTACACTTCCTGTTCCCCACTACCGGCACAGCCACCTCCTGTAGGGTCCCGGGTGAGGGAAGGGGCACTGAGGAGGAGAGACCATGAAATCAACTTTTGCTGATATTCTGTTGTATACATTTCTGATCCTTTTTTTCTGCTGCAACTGTATTGGAACAACATTTACTTTCAAAAAAAGCGGATATATTTACAGGTACATAAAGGGTATGTATGGCTTGTCAATGCAAAGTCAGCATCGGGACCATCAGATCTCACCATCACTATTGATATCGCCCCATCCGGTGACCCAGCTATTAGTGCCAGCGTAGTAGGTGCTGTCCTCTGCTGCAAGGCAGACCGGCTGGATGTAGTCAGTGAAGGTGACAGGTGATGAGAGCTTCAGCAAACATATATCATTGTCGCTGGTTGCACTGTTGTAGTTCGGGTTGCAGATGATCTGAGAGACCGTTTGGGATACCTCATTGGAGTTGATGCTTTGCTGATTCTGCCGGCCCAGGTAGACAAGCAGGCCGGACGTGCTGGTGCTGAGAATGAAGAGAGTTGAGACTAACTAATGTTAGTCACTAATGTGATTATTAGACTTAGTGTGCTTGCTGATGCCATTTACACAATACAATTCAGGGATGTATTTTAGAGAGACAATGTCACTGGAGTCATTACCACTCCTACAACTTATTTGACAACCATTAATACTGTGCTTTAAAACAAGTACAGTACAAACTAGCAAGCACATACAGGTAACTGCCAAAATAAAGGAAACACTTGAATAAATGAGGGCTACAAAGTCAATTGAATGCAGGTGCTTCCACACAGGTTTGGTTCCTGAGTCAATTAAGCAATTAACATCCCATCACCAGGGGCCGCATTAACGCAGGATTTAGTTTTTTTCAAGCAGAAAATGAAATATAAAAAGCAGAAAAGATATCTTGCTGCATTTTGTAAATGCAGATGATGTTCAATATAAACGCAGGTGAAATGGTTTAAAACGCACATTCTGTGATGGTCTGTGTTTTTTAAATGCTGTTACGGTTTGTCCCTCTTGAGACGCTGTGGCAACATAAACACTTCCTCGAAATAGAATCAAGATAAATAATCTAAGATAAATCAAGAAACCTGTAATTAATTTGGAGTTTTTGGCCGAGGAGGTCTTAGTCGCGCATTTTTACATCAAAATGTTTAGTGCAGTAATTCTCAAAGGAAAAAATGTGAATGAAAACTAGTCGTTGGATGACAACACACACTTCATTGAAGAATGCCTACTGTTGTCCAATCACCGACGAAGGGGCATAGACTTCCGCTACCAAACTTCAGCTTGCCTCAAGAAAAATAAAATGGTGTGCTTGAACAGCCGAATAAACCTGTATGCTGTCGAACTGGGAAGCATACCGTAACCTTCAGGGTCATGTATAAATACGTCCAGTTGCACATTATTTTGGCTACCATGGCTAGAAGTGGTTAGAAGTGACTTTGAAGAGGAGTCTCAGAGGATCATAGGGGGTTAAAAGTTGTCTGTGTGTCTGTGTGTCTCAGCCACCAGATATCAACCCAATTGAACACTTATTGGAGATTAGTTTTCCACCACAAACTCCAAATTATGGAATTTCTCATTGAAGAATTGTGTCACATCCCTCCAAAAGAGTTCCAGACACTAGAATCTATGCCAAGGCACATTGAAGCTGTTCTGGTGGCTCGTGGTGTCCCAACACCCTATTAAGACACTTTATCTTTTGACATGTCCTGTATTTTGGCAGTTACGTGTACATTTATCATGTTACATTTAATTATTTGAAAAAAATACCCAAAGACATTATACTTTGAATTAGTTCTCTGAATTAAGTGATTAATACATGATTAAAATAGATCATTCAGTACATAGACAAAGACAGCATATAGATATTAAAATATCACCATGACATAATATATGGGTTGGGGGACGGGTAAGGTTATGTCTTTCTACCTGGGGAAGCAGTGAGCGGCAGTCAGCACCCACTCTTTGTTGATAAGGGAGCCTCCACAAAAATGGCTGTTGGAGTTGTGCAGACTGACCTGCCATGGCCAGCTCCCTGCAGCTGCATCCTGACCCCCGACAATCTTTGTGTTGAGAGAAGCAATGCCACACACTGGAGAAGACAAACAGAGGAGAGGCAGCTCATGATTGAACACACAAATCCCTCACAGTATAAAAAGAGCATTGAGGAAGATACCCTAGCTGATATGAAGCACTGCAGTTGCATGCAATAATAACTTACCATTTGCCTGTGAATGGCCACCTGGTGGAGAGAGAGTGGATTGGTGTTATTAAAGGGGTTTACAGTTACCAGGGTTTTTTTTAAGTAAAAATATAAGTATAATTTGAAAAATAAAATGTATTGAGTAAATGTATTTATTGATTATCTTAATTTTGATGAGATGAACATTTGATGAATTTAAAGTTTTTTGTTGATGTGAAAATAACTCTAAATGTATCGATGTAAGGATGCTGAAAAAAGTTTGAATACCTTTGGCTTAAAGAGATATGCTAAATGGGGGAGGAAACAAGTATCTAAATATGTAAAATCGCTGAACTATCCCTAGCTGGATATCTTACAGTTTGTGGCTCTATCAAAATAGAATGAAGCCCTACAAAATGATAGCCAGTGCATTAGGAACATTTTTAGACCCCTTGACATTTTCCACATTTTGTTACGTTACAGCTTTATTCTAATATGGATTAAATAATAAAGTGTCCTTATCAATCTACACACAATACCCCATTATGACAAAATGGAAACAGGTTTTTAGACATTTTTGTAGAAGTATTAAAAATAAAAAAAACAGAAATACCTTATTTACATAAGTATTCAGACTCTTTGCTATGAGCCTCGAAATTGAGATCAGGTGCATGCTGTTTCCATTGATCATCCTTGAGATGTTTTTATAAATTGATTTGAGTCCACGCATGGTAAACTTAATTGATTGGACGTGAATTGGAAAGGCACACAAAGACTCATTTGTGACCAAGCTTTAACTTCCTGACTGATGTCTTGAGATGTTGCTTCAATATATCCACATCATTTTCCCTACTCATGATGCCATCTATTTTGTGAAGTGCACCAGTCCATCCTGCAGCAAAGCACCCCCACATCATGAGGCTGCCACCCCTGTCCTTCACAGTTGAGATCGTGTTCTTCGGCTTGCAAGCCTCCCCCTTTCCCTCCAAACATAACGATGGTCATCATGGCCAAACAGTTCTATTTTTGTTTAATCAGGCTAGAGAACATTTCTCCAAAATGTACGATCTTTGTCCCCATGTGCAGTTGCAAACAGTAGTCTGGCTTTTTTATGGCAGTTTTGGAGCAGTGGCTTCTTCCTTGCTTAGCGGCCTTTCAAGTTGTCGATATAGGACTTACTGTTGAAAAATATACTTTTGTACCCGTTTCCTCCAGCATCTTCACAAGGTCCTTTGCTGTTGTTCTGGGATTGATTTACACTTTTTGCACCAAAGTACATTCATCTCTAGGAGACAGAACGCATCTCCTTCCTGAGCGGTACGACGGCTGCGTGGTCCCATGGTGTTTATACTTGCGTACTATTGTTTGTACAGATGAATGTGGTACCTTCAGGCGTTTGGAAATTACTCCTAAGGATGAACCAGACTTGTGGAGGTCTACAATTTTTTTTCTGAGGTCTTGGCTGATTTCTTTTGATTTTCTCATGATATCAAGCAAAGAGGCACTGAGTTTGAAGGTAGGCCTTGAAATACTTGAAAAACTCAAATACTTGAAAAACTCAAATGGTGTCAATTAGCCTATCAGAAGCATCTAGAGCGATGACATCATTTTCTGGAATTTTCCAAGCTGTTTAAAAGGCACAGTCAACTTTGTGTATGTAAACTTCTGACCCCCTGGAATGGTGATACACTGAATTATAAGTGAAATAATCTGTCTGTAAACAGTTGCTGGAAAAATTACTTGTGTCATGCACAAAGCAGATGTCCTAACCGACTTGGCAAAACTATAGTTTGTTCACAAGAATTTTGTGGAGTGGTTGAAAAGCGAGTTTTAATGACTCCAAACGAAGTGTATGTAAACTTCTGACTTCAACTGTATTTACTTATGTAGATAAGGTATTTCTGTTTATTTTTATTTTTTATAAATTAGCAAGAATGTCTAAAAACCTGTTTTCGCTTTGTCATTATAGTGTATTGTGTGTAGTATGCTCGAGGGGAAAAAAGTATTGAATCCATTTAAGAATAAAGCTGTAACTTAACAAAATGTGGAAGAATTCAACGTGTCTGAATACTTTCCGAAGGCTCTGTGCATACACTACATATATATGTCACAGAAACAACCCACTAGGCAAGAATATTGGCTCTCTAGGTGAAACTTGTGGTAACTCAATGCTGGTAGGGTTTTTGTCATATCAACCCTTTTGTTTATACACCATTCAGTGCCGCTCAGTGGATGTCCTTCTAAGGGCGGAAAGACGATACACAAACAAACTGGCATTTCCAGAATATAATGTTTGGAACATTCATTGTTATATTCTTAGCCTCATTCTTTTTTCTCAAGACAAATGAGATTATTGTGGACTACAGGAAAAGGAGGACCGAGTATTCCCCCATTCTCATCGACGGGGCTGTAGTGGAGCAGGTTGGCGTCCACCAAGACGCCAACCTGGCGTCCACATCACCAACAAACTAACATGGTCCAAGCACACCAAGACAGTCGTGAAGAGGGCACGACCAAACCTATTCCCCCTCAGGAGACTGAATAGATTTGGCATGGGTCCTCAGATCCTCAAAATATTTTACAGCTGCACCATTGAGAGCATCCTGCCTGGTTGCATCACTGCCTAGTATGACATCTGTATGGCCTCCGACCACAAGGCACTACAGAGGGTAGTGCGTACGGCCCAGTACATCACCGGGGCCAAGCTTCCTGGCATCCAGGACGTCTATACCAGGCAGTGTCCGAGGAAGGCCCTAAACATTGTCAAAGACTCCAGCCACCCTAGTCATAGACTGTTCCCTCTGTTACACATGGAAAGCGGTACCGGAGCACCAAGTCTAGGTCCAAGAGGCTTCTAAACAGCTTCTACCCCCAAGCCATAAGACTCATGAACAGCTAATCAAATGGCTACCCAGACTATTTGCATTACCCCCTCCCCCACGCTGCTGCTACTCTCTGTTATTATCTACGCATAGTCACTTTAATAACTCTACCTACATGTACACAATTACCTCAATAACCACGACAGCAGTTCCAAAAGCACATTGACCCATTGACTCTGTACCGGTACCCCCTATATATAGCCCCGCTATTGTTATTTACTGCTGCTCTTCAATTATTTGTTATTCTTATCTCTTACTTTTTTAGGGATTTTCTTAAAACTGCATTGTTGGTTAAGGGCTTGTAAGTAAGAATTTCACTGAAAGGTCTACATCTTTTGTATTCGGCGCATGTGATGAATAAACATCTAAACAGTAGTATCACTGTGTCAAGTGAGTGAAACTCAACAGTGAACAATAGGAATGTGGTCTGGTTAGACTAGTCTATCGTTGATCCAGGCTGTATCACAACCGGCCGTGATTGGGAGTCCCATAGGGCGGCGCACAATTGGCCCAGCTCTTCCGGGTTTGGCCGGTGTAGGCCGTCATTGTAAATAAGAATTTGTTCTTAACTGACTTGCCTAGTTAATAAAGGTTCAATTAAAATATATATATATTGTTGTCTTTTGATAATAAGAAGTAGATATAACGGTAGTTTGAGTGAGAATCTTTGATTTAGTCAGTGTGGAAACCACTTTGTTTTTGTTAAACAGTAATATCACTTGGGACAGTCCTGTGGAGAATGTTTTGGCTATCATATTAATTATCGATTAAAGTGGTGTCATGTGCAAGACTTGCATTACACTGAAAGATTCAGTATAAGAAGGATTACATCATTTCAAAAGACGTACAATTTCAATTACTTTTCATAGATAACTTCAACTTCCTAAATACTCAACTTTTTTTTGGGGGGGGGGGGGGTCTCTCTCAAAATGAGGCAGTAATCATTACAAAGCAAATATACACACAGTCCAAAATAGATTATAGTCCTGTAATGTACTGTAAAAGCAGTGATATCAAACATATTCACCGTTTTAATGCAGTCAACTTTCCTTTATTCATTTGGGAAAGAACCCAATATAACCCAATGTCTATATAGGAATCTAGTCAAACAGTAAAATAATTTACTTGGAAAAGTACAGTACTTCATAGTAAAGTGTGAACTTGTTGAGTTTTCTCTAAATGTATTAAAGTAACTCAAAGTGGACTGCTAGTCTATAATAATAATAATAATAATTCTCTATTACCTTTTCCCATGCAGGTCAACGAAAATACAACAGCACACAATACCCACCCCGACTCCATCCTATCAGCTGCTACGGCTTTGTGTGTGTCCTGTATTTATAATACCATTGGTTGAAGGAGGAGGTATGTACCACACGAGGTTGGTGGCACCTTAATTGAGGAGGATGGGCTTGTGGTAATGGCTCACCACACTGACCCATTCCATTAGCGCCATTTCTGACATTATGAGCTGTCCTACCCTCAGCAGCCTCCTGTGGTATGTACATAGGTAGGTAATAGCTTGTATTGTTGAGTCAAGGTGTGACACATGCCTCATGACACGTCATTGGCCCTCTCTCTCTCTCTCTCGTGCTCTCTCTCTCGCTCTTTCTTTCTCTCTCTTTCTCTTTCTCCCTCTCTCTCTCTCTCTCTCTCTCTCTCTCTCTCTCTCTCACACACTCTCTCTCTCTCTTCCTCTCTGTGTGTCCTCCCCTGCCTTGCCTCATTCAACATTCATAATTTTCAATTATTCTCAATTAAATTAACATTGTGTATTTGCAATTCTATCATCCTTACAGTTAAAGAGTAAACATACATACCTACACGTACACTCACACTTTAAACCCCCTATGCCACTTTGAGACCAAGGCAAAAGGCAAAGCCCCAACTTCTCTTTATCCCCAGAGAGACTCATTTTAGAGGCAGTGCCCATCTCTATCTCATGTTAAAGGCAATGCCCCCCCCTTCTCTTTATCCCCAGAGAGACTCATTTTAGAGGCAGTGCCCCCATATCTCATGTTAAAGACAATGCCCCCCTTTTCTTTATCTCCAAAGATACTCATTTTAGAGGCAGTGCTCCCCTCTATCTCATGTTAAAGACAATGCCCCCCCCCTTTTCTTTATCCCCAAAGAGACTAATTTTAGAGGCAGTGCCCCCCTAACTCATGTTAAAGACAATGCCCCCCCTTCTCTTTATCCCCAGAGAGACTCATTTTACAGGCAGTGCCTCCCTCCTCGGGGGCAGACCACAAGAGACCTGGACCAACCTAATCCAGCAGATTTATAAATTCAAAACAGAGGTCCTTAGAATACTTTTTAAGTACAACCTTCTTTTCATGCTTGCTCCACCCTGGTTTTCTTTCTTCCTTTTTTTTTTAGATAAACACTGATCTTTGGATGATTGTATTTGTACAGGCAAGGCCTTTCCCTTTTTGTTTTTTACCAAATCCAACCTTTTGAAATCGGTGAATAGGGAGGAAGGAAAGCAGGCTTCCATTGTTTGAACGATATCCCAGGTCTAACACATCATAAGATGGAGGTAGAAATTGAACCAATTTCAATCTTCAGCTTAACAGCTGTTTTACTGGGTACACCTACATGTTTCAAGCTGACCTCAATTGTCCCTGTTCCCAAGAACTCCAAGGTAACCTGCCTAAATGACTATCGTCCTGTTGCACTCACATCTGTAATCATGAAGTGCTTTGAAAGGCTGGTCATGGCACACATCAACACCGTCATCCCAGACACACTCCAATTCGAATGCCGCTCCAACAGATCCACAGATGATGCAATCTTAATTGCACTTAACACAGCTCTCTCCCACCTGGACAATAGGAATACCTACTGTGAATGCTGTTCATTGACTAAAGCTCAGCATTCAACACCATAATACCCTTCAAGCTCGGGACCCTGGGACTGAACACCTCCCTTTGCAACTGAATCCTGGACTCCCTGGCAGGCTGCCCCAGGTAATAAGGGTAGGCTACAACACCACCACACTGACCCTCAACACGGGGGCCCCTCAGGGGTGTGTGCTTAGTCCCGCAATATACAAACGATATGTTTCCATTTAATCATCAAGTGTGATGACTAAACAGAAAGGCATTTAACAGTCATATGAACTGAGTTCTGATAAACAACCAAATTTTCTTACGAACTTAATTATTTACATCACAAGAACATATTTACCAGTAGATTCATAGTCACACTGAATTAAAACACACTTGTTGTAAATTTTGGGTCTTTTGTGGTCTGCTCCAACTGTTTTGATACAAACAGAACGGGCAAAAAAAGTAGTTACATGTATAGGTATATAAAGGGTATGTATGGCTTGTCAATGCAAAGTCAGCATCGGGACCATCAGATCTCACCACCACTATTGATATCGCCCCATCCGGTGACCCAGCTAGTAGTGCCAGTGTAGTAGGTGCTGTCCACTGCTGCCAGGCAGACCGGCTGGATGTAGTCAGTGAAGGTGACAGGTGATGAGAGCTTCAGCAAACATATGTCATTGTCGCTGGTTGCACTGTTGTAGTTCAGGTGGCGGGTGATCTGAGAGACCGTTTGGGATACCTCGTTGGAGTTGGTGCTCTGCTGATTCTGCCGGCCCGGGTAGACCAGCAGCCCGGATGTGTTGGTGCTGAGAATGAAGGGAGTTGATGCTAACTATTATTAGTGTGCTTGCTGACACTGTTTACACAATTCTGTGATGTATCGCTCTCTGGAGTCACTACCACTGCTACAACTTATTTAACAACCATTAATAATGAAAGACCAGCCAGAAAGCACACATTTTCTTTAGGAAATTGACTCTGCGTGTTAACTCAAGTTCATTGATTTCAATTGACAGTTGTCATCAAAATACATGGATGTAATAGATAAGAGTACGTAGGAAAATACAGCGTAGATAGACAATTCAATCACACATTGACATAATATACGGTAAGGGTTGGCGGATGGGTAAGGTTAGGTCTTTCTACCTGAAGAAGGAATAAGCAGCAATTATTTGTTGATAAAGGAGCCTCCACAAAAATGGCTGCTCTGTGCAGACTGGCCTGCCATGGCCAGCTCCATGCAACTGCATCCTGACTCCCCACAATCTTTGTTGAGAGAATCAGTGCCATACACTGGAGAAGACAGACAGACAGAGGGGAGACAGCTCATACTAAAGCACACAAATCCCTCAAAGTATGAAAAGAGCAACAAGAAAAAAAGCCGATATGAAGCATGTAATCATTTTTAACAGCTGTGCATGGCCACCTGGGGGAGAGAAAGTGGACTGATGTTATTAATACATGCTAAAAGAGGGAGGAAACAAATATTAAAATATGTAAAATCGCAGGAACTATCTAATCAAATCAAATTGTATTTGTCACATGCCCTAATACAACAGGTGAAATGCTTAATTTTACAAGCCCTTAACCAAAATCGCAGTTTCAAGAAAATATAATAAAAAAAAATTAAAAAGCAAGAGATAAGAAAAACAAATAATTAAAGAGAAGCAGTAAATAACAACAGCGGGGCTATATACAGGGGGTACCGGTACAGAGTCAACATGTGGGGGCACCGGAGTCAAGGTAATTGAGTATTTAGAGTAGATGCAGGTAGATTTATTTAATTGTTTGTGCATAGATAGTAACAGAGAGTAGCAGTGGGGGGGGGGGGGGGGGGGGGGGGGCAATGCAAATAGTCTGGGGAGCTATTTGAATAGGCTTTGTCATGCCCTCTTCACAAATGTCTTGGTGTGCTTCACGAATGTCTTGGAATGTCAAACCATGCAAATAGTCTGGGGAGTCATTTGATTAGCTGTTCAGGACACTTATGGCTTGGGGTGGAAGCTGTTTAGATGCCTCTTGGGCCTAGACTTGGCGCTCCGGTACCGCTTGCCATGCGGTAGCAGAGAGAACAGTCTATGACTAGGGTGGCTGGAGTCTTTGACTATTTTTAAGGCCTTCCTCTGTCAACGCCTGGTATAGAGGTCCTGGATGGTAGGAAGCTTGGCCACTGTGATGTACTGGGCCGTATGCACTACCCTCTGTAGTGCCTTGTGGTTGGAGGTGGTGCAGTTACCATACCAGGCAGTGATGCAGCCCGTCAGAATGCTCTCAATGGTGCGGCTGTAGAACCTTTTGAGGATCTGAGGACCCATTCCAAATCTTTTCAGTCTCCTGAGGGGGAATAGGCTTTGTCGTGCCCTCTACACAAATGTCTTGGTGTGCTTCACGAATGTCTTGGAATGTCAAACCATGCTAGTTTGTTGGTGATGTGGACGCCAAGGAACTTGAAGCTCTCAACATGCTCCTCCACAGCCTCGTCGATGAGAACAGGGGCGTGCTCGGTCCTCCTTTTCCTATTGGCCACAATCATCTCCTTTATCTTGATCACGTTGAGGGACAGGTTGTTGTCCTTGCACCACACAGTCAGGTCTCTGACCTCCTCCCTATAGGCTGTCTCAGCCTTGTCGGTGATCAGGCCTACCACTGTTGTGTCATCAGCAAACTTAATTCTGGTGTTGGAGTTGTGCCTGGCCGTGCAGTCATTAGAGAACAAGTACAGGAGGGGACTGAGCACACACCCCTGAGTGGCCCCCGTGTTGAGGATCAGTGTGGCGGATGTGTTGTTACCTACCCTTACCATCTGGGGGTGGCCCGTCAGGAAGTCTAGGATTTAGTTGCAGAGGGAGGTGTTTAGTCCCAGGGTCCTTAGCTTAGTGATGAGCTTTGAGGGCACTATGGTGTTGAATGCTGAGCTGAAGTCAATGAACAGCATTCTCACATAAGTGTTCCATTAGTCCAGTTGTTAAAGTGCAATAGAGTGCAATAGAGATTGCATCATCTGTGGATCTGATGGTGCAGTATGCAAATTGAAGTGGGTCTAGGGTTTCTGGGATAATTGTGTTGATGTGAGCCATGAGCCGCCTTTCAAAGCATTTCAAGGCTTCAGACGTTAGTGCTATGGGTCGGTAGTCATTTAGGCAGGTTACCTTAGTGTTTTTGGGCACAGATAGAGGTTGAAAATGTCAGTGAAGACACTCGCCAGTTGATCAGCGCATGCTCGGAGTCCTGGTAACCTGTCTGGCCCAGCAGCCTTGTGAATGTTGACCTGTTTAAAGGTCTTACTCACATCGGCTGCGGAGAGTGTGATCACACAGTCATCCGAAACAGCTGGTGCTCTCATGCATGTTTCAGTGTTACTTGCCTCGAAGCGAGCATAGAAGTTATTTAGCTCGTCTGGTAGCCTCGTGGCACTGGGCAGCTCTCGGCTGTGCTCCCCTTTGTAGTCTGTAATAGTTAGCAAGCCCTGCCACATCCAATAAGCGTTGAAGCCAGTGTAGTATGATTCGATGTTAGTCCTGTATTGACGCTTTGCTTGTTTGATGGTCCATCGGAGGGCGTAGGGGGATTTCTTATAAGCTTCCGGGTTAGAGTCCCGCTCCTTGAAAGCGGCAGCTCTACCCTTTAGCTCAGTGCAAATGTTGCCTGTAATCCATGGCTTCTGGTTGGGGTGTGTACGTACAGTCACTGTGGGGACGACGTCCTCGATGCACTTATTGATAAAGCCGGTGACTGATGTGGTGTACTCCTCAATGTCATCGGAAGAATCCCAGATCATATTCCAGTCTGTGTTAGAAAAACAGTCCTGTAGTTTAGCATCTGCTTCATCTGACCACTTTTTTATAGGCTGAGTCACTCGTGCTTCCTGCTATAATTTTTGCTATTAAGCAGGAATCAGTAGGATAGAGTTATGGTCAGATTTTCCAAATGGAGGGCAAGGGAGAGCTTTGTGCAAGTCTCTGTGTGTGGAGTAAAGGTGGTCTAGAATGTTTTTTTCCGTTGTACATTTAACATGCTGATAGAAACGAGGTAAAACTGATTTAAGTTTCTCTGCATTAAAGTCACCAGCTACTAGGAGCGCCACTTCTGGATCAACGTTTCCTGTTTGCTTATGGTGGAATGCAGCTCATTTAGTATGGTTTTATTGCCAACCTCGCTCTGTAGTGGTATGTAGACAGCTACGAAAAATACAGATGTAAACTCTCTAGGTAGATAGTGTGGTCTAAAGCTTATCATGAGACACTCTACCTCAGGTGAGCAAAACCTTGAGACTTCCTTCGATATCGTGCACCAGCTGTTGTTTACATAAATGCATAGACCCCCGCCCGTGTCTTACCAGAGGCTGCTGTTCTGCCCTGACGATGCAGTTTATAACCCGCCAGCTGTATGTTCTTAATGTCGTCGTTCAGCCACATAAGATATTACAGTTTTTAATGTCCCGTTGGTAGGATAAATGTGCTTTCAGTTCGTACCATTTATTTTCCAGCGATTGAACGTTAGCTAGCAGAATGAAGGCAAGGGAAGATTAGACACTCGTCGCCTGATCGCAAGGCACCCTGATCTTTTGCCTCGAAATCTCCATTTCCTTCTCCATCTCCATTTCCTTCTCTCTGCAATATATCCCTTGTGTCCAACTCATTGAAGAAGAACTCCTCGTCCAATTTGAGGTGAATAATCCCAGTTATGACGTCCAGAAGCAACATTATGTACAGAACAAGTTACGAACAACGCGAAAAAACTAACAAAATAGCATGATTGGTTGAGAGCCAATAAGACAGCTGCCATACCCTTCAGCGCCATCATAACACCATCTCTTTAAGTGGCTGGAATTAGAAAGTGCTTTAACATCTTACAGTCTGTGGCTCTACCAGAATAGAATGATTCCCTACATAAAATGCAGGAAATTGTCATCTGGTCATCTGGTCATCTGGTGTTGACAGATGGGGATGAAAGAGTAATTAATCTGCATATTTTGTATATCTGTATTTTCTTCATACCTCACAACTGACCAGAAAAATAAGTCAGAGATGGCTACTGCAAGAAACTACACTTAAGGCTCCAACCCTTTTATTTAATTTTTGCCTAAAATGACATACCCAAATCTAACTGCCTGTAGCTCAGGACCTGAAGCAAGGATATATGCATATTATTGACACCATTTGAAAGTAAACACTTTGAAGTTTGTGGAAATGTGAAATGAATGTAGGAGAATATAACACATAGCCTACGTTAGCTTAACCGTCCCGTGGGGGGACACCGATCCTGTAGAGGTTCATTCTAGCCAGTTATTGCAATTTGAAACACTTTTTGGGAGAGTTAGAAATTAGAAAGGGAAGAGAGCCAACATTGATATTAATAATAATGAAACAAAATACACTTTTTTCAACCAATCCTTGTCCCGACTTTCAAGAATCCCTGAATGCCTAATGCTAATTTCTTTGAATTCTAAAACAATATTAGGCATGATTACTGTCCTACAAACAGGTAGAGCTTATACGCCAATTAGTGTTGCTCAGAGGAAGTTATTCAAAAGGAAAAGGCAGGCTAGGGAAACAAACGGGCATTTCCAGAATTCTCTGAATTTCCTTATTGTCTTAACATCTCAGTCTTACTGTCTTAAAGTGCCACTTCAGTCTCCTTTTCACCTCATTTAACACCTAATTGACTTAACAAAAGGCACATCTTAATAGGTGGTTAAGGTATGTCATGATATAGCACAAGTTGGGAGGGGTATTTCCACTTTTGTTCTCTATTGCTCCTCAAACAAGGGGGATACCGATGACATCACGGATTTCCACGGAACTCCTTGAATGCCCTACTCCTTGAAGTTTGCAGTTGTGTCAAAATAACACTATTTTGCTCAAAACAGCTGTTTTTATCATTTAGTGTGTGTGTGTGTGTGCTTTATTATATTTGTACTTGGGATATCACTATAGCATTAAAAGTTCAAAAATAGCTGGAAGACATCTTTAACATATAAACATACACCATCGTGCTAGCGCCCGTGTGCCACCGCCCGCGTGTTAGCATAGTAACGACTACTCCGCGGCTTCCCTGTTCCATCTATTGCTTCTCCCTGGAACCTATGATCGCTTGGCTATATAGAGGCTATATAGCTGATGCCCGTTGGACTGTTCATTAATCACGGTACTCCATTCTGTTTATATATATTTTTATTTTTTTATATATTTTTTTGTTTATCTGCCGGCCCCAGCCGCGAACTCAGGCTCTGTGTGTAGTTAACCGACCCTCTGCCCATTCATCGCCATTTTACCTGTTGTTGTTTTAGCTGAATAGCTGTTGTTGTTGTCTTAGCTAGCTTAGCTACCCCGGCAGTCCTACAATCTAAGCTAGATGCCCTCAATCTCACACAAATCATCAAGGAACCCACCAGGTACAACCCTAAATCCGTAAACATGGGCACCCTCATAGACATTATCCTGACCATCTTGCCCTCCAAATACACCTCCTCTGTTTTCAATCAGGATCTCCGCGATTACTGCCTCATTGCCTGTATCCGCTATGGGTCCGCGGTCAAACGACCACCCCTCATCACTGTCAAACGCACCCTAAAACACTTCTGCGAGCAGGCCTTTCTAATCGACCTGGCCCGGGTATCCTGGAAGGATATTGACCTCATCCCGTCAGTCGAGGATGCCTGGTCATTCTTTAAAAGTAATTTCCTCACCATCTTAAAGAAGCATGCCCCGTTCAAAAAATGCAGAACTAAGAACAGATATAGCCCTTGGTTCACTCCAGACCTGACTGCCCTTGATCAGCACAAAAACATTCTGTGGCGGACTGCCAGAGCATTGAATAGTCCCCACGATATGCAACTGTTCAGGGAAGTCAGGAACCACTACACGCAGTCAGTCAGGAAAGCAAAGTCTAGCTTTTTCAAGCAGAAATTCGCATCCTGTAGCTCTAACTCCAAAAAGTTTTGGGACACTGTAAAGTCCATGGAGAACAAGAGCACCTCCTCCCAGCTGCCCACTGCACTGAGGCTACGTAACATGGTCACCACTGATAAATCAATGCTAATCGAAAATTTCAATAAGCATTTCTCAACGCCCCCCCCCCCGCGCAGCTACTCGCCCAAACCTCACCAGCTTCTCCTTCACCCATATCCAGACAGCAGATGTTATGAAAGAGCTGCAAAACCTGGACCAGTACAAATCAGCTGGGCTAGACAATCTGGACCCTCTCTTTCTAAAACTATCCGCCGCCATTGTTGCAACCCCTATTACCAGCCTGTTCAACCTCTCTTTCGTATTGTCCGAGATCCCTAAAGATTGGAAAGCTGCCGCGGTCATCCCCCTCTTCAGTTTGGGGACCCAAACTGTTACAGACCTATATCCATCCTGCCCTGTCTTCAAAAGCCAAGTTAATAAACAGATTACTGACCATTTCGAATCCCACCATACCTTCTCCACTGTGCAATCCGGCTTCCGAGCCGGTCACGGGTGCACCTCAGCCACGCTCAAGGTACTAAACAATATCATAACCGCCATCAATAAAAGACAGTACTGTGCAGCGTCTTCATCGACCTGGCCAAGGCATTCGACTCTGTCAATCACCCTATTCTTATCGGCAGACTCAATAGCCTTGGTTTCTCTGACGACTGCCTCACCTGGTTCACCAACTACTTTGCAGACAGAGTTCAGTGTGTCAAATCGGAGGGCATGTTGTCCGTACCTCTGGCAGTCTCTATGGAGGTACCACAGGGTTCAATTCTCGGGCCGACTCTTTTCTCTGTATATATCAATGATGTCGCTCTTGCTGCGGGTGATTCCCTGATCCACCTCTATGCAGACGACACCATTCTGTATACTTCTGGCCCTTCTTTGGACACTGTGCTAACTAACCTCCAAATGAGCTTCAATGCCATACAACACTCCTTCCGTGGCCTCCAACTGCTCTTAAACGCTAGTAAAACCAAATGCATGCTTTTCAACCGTTCACTGCCCACACCCGCCCGCCCGACTAGCATCACCACCCTGGACGGTTCCGACCTAGAATATGTGGACAACTATAAATACCTAGGTGTCTGGCTAGACTGTAAACTCTCCTTCCAGACTCATATTTAACATCTCCAATCCAAAATCAAATCTAGAATCGGCTTTCTATTTCGCAACAAAGCCTCCTTCACTCACGCCGCCAAACTTACCCTAGCAAAACTGACTATCCTACCGATCCTCGACTTCGGCGATGTCATCTACAAAATAGCTTCCAACACTCTACTCAGCAAACTAGATGCAGTTTATCACAGTGCCATCTGTTTTGTTACTAAAGCACCTTATACCACCCACCACTGCGACCTGTATGCTCTAGTCGGCTGGCCCTCGCTACATATCATCACCAGACCCACTGGCTCCAGGTCATCTATAAGTCTATGCTAGGTATAGCTCCGCCTTATCTCAGTTCACTGGTCACGATAACAACCCCCACCCGTAGCACACGTTCCAGCAGGTATATCTCACTGATCATCCACCAAGGCCAACACCTCATTTGGCCGCCTTTCCTTCCAGTTCTCTGCTGCCAGTGACTGGAACGAATTGCAAAAATTGCTGAAGTCCCTCACCAACTTTAAACATCAACTATCTGAGCAGATCACTGCAGCTGTACATAGTCCAACTGTAAATAGCCCACCCAATATACCTACCTCATCCCCATACTGTTTTTATTTTATTTACTTTTCTGCTCTTTTGCACACCAGTATCTCTACTTGCACATCATCATTTGCTCATTTATCACTCCAGTGTTAATCTGCTAAAATGTAATTATTTGTCCTATGGTCTATTTATTGCCTACCTCCTCATGCCTTTTGCACACACTGTATATAGACTTCCTTTTCTCTACTGTGTCATTGACTTGTTTATTGTTAGCTCCATGTGTAACTCTGTGTTGTTGTCTGTGTCACACTGCTTTGCTTTATCTTGGCCAGGTTGCAGTTGCAAATGAGAACTTGTTCTCAACTAGCCTACCTGGTTAAATAAAGATAAAATAAATAAATAAAATCAACAACAAAGTGGGTGAAACTCACCAGTGATTGACAGGAATGTGGGCTGGGTTAGACTAGCCTATTTGGGACTCTCCAGTCTGCTTTGAACCTCATTTAACACCTGATCTCAATAGGTGTTCCAGGTATGACATGCCATGGTACAAGTGGGGGATGGGCCTTTTCTGTTTTGTCCTCTATTGCTCCTGTAAGCAAGGGGGAGGCCGATGACATCACATTATACCAACTCCTTGAATGGCCTACTCTTTCTTTTCTTTGATAACAAAATCAAATGCATTAGGTGTAAGAGCTAAACACGAACTGGCTCGTGATTATATTTTGTCCCTGTCTAATGTCAGCCAGCCTAAACTTGAGAGAGAGGGGTGCTGTGGAGGGAAATTGGATGGCTATATATTTGACTATCTAGTCATATCCCATGGCAGATGACTAACTGGCTATATCTCATTAGACGTCTATCTTGTGATATGATTCTTGTAAAAATATTGAACCTTCTGGCTGTTGATGGCAAGAATGAATGTAACGTTATAGCCGAATCGTTACGATAACAGCTACTAAATAGCGACTTTGTGGTGGTCAGCTTGGTAACTAAATGTTCCTAGTCTAGCTGGTTTGTGACTTTGCTACTTACAGGCATACATGATCATATTTCAGTCAATTACATGACATGCTTTCTCAAATGATACAGTGAAAACCTTTGGATCATAAAATTGTACTTTGTCACCTTTTTCTTACTGTGTTGACATTGCAGTTGTCAACAGTTTCCTTTTGTTCCAGGAATGGCCGGGTCATAAAGCAGCACCTGGTCAGGGAAAATGGGCAAACAGGTTAAGCCAGATTGCATTCAGAAGGAACGTTGTTCGTCAGTTAGAAGGTATTGATGTTAATGACAGGTTTCCATCTTATGACAGAACGTTTGTCAGTGAAAACTCAAGTTTAACGTTAAGGTCTTCTTTTCACACACAGACACACACACACAACACGTGCCCAGTCTACGCGCCCTCTAAAAATGGTCGCCTGTGTTACAGGAAAGACAGAAAGGAGAACATGACCCAGCTTGTTTGTGTGGCACCTGAATGCGAGTGCAAAGGATTTTGCGTCATAGAGGACCGACAAGTTGTGGCAATCCAGTGTGTCTGAGTGTGACTCATTGCTGAAATATGCATTGGTAAAGGGAGTCAGATGAAGCTCAGATGTTCACTAGTCATTTTTCCTGCAAGTACCCCTTCTCCTGCATGTCCAAATCAAATCAAATCAAATTGTATTTGTCACATACACACGGTTAGCAGATGTTAATGTGAGTGTAGCAAAATGCTTGTGCTTCTAGTTCCGACAATGCAGTAATAACCAACGAGTAATCTAACCTAACAATTCCACAACTACTACCTTATACACACAAGTGTAAAGGGATAAAGAATATGTACATAAAGATATATGAATGAGTGATGGTACAGAACGGCATAGGCTAGATGCAGTAGATGGTATAGAGTACAGTATATACATATGAGATGAGTAATGTAGGGTATATAAACATAAAGTGGCATAGTTTAAAGTGGCTAGTGATACATGCAGTACATGAAGATGGCAAGATGCAGTAGATGACATAGAGTACAGTATATACATATATATATGAGATGAGTAATGTAGGGTATGTAAACATTATATTAAGTGGCATTGTTTAAAGAGGCTAGTGATACATTTTTACATCAATTTCCATCCATTTCCATTATTAAAGTGGCTGGAGTTGAGTCAGTATGTTGGCAGCAGCCACTCAATGTTAGTGGTGGCTGTTTAAAAGTCTGATGGCCTTGAGATAGAAGCTGTTTTTCAGTCTCTCGGTCCCTGCTTTGATGCACCTGTACTGACCTCGCCTTCTGGATGATAGCAGGGTGAACAGGCAGTGGCTCGGGTGGTTGTTGTCCTTGATGATCTTTATGGCCTTCCTGTGACATCGGATGGTGTAAGTCCAGTCTCCCTTGCATGTTTACCCTTTCTTATCCAAGACATCCTGCATGCCAGCCTCCCTTTGTTTCATTCATGACTCTAATGGCCTTGGGGACGTAAATCACTTGTAAATTATAATGATTGTAAAAAATAATGTTGTGCTTTTGGAATTGTTCCCATTCTAACTGTTATATAATGGACTATATGCTTGTTGAATGTAGAAATTGATTGTTGTTATATGCCTTATCCTAGTGGCTGGGGACTTCAATGCAGGGAAACTTAAATCAGTTTTACCTCATTTCTATCAGCATGTTAAATGTGCAACCAAAGAGAAAAAAACTCTAGAACACCTTTACTCCACAAACAGACACGTACAAAGCTCTCCCTCGCCCTCCATTTGGCAAATCTGACCATAATTCTATCCTCCTGATAAAAATGTAAGCAGGAAGCACCACTCGATCAATAAAAAAGTGGTCAGATGAAGCAGATGCTAAACTACAGAAATGTTTTGCTAGCACAAACTGGAATATGTTCCGGGATACTGCCGATGGCATTGAGTACACCACATCAGTCATTGACTTCATCAATAAGTAAGTCGTCCCCACAGTGACTATACGTACACACCCCAACTAGAAGCCATGGATTACAGTCAACATCCGCGCTGAGCTTTGATTTGTTTCATATTTTGCTAAAAGTAGCCCGGAAATGAACGTTGTATAATGTTATGATAGCGATTTGAATGTCTTTATTTTCAGGTTTGAATCAGACAATGTGATGATTATGATTATTATTTCAATAAAGTTTGTTTTATTAATATCATATCACTTGTTTATGTCTTTCCTATGTAAGACTCAAGGCTATTTGTAATTTGTTTGGGTGCAGAGACAATGCCTTTAGAAAGTATTCACACCCCTTGACTTTTTTCCCACATTTTGTTACAACCAGCTTATCACATACTGTAGCTAGTTAGCTGTAAAATAAACAAAAACAAACTGCACTATCAATTTGAGTCACATCACTATCGATGTGCCTCACAAGGTGGAGTCGTCGTCTTTGTCTTCTTCTATAATTTAATGGTAGTCCGCAAACCAATGTTAAAGGTGCATGCCTCCACCTACTGGTCTGGCGTGTGTTATTAATCACGGTTTACAACATTTCTAAATCCTCCTACCTAACTCAGTGTTTCTGAGAAAAACTTCTAACTTCTAACAGACCCTCCCCCCCACCCCCAACCTCAATGACCCTACACTTCAAATCTTTCCCTCTCTTCAACATACTTACAACAATATAACAACACATGCTCCACTGTTTCATCGACCATACACATCTTTGTCCACTATCTTTCTTTGGAGGGCACATAAATGCCGCCCCTTATGCTCAGAATCCCATCTCATCTGACACACGTAATCTCCATGATAAGATGAATGCCTCCAAAAGTAGGTCACTCCTATTAGATTTACCAGATGATAAACAATTCCCAGACAGAGAATCTGAGCAGACTATAATTATAACAGGTTGTAAATCCTTCACCCACTGGAGGGCCAGTACTATCACCAACATTTCAACTGAGTATACTGACAGTTCATCTGATAGTCTTCTACATATCTGCACATCACATTCAGGAACGTAAACACCTGCTCCTGTGCGTCCACTGTCTGGGTCCTTGGATCCATCTGTGAAAAGCGGTAAAAAATAATAACAACTTTTACCAATGTAATTGTCAACCAGTTTCCCTATATCACTGACTTCTGACCAATCCTTCCTTTTCTCTACCGAGGTGGGATCAACAACAGGGTCTGGCAGTAACCATGGAGGAACATTCCCTATCACCACAGAAAGGCCAACCTAAAACTCCCTCAAACCTTACTCTCATCAGCAAGCTTTCCAACTCTCCAACCAAAACCACTGCCTTGTCTACGCGCATATTCCCAACAGTCATCTAGAACAGTAGCAGTGGGACGCTCAACCTCACAGCCTTTCAATCTAACCCAATAAGCTAATGAATTATTTTTTACACCGCATATCCAAAGGCATCTCACCTGCCTCCGCTAGTAAGGCACATACAGATGTTGATTTAAATGCACCAATACATATCCTTAAAGCTATACACTGGTTACTTTCCAGCATCTGAAGCCAAGTCTTTGCCGCTGTTCCATAAACTATACACACGTAATCAATTGTACTCCTGATCAGAGCTCTATAAATATGCATCAATCGATTGTCTGTCAGCATCCCATTCATAACCAGAGATCGAGCGCATAAGATTCAGCACCTTCTTACACTTTGTTTCAACATTTACGACATGATCTTTCCATCTATATCGCTCATTGAACCATAGACCCAAATATTTGTACTTAGAGACAGTCCCCATCGGCTGTCCATACAGAAACAACTGTATATTATCAGCAACTTTCTTCTTCGAGAAGAACATACAAGAGTGGAGTCTTAACATTCAGCAGCAGATATACTTTTGAGGAGATGGGAAAAATTGCCCATGCTACTTCAATGGGCTGTGAGTTGCATTCTGGGCGATTCTGGGAAAAGGAGGGCTCTCCTTCAAAGAGTGAATGGAATTCTATTGGGCGCTAGCTCAAAAACCCAACATTAGCACAAATTTCGTCAAACAAGAAGTACAACATTACAAATCTTTTTTCGAGATGTGAGATAATTAACTTACTGTCTGTAGTATCGTAAAGCTTTAGAATTGTGACAATTCATAATTGAGGAAAATAGGCATGTTTCTCAACATGTACATCTCCATCTTCACACTGATCCTCAACACAGGGGTCCCACAAGGGTGTGTACTCAGCCCCTTCCTGTACTCCCTGTTCACCCATGACTGCGTGGCCACACATGCCTCCAACTCAATCATAAAGTTTTCAGACGACACAACCATAGTAGGCCTGATTACCAACAATGACGAGACAGCCTACAGGGAGGAGGTGTGGGCCCTAGTGGAGTGGTGCCAGGAAAATAACCTCTCCCTCAACGTCAACAAAACGGAGGAGTTGATCGTTGACTTCAGGAAAAAGCTGAAGAGGCTGAAGAAATTTGGCTTGGCCCCTAAGACCCTCACAAACTTTTACAGATGCACAATTGAGAGCATCCTGTCGGGCCGTATCACCGCGTGGTATGGGAACTGCACCGCCCGCAACCGCAGGGCTCTCCAGAGGGTGGTGCGGTCTTCCCAATGCATCACCCGGGGCACACTGCCTGCCCTCCAGGACACTAACAGCACCCGATGTCACAGGAAGGCCAAAAAGATCATCAAGGACATCAATCACCCGAACTACGGCCTGTTCCCCTCGCTATCATCCAGAAGGCGAGGTCAGTACAGGTGCCTCAAAGCTGGGACAAAGAGACTGAAAAACAGCTTCTATCTCAAGGCCATCAGACAGTATAGCCATAACTAGCCGGCTACCACCTGGATACTCAATCCTGCAACTTAGAGGCTGCTGCCCTATATACACAGACATGGATTCACTGGTCACTTTGATAATGGAACACTAGTCACTTTAATAATGTTTACATACTGTATTTTAGTCAATGCCACTCTGACATTGCTCATCCGAATATTTACATATTTCTTAATTCCATTATTTTACTTTTAGATGTGTGATTGTCAGATATTACTGCACTGTTGGCGCTAGGATCACAAGCATTTCACTACACATGCAATAACTCTGCTAAATATGGATATGTGACCAATACAATTTAATGTTATTTGATATGCACAGACTTCGAGAAGGGATTGCGTGACGATTAGCTTTGCAACAGTGTGACGCAGCATGACAACGTGAACGGGATTGGTTGACAGTGTGCTGTTATACGTTCCTTCATTCATTCTATTCCTATCTCCTTTCTATAATATCTCTTGCAAAATGGCACAATGCAATGTTACCCAGGACTAAAGAGGAAGATAAGAGCTGTCCCCGACAAAAAAAAATATTGGTCGACAAAGAGTCTGTTCTTTCGACCAGTGGATTGGTCATAATTTTAAAATGTGTATTTTTCCATATATAGACACATCCTATGTGTTTTAAATCAAAACAACTATATTCACTGAGCTTGTCTGATAATTTAAGCACACTGTTTATTTAAATAATTAAGACACACAAATGATTAGAGTGAGTCCGACCAGCAATTGATTTGATTGTGCCAGGCCGGGCTCAGACTTGCTGCTCTGTGTTTTAAAAAAAGACAGCAAGTGACTGTGTGACTAGCACCAGTTGTCTCTCTCTCATCCCATTTGCAACGACCACCACAAAACATCAAAGTGTTTATCGTGCTGTCCGTGTTGCTGGCTGCAACATAATTACTGTCATTTCTGACTGAAAAGTTCTGTTACCGAAATCCCTCATTTGTTTAGGAAAAACATTCCATATTCCCTCAACCCTTGCTCTGTACTTGACACGTCTATGCATCGCATGCATGTGACCAATAGGGCCTGCCCTAGAGCATATCATAATCACAACAATAATTTGGTTTTAACAAACTCTGAACACAATAACAGCTAAATGGATGCTGAAGACATGACAAATAAATTCGAAATTGGGGAATGTTTACTGGTGAAAGGGGAAGTCAGATGTGTGGAAAAAAATTGACTAGTTGTGGAAAATACTGGAGATAAAGAAAAATAAGGTAAGGAGTAGCGCTGCATGCATGGAGCGGGAGCAGGACTCTAACCCGGAAGCTTATAAGAACTCCCACTATGCCCTCCGACAAACCATCAAACAGGCAAAGCATCAATACAGGACTAAGATCTAATCATGCTACACCGGCTTTGACGCTCGTCGGATGTGGCAGGGCTTGCAAACCATTACAGACTACAAAGGGAAGCACAGCCGAGAGCTGCCCAGTGACACGAGCCTACCAGATGAGCTAAACAACTTCTATGCTCACTTCGAGGCAAATAACACTGAAACATGCATGAGAGCACCAGATGTTCCGGAAGACTATGTTATCACGCTGTAACGGATGTCGTCTGGAGATAGAGAGGAGGACCAAGGTGCAGCGTGGTAACTGTTCATGTCTTTTTAATAAACAAACTGAACACTGGAAAAAAACAATAAACGATGTGAACAAAACTAAACAGTCCCGTGTGGTACGAACACAAACACAGAAACAAACACCCACAACCCAACAGTGAAACCCAGGCTACCTAAGTATGATTCTCAATCAGGGACAACAACTGACAGCTGCCTCTGATTGAGAACCATACTAGGCCGAACTCAAAAACCAACATAGAAAAACATAGACTGCCCACCCAACTCACGCCCTGACCATACTAAACCAAAGACAAAATAACAGAACTAAGGTCAGAATGTGACACACGCTCTCCGCAGCTGATCTGAGTAAGATCTTTAAATAGGTCATCATTCACAAGGCCGCAGGGCCAGACGGATTACCAGGACATGTACTGCGAGCATGTGCTGACCAACTGGCAAGTGTCTTCACTGACATTTTCAACCTCTCCCTGTCTGAATCTGTAATACCAACATGTTTCAAGCAGACCACCATAGTCTCTGTGCCCAAGAACACTAAGGTAACCTGCCTAAATGACTACCGACCTGAAGCACTCCCATCTGTAGCCATGAAGTGCATTGAAAGGCTGGTCATGGCTCACAACACCATTATCCCAGAAACCTTAATCCCACTCCAATTTGCATACCGCCCCAACAGATCCACAGATGGTGAAATCTCTATTGCACTCCACACTGCCCTTTCCCACTTGGACAAAAGTAACACCTATGTGAGAATGCTATTCATTGACTACAACTCAGCGTTCAACACCATAGTGTTGATAAGACGGCAGCCATACCCTCCGGCGCCATCTTCATTATCCTAATCCTTTCTACGACACCTGGTGTTGTAGGTGTCCTGTGGGTCAGGCAGTGTGCACCCAATGGTGCGTTCGGCTGCAAGTATCACCCTCTGAAGAACCGGTGGTGGAGTTGCCATACCAGGTACCAGGCTGTGATGCAGCCTGACAGTATGCTCTGGATGGTGCTCTGGTAAAATACTGAGGGCCCTCTGGGACAGGCTGAGTTTCTTCAGCGTCCCGAGGTTAAGGAGTCACTGTTGTGCCTTCTTCACTACGGTTTCCGTGTGGTTAGACTATTTCAGCTTCGCTGAGTTGTGTACGCCGAGGAATTTGAAGTTAAAGTCAGTCTCCATGGAGGCCGCGTTGATGAGGATGGGGGTGTGTCCAGCCTGGTTCCTCCTGAAGTCCACAATCAGCTCCTTTGTTTTGCTAACATTGAGGGAGATGTTGTTTACCTGGCAGAAATCCATCAGAGTGCCTACCTCCTCCCTGTAAGCTGTCTCGTCGTTGTTGTTGGCCTACTGCTGTCGTGTTGTCAGCGAACTTGATGATGGTGTGAGGCCACGCAGTCGTGGGTATACAGAGAATACAGGAGGGGTTTGAACTATATTTTGAATGAATAAAAAACAGACGTTTCTGTTCAGAATTTGTGTAAAACATTGAACAATACATATTTAAAATTAAAGCAAGATATGTTTGGATTGATATCTATATCAAATGACATTTCAGACTAATTGCATTGTCTACTTACTGTCCATCCAGGCAAAGTGGGCCTGCTTTCGGGAATTCCCCACTGCTCACAACATCGCTTAATCCCTGGCATGTCAAGGATAGGGTCAGGTAGGCAACATCCCTGTCTGAGAGGATGATGTCCAGACAGATCTTCTCCAAGACATTTTGTGGCATCTGAAGGGCAAATTGCATACTCTGTGTATTGTAAGGATTGATACTATTACCAATGGACAATGCATACATGTTTGTAATTATAATAATTCTTAAAATTATTCCGTCATGTGTAGGCCTACCTGTAAAATGGAGGGCAGTGTCCGGTTCCATTTGGGAAAGATATTGACAGGAAAACATAAACACAGACAACATGAAAAAAGGACATAGTTCCAGTTCAAAACAGACAGAAGGATGGACAGACACAGAGACAGAGAGAAGGGACAAAGAATGGAGACTACAGACGAACCTGCTGGCCAGTGCTGTGACTGACAGACTCTGGGGTTAGTAGCAGTAGTGCCAGCAGGGTTGGAGACAGGGGAGCTGCAGGCAGGCTCTCCATTTGGGTCCTCTAGCAGCTGGGTGACTGGAGACCCCCACACTTCCCCATCGATGTGAGCCTGAGGCAACACACACACACACAGAAATAGAGTGAGTTGTTTTAATGAAATGTCGTTGCACGTTCCTGCCCATGCAAGTGGCACAAATTTTAATCTACAGTGTAACGCAATGTAAAATGGCATGTCAGAGTCCACTATATAAATTCCAAATTGCACAAAATAAGCATTAGGAAACATTTAGAATAAATCCTGCTCTGCACTTATTTCTTAGGACGTGCACCTGCAAACTGGTTGTCTGAACATTCTATTATTATGGTGAGAGAGAATTCAGGCTGCATGTGCTGGTTTGTTGTACATTGTACAAAGGCCACATGGAAACTTGATATAATCTATTCATGATTGGTTAGATGAGAATTTGTAGAAGCCCATTGGGCACACCACGTTATTTCAACATGGAGAATTGGGTAATATTTGGTTTTGATGTTGATCAATGATAGTCCAACCTATTTTCACCCACTCAAAAAGACTGCAAGAAGTATGTTGAATTCCCAATGTGTTATCACTATGCTTTCAAACATCTTATTATAGCACAACCAAATTCCAATGAAAAAACAATGTCTGATTTTTGGTTTAGTTGTCAACTAATTGTGTTATCACTGCCCTTTCAACCATTTAAAAGCCCACCAAACTTCAAATGTGAATACAATGTCAGATATTTTGTTTATTTATACAACAAGTGAATGTGTTATCACTGTGCTTGATATAATAGCACAACCAAATGACCTGGATATAACGACACAAGGCGAGACCCAGATGCAGACACAGGAGGCAGATGGTTTGAGTCTGATATTTGTTGAACAACGAGGGGCAGGCAAGAGGCAGGTCAAGGACAGGCAAGAGTTCATAACCAGGTCAGAGTCCAAATAGTACAGGGCGGCAGGCAGGCTCGAGGTCAGGAGCAGGCAAAAAGTCAGAACTAGAATAAACAGGCGCTTGGAAAAAACGCTGGTTGACTTGGCAAGACAAGACGAACAGGCAACAGTCAACACAGGTATAAATACACTGAGGGTAATAGGGAAGATGGGTGACATCTGGAGGGGGTGGAGACAATCACAAGGACAGGTGAAACAGATCCCCCCCCCCCCCCACCAGGGTGCCGACGGTGAAAGTCTGCAATGAGAGCCAGGACCAGGATGTCCTTAGCAGGGACGGAGCACCTCTCCTCCGGGCCTTAACCCTCCCAGTCAACCAGGTACTGAAAACCCCTGCCCCCTGGACACGTGAAAAGTAGGGCGTATACGAGGGCATGGGGTAACAGAAGATGAACAGCAGTGGGACTAAGGACTCTAGTGATGGGGAAGGAACCAATGAAACGCAGGGGAAAGTTTGCAATCCAGGGAAATATGGGCCCAGGTGCAGTGGCTGAAGGAGGCCCGACGGAGCTTGCCACAGAGTCTTATTCTGTGCACATACTGTGCATGCGCTGACGAAGGCAGAGACGTCAGGAACCATAGTTGACCACCAGAAGCGTTGTCGGAGGAAGGCCAGGGTTCGACGGGAGCAGGATGGTCTCAGAGTCAGAAGGTGTGGCAGCGGAACTGTATATGCAAGAGAGAGCGTCTGGCTTCACATTCTTAGACCCTGGGCGGTAGGAGATGGTGAAGTTGAACCTGGTGAATAACAGAGCCCAACAGGCCTGCCTAGAGTTAAGGCGCTTGGATGTGCGGAGAAATTCCAAATTCTTATGGTCGGTCCAAACCAAAAATGTATGTTCCGTTCCTTACAGCCAGTGCCTCCACTCCTCCAGCGCCATCTTGACTTCCAGAACCTCCCTGTCACCTATGTCGTAGTTTCTCTCAGCGGAGTTGAGACGATGGGACAGGAAGGCACAGGGATGGAGCTTTTGGTCCTGGGTAGATCGCTGGGACAGGATGGCCCCCCACTCAAACATCAGAAGCATTGACCTCAACCACAAACTGACGGGACGGTCCACAGAAGCCCTGTCAACAGCTGGGGACCATGTGAACAGTACCTTGGGAGAAGTGAGTTTAGCGAGGGGAGCCTCCAGGGTGCTGTAGCCCCAGATGAAGCGGTGGTAAAAATGAGTCAGGTCTATTTACTGGGCAGGTGGCCTAGTAATGCCCCGCAGCACCACAATACAGACAACAGTTGGAGATCAGCCTACGTGAACGTTCCCTAGCAGATGTCTCAACTTGGATGTCACTCCACCACCTCATGCTCAACCTTGACAAGACAGAGCTGCTCTTCCTCCCAGAAAAGGCCTGCCTACTAAAAGACCTCTCCATCACAGTTGACAACTCCACAGTGTCGCCCTACCAGAGTGCAAAGAACCTTGACGTGACCCTGGACAACACCCTTTCGTATTCTGCAAATATCGAAGCAATGGCTCGCTCCTGCAAGTTCATGCTCTACAACATCCATACCTCACACAGGAAGTGGCACAGGTCCTGATCTAGGCACTTGTCCTCTTCGGTCTGGACTACTGCAACTGGCTGTTGGCTGGGCTCCCCGCTTATACCATCAAACACCTGCAACTTATCCAGAACGCTGCAGCCCACCTGGTTTTCAACCGTCACCCAGCTCCACAGCACACTCCACTGGCTTCCAGTCAAAGCTCGCATCCACCACAAGACCATGGTGCTTACCTATGGAACAGCAAGAGGAACTGCCCCTTCCTACCTTCAGGCTATGCTCAAACCCTACACTGCAACCATGGGCTCCCAAGTGGCGCAGCGGTCTAAGGCACTGCATCTCAGTGATAGAGGTGTTACTACAGACCCTGGTTAGATTTCAGGCTGTATCACAACCGGCTGGGATTGGGAGTCCCATAGGGCAGGGTATAATTGGCCCAGTGTCGTCCGGGTTCGGGTTTGGCCGGGGTAGGCCGTCATTGCAAATAAGAATTTGTTCTTAACTGACTTTCCTAGTGAAATAAAGATTAAATAAATAAATAAATAAACATGAGCACTCTGTTCTGCCACCTCTGGTCTCTTGGCCCTCCTGGTCTCATGGCCCCTCTTGGCCCTCAGCCCAGTCTAAGCTCTTCTCTGTCCTGGCACCCCAATGGAGTCCCTGTCCATCTTGCGAAAGCATCTAAAACCCTACCTCTTCAAACAGTATCTTAAATAAGCCTCCTTCCTCCTCACCTCGACCCCCCACCCCCATTAGAAATGTAACGAGTACATATGGGTGTCAAGAAAAATATTTGGAGTAAAAACTACATTATTTTCTTTAGGAATGTAATGAAGTAAAAGTTGTAAAAAATATAAATGATAAAGTAAAGTACAGATACACCCAAAAAGGACTTAACTCGGAGCGGGGTACCAAAATGCAATCATATCACACGCAATTTTACAATTTAGCCTATAAAATGATCATATCTCTTTTTTATACAGACTAGCTAAAACAATACTGAAACTTGGATTATGATAATTTGCTGGTAAAAAAAAGTGGAGAAGCAAAAACATATGTTCTGAATCCCCTATTTTAATTTGCCCAATGGGTCAGTGATTTCAGAGTTCCTGTACAGTGCAATATGAATGTTAATATACACAATAGACTGACTGGGGAGGTGATTTCCCACAGTCAAAGTCCCGCAATAAGAGCTATGACGCTAATATTTGTGTGAACTCTTCAAAGTTGTGTTCTGTGGTTGTCACTGAGTAGACTGATACCCCATTTCATGGATCCACAATCCATAGGAAAGGTTGTACAGTGCAATATGAATGTCCAACATGGTTGACTGGTAAGCTTTATGTGGCTCATGTCACAGTGGTTTCAAAGTACCGCAATAAAAGCTACGACACTAATATTTGTGAAAACTCTTCACAGTTGTGTTCTGTGTGTGTCACTGAGCATACTGATACCCCAATTGTATTGATCCACAATCCATAGGTAAGGCTGTACAGTGTAATATGAGTGAACAATTCACATAGTGGATTTACTGGTAAACTTAATATGGCTCATTTTACGGTGGTTTCAATACAATTCTGAAGTCTAATACATACACAGTGCAATGTCAACTGATTTTTGTTTTCTTCTAATTATTGTATTTTCTTCAATTTAAATAACAACATTCCAACTTTGTTTAGCATTATCTAGTCCAAATGGCATAATTCCTTTATTTGTACCCATTTGCATCACTTTCAATGAATAACTTTTATTTTGAAAGCAAACCGCAAACGCCTCTATTGTGGCTATTCCTTAATGTGAATGTCTCTATCCGCCACCAGGTTCATAAATACTACTTAAGTTTCGGCAAGCATCTCAAACAGATATCCGACTCAACATGGCTTACACCGTTGCAGGTGGAACCAAGAAGAAAGTCTGCTACTACTATGACGGTAAAGAAATGCATGTTCATTTAGAGTTTTCAGAATACGTTTCCAAGGCCAAACTAGCGCGTTTAGCTAGGGTGCGTGATGACAGCCAGTGCAATGTAATATCCATTCATTCTCTGAATAGCTAGGTACTATCGGCTAGAATCCTGACATGATTTGTTTTATGTCCCTGTTATGATCATGAAATAAGTTACGAGACGGTGTTCTAGAATCTAGATATGTCGGTAAGCTAGTGAACGTTAACCAGCTACTGTAGCTAGTGCTAGTTTAGCCGGCTTCACTCTTGTCGGGGCACATTGTGTGTAGCTAGCGAGTTTAGCCAGCCACAGCAATGTTAACATTTGTTGTAAAAGTAATTTTAAACAAGTAAACACGCTGTTGTGGTATTTTGTTTTTGTGACATTTTAAATATAAGCAGAAAGTTAAATTGATTTACTACCGCCAACAAGGGACCAGTGATAGCGTTGACAACTGATGAAGATGACGACACTAGCGGCTATTGCGCATTATCAGCGTTGCTTCATGCGCTAGTACTGCTAGCTAACTGACTGCATTGTCGTAGTAACGTTTAGTTAAAACAAAATAGAATTATGTGGTAGTAGAGGTACATTATGGTTAGTGCTGGAATGCTGTGTGAAACATCAACATTTCTCAAATATAGGCTCTGTTTTTAGTTATGGTCTTTTGTTCCTTTTTTTTAACAGGTGACATTGGCAATTACTATTATGGACAAGGGCATCCCATGAAACCACACCGAATTCGAATGACCCACAACCTACTGTTGAACTATGGACTGTACAGAAAAATGGAGATATATGTACGTTTATAACAAGATTTCAAGTCAAAAGGTTGATTCTGAATATGTAGGTATGGCTTTTTCTCTCTTTCGCCATGAAGTAGGCAATTGTTATTATTTGTTGCAGAGACCACACAAAGCCACTGCAGAGGAAATTACCAAATACCACAGTGACGATTACATCCAGTTCCTCCAATCCATACGACCAGACAACATGTCAGAGTACAGCAAGCAAATGCAGCGGTGTAAGTCGAGCCATAACTAGGGCCAGGAGTTGTTACTAACCTTGTGACTGGACCAGGGAAAACTACCCATACTTACCTAGTATTGGAAAAAAATATATGTATATTTCTTGATGGATTGCTTGAATCACTATTTTGTTTTGTTGTTTTTATCATAGTTAATGTTGGTGAGGATTGTCCTGTATTTGATGGGTTGTTTGAGTTCTGCCAGTTGTCTACCGGTGGCTCTGCTGGTAAGTGTATGCATACATACATACAAATATATTCCCATGAATACATACTTTTGGTCATGTGTTGTATGGGGTTGAGATCAGGGCTCTTTGCAGGCCAGTCAAGTTCTTCCACACCAATCTCGACAAATCATTTCTGTATGGACCTAGTTTTGTGCATGGGGGCATTGTCATGCTGAAACAGGAAAGGGCCATCCCCAAACTGTTGCCACAAAGTTGAAGCACATAATTTTCTAGAATGTCATCTTAATGCTACAGCATACAATGTTTCTTTACTGGAACTAAGGGGCCTATACTTCCAACCATGAAAAACAGCCCCAGACCATTATTCCTCATCCACCAAACTTTACAGTTGGCACTATGCATTTGGGCAGGTAGTGTTGTCCTGGCATCCGCTAAACCCAGATTCGTCCGTCGGACTGCCTGATGGTGAAGCGTGATTCATCACTCTAGAGAACACATTTGCACTTCCAGAGTCCGATGCTGTGGTAGCCATGCTGGTGTCACCAGCAAAACCCCATCACACCATCTCCATGCTTCACGGTGGGAACCACACATAAGGAGATCATCCATTCACCTACCCTGCATCTCAAAGACATGGTGGTTGGAACCAAAAATCTCCAATTTGGACTCATCAGACCAAAGGACAGATTTCCACCGGTTTAATGTCCATTGCTCGTGTTTCTTGGCACAAGCAAGTGTCTCCTTATTTGTGTCTTTTAGTAGTGGTTTCTTTGCAGCAATTTGACCATGAAGGCCTGATTTCAAGCAGTCTCCTCTGAACAGTTGATGTTGACATGTCTGTTTACTTGAACTCTGAAGCATTTATTTGGGCTGCTATTTCTAAAGCTGGAAACTACAGCAGTGGTAACTCTGAGGTTTCCTTTCCTGTGGCGGTCCTCATGAGAGCCAGTTTCATCATTGTGCTTGATGGTTTTTGCGACTGCACTTTCAAAATTCTTGAAATGTTCCTGATTGACTGACCTTGATGTCTTAGAGTAATGATGAACTGTCATTTCTCTTTGCTTATTTGAGCTGTTCTTGCCAAAATATGGACTTGGTCTTTTACCAAATAGGGCTATCTTCTGTATACCGCCCCTACTTTGTCACAAGACAACTGATTGGCTCAAAGAAATTCCACAAATTAGCTTTTAAGAAGGCACACCTGTTAATTGAAATGTATTCCAGGTGACTACCTCATGAAGCTGGTTGAGAGAATGCCAAGAGTGTGCAAAGCTTTCATCATGTCAAAGGGTGGCTACTTTGAAGAATCTCAAATATAACATATTTTTATTTGTTTAACACTCTTTTTGTTTACTATATGGTTGGAGCTGGAATGTGTTATTTCATAGTTTTGATGTCTTCACTATTATTCTACAATGTAGAAAATAGTCAAAATAAAGAACCCTGGAATGAGTTGATGTGCTGTATAGTGTATCTGTTAGGGTAACCCTAACCCAAATCTTTTTCTTCTCTCTCTACAGTTTTTCACCTGCAAACAGTAGAACTAGTCCCTATTGGTTCAGAAATCACAACACATGCTTGTGAAAATAGTGTAAACAAAAATGTTTTTCCTCCCTTGGCACAGCGGGATCGGTGAAACTCAACAGGCAGCAGACGGACATTGCGGTGAACTGGGCCGGGGGACTCCACCACGCTAAGAAGTCTGAGGCCTCTGGCTTTTGTTACGTCAATGACATTGTGTTGGCCATTCTAGAGCTCCTCAAGTGAGTTTGTGTTCCCAGATGGAAACCGGCTAAACCGTATGACTGCTACAATGAAATGCATTAGTGATGGTGATTTTCTTGTTGTTTTTTGTAGACCTCCTGATATATCAGCGTGTGTTCTACTATGCATGCCTCAGGTTTAATTCTTCACACCTCTTTGTTCCCAGGTACCATCAGAGGGTACTGTACGTAGATATTGACATCCACCATGGGGATGGAGTAGAGGAAGCCTTCTACACCACAGACAGGGTCATGACTGTGTCCTTCCACAAATACGGAGAGTACTTCCCCGGGACTGGAGACCTCAGGGTGAGTACTTGGCTTACGTCCCAAATGGCACTACTTTTGACCAGCAGAAGTAGTGCAGTATGTATAGATTAGGATGCCATTTGGGACGTAGCCCCATGTGTCACACTTCAATGTGAACTTCCTGGTGCTCTGTGACAGAGTGGCCCATTGATAGCTGGGTAGAGACTTTCTTTCCACAGTTATAGTTACGAAATAATCTCACTTCCATTATTTGTAGTATTTTGCTTGGGAAGAGCGCTTTATGATGGATGCAGTGTTTTAGTTATGGATTAGCAAGTGTGTAAACGTGTTTAAAATCCTCAATTGCCACTCTGTTCGTAGGATATTGGTGCTGGAAAAGGCAAATACTACGCTGTCAACTTCCCCCTGAGGGACGGCGTTGACGATGAGTCGTATGAGCTGATCTTCAAGCCTGTAAGTATGCACAGGTATTGCAGTGTTCAGTGCTGGACACTAGCGGGGCTGCAGGTAGCCTAGTGGATAGGAATGTTGGGCCAGTAACCGAAAGGTTGCTGGTTTGAATCCCAGAGTTGACCAGGTGAGAAATCTGTCCTTGAGCAAGGCACTAATTACTCTGGTCTAAGCATTTACAGTGAAATGGCATGTCAATGCGGAGCTATACGGAGCCCTCCGCATTGTTACAAAATCGGAGGCACACTGCAATGTGGTATGGAGCTCAATTTAGCCTCTGGAGGCGCAGCAAAAGCGTCACACGGAGCCTTCATCCACATTTTTGGGGTCAAGCATAAATTGGCTTTTACCCTACGAGGTCCGGATTCTGATGGTTTTCTGTTCTACCTGATAATACATTTTACACACCTGGCGACCCAGGTCTAAATTTATTCCCTGATTAGCGGGAAACAATGGAAGAAAACAAAGTGCTTTGTGTCTTGGCAGGTGATGGCCAAGGTGATGGAGATGTACCAGCCCAGTGCAGTGGTTCTGCAATGTGGAGCAGACTCCCTCTCAGGAGACCGACTGGGCTGCTTCAACCTTACCATCCGCGGTATGCTAATCGTCTTACATGTTTTTATGTGCGAGTCCATTTGAAACTTGTAGAGCTTAATTTGAACTGTAATGATTGAGCCAGCATTGGGAGTTGCACAGATAGTTTTTAGTCTGTCATTTATTAAACAGTAATGATCTAATTTTGTTCTTAGAGAAGCGTATTAGCCTGTTCTAAGCCCTCCATGCTGGTCCTATAGTTATGTGGTGTTTTGTCTCTTCGTGCTGCTTTTCCGTCAGGCCATGCTAAGTGTGTTGAGTACATTAAGTCGTTCAACCTTCCCCTACTAATGCTGGGTGGAGGAGGCTACACCATCCGCAACGTGGCCCGCTGCTGGACCTACGAGACGGCTGTGGCTCTGGATACTGAGATCCCTGACGGTGTGTTGATTAATTTTTTTCCTTATTCAAAATGCCCTATTTCCCACAATTTCGTGTCATTATTTTTTTAAATTTTAGGACGCTTTCCTCATTTCAGTGTCGATTGCCTAGATCCGTATAATGTAGTGAAAGTAGCAAGCCATTGAGGCTTGTCTACTTTTTTTAGTTAACTTAATACAATGTCTTCTCTTCACCGTTGACATATTGGCTGGGTCTCTAGAGAAAACGCTATAGCACTAGACGGGGGTTTTGTCCCCAATTGCACCCTATTCCCTACATAGTGACCTACTTTTAGCCAGTGCCCAATTTGTCCCTGTTCAAAAGTAGTGCACTATGTAGGGTTAAGGATCTGGTCAAAGGTAGTGTGTTACACAGGGAATAGGGTGCCATTTGGGACGCATCCAGGGATAGTCCTGGTCCTGACAGTTGTCTGCCTACAGGGAGCTGACTAAGCAGAATGTCAGTGGGCCACCAAGTGTGTGTGTGTGTGTGAGCGGACATTATCACAGCCTGTCAAAGGAGCCAGCTGTTTTCTTCATGGAATCTGGGACATTAATAGAACCCTTACCCTTTCCATTATATCTGCTCTCAAGTGGCGGGACTTGTATCGGTGTATAAAATATGTACCTGAAAGGGTTGACCTTCTGAAACTTTATTTTAGGTACATCGTAACCTTCATGTTCATCTTGGTGCTGGCCCTTTCGCTTATGTTTTCTTTTTTTTTTCTTTTTTTTCCCCCCAGAACTGCCATACAACGATTACTTTGAGTACTTTGGGCCTGACTTTAAGTTGCACATCAGCCCATCCAACATGACCAACCAGAACACGTTGGAGTACATGGATAAGATCAAGTAAGGACTGAGTCTGTCATGGACCATCAAATATAGCATGTCAGATGTATTCAGCTACTCCTAAGGAGTTGCATGTCATTACGGATGTGTGTGTGTGTGCATGGAGGTTGTTGCAGCTGCATTATTACTTTAAGAAATTGGTATTGTGGTAGGGAGTTCTCGTTGGCGCGTATGATTATCCAAATTTCTTGGAGCCTTCTCGTGTGCTTCTGCACTGATGTTTGTTACTGCTCTAAAGCAATTGCCTTTTGTGTGTATTAACCCATAGGCAGCGTCTGTTTGAGAACTTGCGGATGCTACCTCACGCCCCGGGAGTGCAGATGCAGACGGTCCCTGAAGACGCCATCACTGACGATACGGTGGATGAGGATGCAGAGGACCCCGACAAACGCATGTCCAGTAAGACACGCCTTATCTGACAAATCACACGACATTCGCTGTGTACAGTCTATCTACTGCTGTTATGCCATTCTCAATGTATCAGTGGCTGGATTTTCCACTATGGAATCCATTTTGGGCCCTATTGCCAGCAGCATGGATCCTATTTCCAGAAGCATCTGAATGTTGATTTCCTGTCTCGTTTAAGTCCGTGCTTCAGACAAGAGGATAGCCTGCGACGAGGAGTTCTCTGACTCTGAGGACGAGGGAGAGGGAGGAAGGAGGAACGAAGCCAATCACAAGAAAGGAACAAAACGGACTCGAGTTGAGGAGGGAGACAAAGAGAAAGTTGGTGAGTATTCAGAACTTGGTTACCCTGACTACAAACCTTTTTTTGTGAAGGACTTTCAAGAACACTTGCAATTCCCTTCATTTTAGATTGAGTTGGATGAAGAAAATAACCTAGAAATGTTGAATTGATAACTTGTACAATTTGTTAATTTGTGCTGTCTTCTGTACAGAGGTGGAGAAATCGAAGGAAACAAGCACTGAGAACTGACATAAAGGCAGCTAAGCGTAATTGTGGCACCCTGCCACTGTTTGTACAGTTTTAAAAGGAGGTCATGAATTCCTGTCAGCCCTCATTTGTGCAGTGCTGCAAGATCCAAAACAATTATGATAATCTCAGGGGGGGGAGTACAGACCATTGTAATCTCTCATCCTCCCCTTTATCACAATAAAGACTTCATCATAATTACTTGTCACGACCAGCTACTTATAGTTTGAGATGTATACGAAATTGTGCTTAATTAGAAGTAGTCACTAATGTATTCAGACACTGACTTCTGTTATGTTTTGGGGTGGGGAAACCGGCACACTTTCCAGTGTGAAGACTGAGCAGACTAGCAGTGCCTGATTCAGCCACATGGTGGTGCTGTGATCTCACCATGGACAGACCCGACTGTGGCAGCCAGGACAGCTAACTGTGGCTGATTCTACACCTTAGCGCCTGACTCCATACCAGAAGCGTTATATTTCTCATTGATCTGTAGCTGTACGTTCGTTGTGAAGACTTAGTTTCCTTTTGTGGACTGTAGCAGTGGATTTGTAGGATTTGCGGCCAACCTGGGTTTGCTGTACTTTCCTTTGATACCTTTTTGAATGCTTTTATATTTCAACATGCATTATCTTCTGAATGAGAAGTCTACTTGTAATTAAAGTATGTGTTTTTAGACCAGAGTATGTGGGTGTTCCTGTAGATATTTTGCATTTGCCAATTAAAAGCTTATTTTTAAAAAATCCTATGTGGTGTGAATGTATGTATTATAGTAGTTAGCGATTAGTTGGGGCTAAATATGTTAAATCAACCATGATCATTTAAATTATCTATAATACGATGGGGTTAATTGCAGAATCCCAATCACCTTTGTTTGCATGTACAGGAATGGTTCTGCCACAAACAATAATATACAGATGGACAATGAATTTGATATTTACACAGTACACATACAGTACGTACATAATGAACACCAGGATACAGACTCTACTATAAACATCAGACTACACTATAAACTGTTGAAAGAGGTACATCATATGCAAGCAGTGGCCAGAGGGAGTCTGGGATGTAACCTCTGTTGGTATTCCCCATGCCTTTGACTTGCCTGGTAGACCGGTCTTCTCCAGAGATGTCATCCACATGTTAGCTTGCATGACAAGTGCCATAAGCTTAGTTCAACTGTAGCCCTATCATAACCGAACCTAAAGATGATATACTGCATTCTTTGTAAACTGGCATCATGTCAGTTCTTGCTAAATCCAAAACCAAATCGATACAAATTTCACTGGGGATTTTTTTTGTGGCACATTGCATAGCAGCCACACGATGGCGATGTAACCCTGCCTGTTACTTTCATCAAGGAATCAGTGTATTAGTTGTGTACACAGATTTGCAGGTGCAGCGAAATGCTCATGTTGCTAGCTCCAACAGTATAGTAATATCTAGCAATGAAAGAAGCCTGGAAAATAAGTTATATAGGATGAGTCATGACTAGAATACCGGCAGTGGAGGCTGCTGAGGGAGGATGGCTCATAATATTGTCTGGAACGGAGTAAATGGAATGGCATAAAACACATGGAAAACGTGTTTGATGTATTTGATACTATTTCACTCATTCTGCTCCAGCCATTACCACGAGCCTGTCCTCCCCAATTAAGGTGCCACCAACCTCCTGTGGAAAACAGTATATACATACAATATGTATGTACATATACATACAATATTAAAGTTACCAGTGTTCAATGACTGTACATATGGCAGCAGCCTCTAAGTTAGAGGGTAGCGTACCAGGTGGTAGCCGGCTAGAACAGTGACGAAGGTTCCGGCCAGGTTACTGGGCGGCGGTCGGCTAGTGGTGACTGTTTAATATTCTGATGGCCTGGAGATAGAAGCTGTTACTCAGTCTCTCTTTCTCTGCTTTGATGAACCTTTTCTGTCTCCGCCTTCTAGATGGTAGCGGGGTGAACAGGCCGTGCCTCGTCGGGTGGCTGGGGGGTCCTTGATGATTTTCTTGGCCTTCCCGTGACACCGGGTGCTGTAGATGTCCTGGAGGGCAGTGTGATGCGTTGGGCTGTAGCACCACCCTCTGTAGAGCCCTGCGGTTGCGCATGGTGCAAGACAGCCCGACAGGATGCTCTCAATGGTGGATCTGTAGAAGTTTTTGAGGATCTTAGGGGCCCAGACGAATTTCAGTTGCGCCTTCATCACGCTGCCTGTGTAAAGGGACCATTTCAGGTTGTCAGTGATGTGCACGCCAAGGAACTATAATTGTTTTCTTCCCCTCTCCACTGCGGCCCCATCGATGTGGATGGAGACGTGCTCTCTCTGCTGTCTTCTGTAGACCACGATCAGCCCCTTCGTTATGTTGACGTTAAGGGACGGGTTATTTTCCTGGCACCACTCCCCAGGGCTCCGCACGGTTGGCTGTCCCATCGTTGTCGTTTATCAGGCCTACCACTGTTGCAAACTTTGATGATTGAGTTGGAGACGTGCGTGGCCACACAGCGCTGGTTGTTATAGCTTATTTGCCTACCATTTTGGCCTAGTAATTTCAACCGTCGTGATTGCTAATACAACCCAGAAGATCTTTAATCAAGTTGTGCAGATAGACTTGCTGATGAAGTATATCTAGATTTTCATTACAGAAACTTAGCCTACTAGTAGCTATGACACACCTGCAAGTGGGAAAATAGCACGTGTGAAATTCAAAACACGAGGAAGCTGCAACCCAGTCAGCAGAGAAACATGCATACACCTATTTTGTGGCCTATTCGTCTACTGATGAACAATTGCAATTTATAGTATGTTTTTTCTATTTGTTGCCATTGTGTGTATTACAATGTAGCATGCATAACATGCTACGTTGATATATTTTGAATGGGATAGCAGCACAATAGTTACTCAGTAACTGGTACAATGCCAATGGAAAGACCTTTTGAGGTCTAATATTGCAAAGTACTGAGTCTCTGTGCCTTGAGGGTCTCTTTTTACAACAATGAGCTGCACAAAAGGTCTTCACTGACATTTTATCATTTCCATTGGCATTGTACCAGTTACTGAGTAACTATTGTGCTGCTATCGCACACCATTCAAAATATGATTCGCAAAATGTCAACGTATTTAACGTCAGTGAGAATTCAGTGATGTAGGCTGCATGTGGTCATGTTGGGGGCGGGGAATAGCACTAAACTAATAGCGATGGAACGTACAATGAACAAACTCAGATCCCCGTGACAAATTAATCTATTCTGGTCCATGATTCATTTAAAAAGGTTTTGAATGAGTTCGGCCTAGTTGTATAATACTTGCAAGGTGACATAGATTTGTCGTACCATTGAGTATTCCATGTTGGACTTTTGTAGATAACTGAGGGCCAGTGACACTAGCTGTGACGCCACAAGTTCAAATCCTAGGTGAAACCCTCTTGGTGTTTTTGTGGCAAGGTGCTTCTACAATGATACTGTAATGTTTGAGTATGTAGAAAAGTTGGCGGCAGTTAGTCTGAATACTAAATTTGTTTGAACACACTATGGCTGCATTTAAAACAGGCAGCCCAATTATTTTGACCAATCTGATCAGCTCTGAAAAAGAACCGACATGAAAAGATCTGATGTGAATGGTCAAAAGCTCAATTAGTGTGTGTGTGTGGGGGGGTTACACATGTTGAAATTACTCATCAATTTACCAATTACAACACTCAACGACCCACTTACCACCTCCACCGGTTAAAGCTGGACTCCATAGTGGAAAAAAAACACATCCGTTTGTGACATTACAACAAACACTGTTTGCACATGCAATAGAATAGCACAATATATACGGCAATTTATTTGACCATGCTGCGCAACACTCTGGTTGGCAACAAAAACGGCGGTGGGGCGGCTAGTGGCGCTGTTTCCCCCTATTGCGGAGTCCATCTTAAAAGGAATAGAAATTGGTTAAATGAAAAGACAGATGCTGCTCAAATTTTATTCACATTTATTTTTGCTTTTAGTGTGCTCACAGAAAATTAGAACACTAAGCAGGAGTTTAATAGCATTTTTTTAAGCAAAGTTACATTCCATCTCTAAGTCAAATTGGTCAAAGCTTCTCCGGTATTTACAAAAGAAAAGAAAAAGAGACTAGATGCTACACAAACGTCGCATCTGATAGAGATTCCTTAATTTGTCAAAGACCACTGGGAAAAAAAGCATTGTCTGCTGTAATCAAAACATACCACAGTATATAAACAGTAACCATTCCACTTATCACAGCTTGGTTGAGTTCAAAATTGCTGAAAAGGTCATCCAGGATGAATTTGTTTTTGTTATCTTACAAAAATGAGCGGGTGGAAAGAGCTGCAAACTTCATGTGCTTCTTGAGATCAAGATTTCATTTGTACAATAATCATAGTTAAAAACACCCCGCCTATACATACTTACACTTTATTAAGGTCATAAAACCAGCAATAAACAATAAAGCCTATACAACTTGTATTTCTACTGAATCACTGACTGGTACAGCTAATGAGATTAGTGAAAAGCTCCTATGAATTTTTTTTTAATGACTTCCTAAACCTAGCTCTGGGAATTGTTTTTTTTTTGTCGTCTCATAGTAAAAAATGACTTAGTGTTATAAACCGCATGGTACTCTTGTGGTACATAGGTGTTTGTTTCATTCTCGTTTTTAAGACCTCTCTTTACATTATAGTCTGTGGCACAATTCCCAGGAACAAAGGTGCCACCTCCAAATCTCCCCCCCGCCCACCCCAAAACCCCCTTCATTTACATCTCAACTCATTTACATACCCCACCTCCTCCATACCATGGGCATGTCCATACATTTTGACAAGGTACATTTTGTATAAAAATGCAACAACAAAAAAACATGTAATACAGATGCAAAAAAATATATGGCAGAGTGTGGATGTATTTTTTTTCCTGTAATATTACGTTTCTAAGCAACCCACCTCTGCCCGTTGGAATGGTAGTAACAATGGACCAAGATGGGTTTTGTGGAGGGGGAAGGGAAAACAAAAAAAGAAAAGCTTTAAAATACCCCTGGTTGTAGACAAGTTCTCCAAAGCCAGGAACTGGCACCACTCCAACATACAAACAGGGAAATGTTTTTTGATTATCTTTTTTCAGCTTTTTTTTTTTTTTTTTTCTTCCGTTTTGCTCTTCGCGTTTCCAGCTTTACTCAGCACTGGCCTCTGCGGCAGCGGGGGCCTCTGGACTGGATGCGACCTCTGTTGCAGGTACAGCCTCCTCCGTTTTGGGTGCCTCCGCAGCAGGCTCCGCTGGCTTCTCCTCTGCTTTTGGCTCCTCTGCGGCAGCTGCCTTGGCCTCCTCAGCGGGTGCTGCTGCTGTTTCCTCAGGCTTGGCCTCTGTGGGGCTTGCTGCTTCCTTAGCTTCCTCCCCAGCACCGGCAGGCTTGGCCTCTCCCTCCGCAGTCTTGGCTTCCCCTTCGGCAGTGGCCTCTGGGGCCTCGGCTGCCTCATCCTTGGCCTCATCGGTGGACGCAGCGGCCTCCTCACCCTCTGCCCCATCGCCTGTCTCCTTTTTGGTCTTTTTGAAGGAGAAACCGCTAAGCTTGAAGGACTTTTTGAAGGAGAAGCGCTTCTTCTTCTTTTTGGGGGTCTCGTTGCTGGTTGAAGGCGTGGCACCCTCCTCCGGTTTAGCTGCCTCACCCTCAGCTGCTGGAGACACAGCCTCTGCATTCTCTGCCTTTTCCCCTTCTACTGCTGCTGAGGGTGCAGCCTCTGCAGTTGCAGCCTCCGCTTTTGGAGCCTCCTCAGCCGTGGCACTACCATTGGCATGCACCTCGTCTTTGCCTGCCTCTGCAGCCGCAGGAGAGGCATCCCCGTTCACTTTCACATGGCCATTTTCCTAAAGACAGAGGCCATTAACATCACATAAAAAAGCAAGCGTGGAATATTACGTGTGATATGGACTATTGTCACTCAGTGACACAAGGGGCAGTAGACACCACAAAAATAAATCGGGACAAACGCATACAGCCCTCTGTCTAATTGTTTAAAACATGTTTAGTATCAATGGGCCTTTACGCACGGGCGTCGGCAGGCTAATTCCTTTGCGAGTTACAAATTCAACACAGAATTCGTTTTAGGAATGCAGAATTGAAACTATTTTCCCGTAATCACGTGAGAGAATGAGCCACCTCCGGCAATGAGAGAAGGGAGACACGGTTTCGGATGGTTCGCTAGGGGGCGATGCGTGTCTGCCAGTCGCTCCAACACCGAAGCGCCAAAGCAAAGCATCTGCTCATTAAACAGCAGATGCTCATTAATACACCAGATCACGCAGAGCATCCTTCAGATGCATACCCCCAAAACTAAACAGCACCAGAACCCTCAAACCATCATCCGTATCACTAATAAATACCATCCACTCCAACACTTATAATACCAACTACAGAAGGGGCGCATTATCAAATGGGGTTCCCCTGCTCCCGTGTGGTAGTAACCATCCCTGCTCTCTATTCGAGCATCTGTAACAAAAGGCGTGTTGGCTAGCTAGACCGTGGCAAGCCATTGTTGGCGTCGTTCATCTTCCCATTCACCCACCAATTGCCTCAAGTTATTAGATTTGTGCTCAGTTTCAGTTAAGATTTTTGATTCAAAAATTATTTATCCATTTAACTACACATGGCTACATAAGGTTCAACAATTCGATACCAATTTCCGCTTTCTCACAATCCGAAATTTCAAACAAAGTATTCACCCATTTAACCGAAATCCCCACACATCAAATGAATCAATGAAAATGACTGAATATGTTACCAAATAATTATCCAAATCAGTTTGGGCTTTTGTAATAAATTGTACAATTTTAGAAATTGTATTTCAAATCAGTGATCAACTGTTTGTTGAAATAGTGTACAATCAATGTATTCCAATCGTGGTTGTTTTCTCCATCAGCCTGGCGAACGTCTCCATAAGTGCCCACAACACAATAACGCAAGCAGAGAACCTTTGCGCAAACCAACCGTATATCTATATTTCCTTTAACTCGGATACAAATATATATTTTTAAATCAATTACCTGTCCATTGGTCTTGGTTGGTGAAGCGGCAGCCTCTCCTGGCTTTTCAACCGTGGTTTCGCCTTTTGCAGCTGTCTTGGAGAATTGCGCTCCCATGCTTTCGCTCCAACAAAGAAACTCAACCGATCCAAAAAAAATGAACAAAGACCACTACTAGACTCTTTCTTAAATGCAAGCACTTTGCGGAGGCTCCTCTTTGAAACGTTTACTGGACAAGTAATCAAAGTCCAGTCTTAGTGAACAAAATTGGAAAATTGCAGAAAATACCTGCCAAGTGAAGAGAAGTAATAAAAAATCCCAGATTTGTGGCTATGTCGCTGTAGACTGGGTGGAAAATGGAGAAATTTCCCGTGTTGCTAATAAGATGCGGAGTCCAACGCCCAAGTGCACAGGGCCACATTCAGTTGCCAAACGTTCTCGAACGTTGCAGATAGAAATGCCATGAATAGAGCTGGTGGTTACTCATTTTACATGTTGGAGAGGCATGTGTGTGTTCTATATTGTCTATTTCTATCTGAACGTTCCAAAACGTTGCGTTCTACTGAACGCGGCCCAGATGAATGGGCATCCCGAATGATGACGGCATCCGCGCTCAGATCCAGCGAATCAGAGCCCTCACACAGAAAGTGGGCAAGGCTTTAAAAACGAGTGAACAATGTTTTTTTTTGCAGATTGTAACAAATTTGAAAACATATATATTGTCGTGGCGACAAATTTTCCTTTCAAAACTACCAAACAAAAATTACTCGACTAGAGAATAATTTTGGAATTGATGGTGTGCGCAGAGGTTCGAAAGGCATTCTAATCACTCCTAACAAAGTGATACCTAATTATTGATTCATTATGATAGATGTTTGAGGGTGTTTGTAACAATTTAATCTCAATTATGTACGCTAATTTGATCATGAGGAATCGGCATTTGCTTTAGGCAGAAATTGTTTTTTGGCTCATTGAGCGCCAGCCGCCTCCACTTTCAGAACGTGCTCTGAATACGACCACATTCACTTGACACAGACAGTGCACATTTAGTAGGTAGTCTATTTAGTTGTGGCTATTTTTCATATTGAATAAATACTGCTTTTGTGAAACAATCATGTATTGATAAAATACATTTAAAGGGGGAACATTCAGCCCTATTTTATTTTTACCTTTATTTAAGGCAAGTCAGTTAAGAACAAATTCTTATTTTCAATGACAGCTTAGGGGGTAGAACGACAGATTTGTACCTTGTCAGCTCAGGGATTTGAACTTGCCACCTTCCGGTTGCTTGTCCAACACTCTAACCACTAGGCTACCCTGCCACCCATGCCATCTTGTAATAAATTAATCTCAGTCACATATAATAGCACCACATACAGTATGTATACAAACGTTTGTGGACACACCTTCAAAATAATGGATGTGGCTGCTTCAGCCTGGATGCAACATCAGCACAAGAACTGTTTGTAGGGAGCTTCATGAAATGGGTTTCCATGGCCTAGCAGCTGCCCACAAGCCTAAGGTCACCATGCGCAATGCCAAGTGTCGGCTGGAGTGGTGTAAAGCTCGCTGGCATTGGACTCTGGAGCAGTGGAAACGCATTCTCTGGAGTGATGAATCACGCTTCACCATCTGGCAGTCTGATGGACAAATCTGGGTTTGACGGATGCCAGAAGAACACTACCTGCCCAAATGCATAGTTCCAACTGTAAAGTTTGGTGGAGGAGGAATAATGGTCTGGGACAGTTTTTCATGGATCGGGCTAGGCCCCTTAGTTCCAGTGAAGGGAAATCTTAACGCTACAGCATACAATGACATTCTAGACGATTCTGTGCTTCCAACTTTTGTGGCAGTTTAGCGAAGGCCTTTCCTGTTTCAGCATGACAATGCCCTCGTGCACAAAGCGAGGTCCATACAGAGCTCTGACCTCAACCCCGTCAAACACCTTTGGGATGAATTGGAACACTGACTGCGAGCCAGGCCTAATCACCCAACATTAGTGCCGACCTCACGAATGCTCTTGTTGCTGAATGCAAGCAAGTCCCTGCAGCAATGTTCCAACATCTAGTGGAAAGCCTTCCCAGAAGAGTGGAGGCTGTTTTAGCAACAAAGGGGGGACCAACTACATATTAATGACCATGATTTTGGAATGAGATGTTTGAACAGCAAATGTCCACATACTTTTGGTCATGTAGTGTATGTTACCTTTTATGTATATATTTTTAATCTAAGACGATTCTTTTGAATGAAGACACTTTTCGAATGGAATGTATTAATCTATTTATTGTACATTATGTCATTATAGTGACTACTGAGTGGCGGAGCGGTCTAAGGCATTGCATCTCAGTACTAGCTGTGCCACTAGAGATCCTGGTTGAAGTCTGTTGCAGCTGGCCATGACCAGGAGACCCATGGGGCGGAGCACAATTGGCCCAGTGTCGTCCGGGTTTGGGGAGGGTTTGGCCGGCAGGGATGTTCTTGTCCCATTGTGCACTAGCGACTACTGTGGTGGTCCGGGTGCAGTGCATTCTGACATGGTTGCCTGGTGTACAGTGTTTCCTCCAACACATTGGTGCGGCTGGCTTCCGGGTTAAGTTGGCATTGTGTCAAGAAGCAGCTGGGCTGGGTTATGTTTCAGAGGACGCATGGCTCTCGACCTTCGCCTCTCCCGAGTCCATATGGGAGTTGCAGCGATGGAACAAGACTGTAACTACCAATTGGGGTAAAAAAAATATATTTTTAAATAAATAAAAAGGAGTGTAGTGGAGTAAAAGTTGTCAAAATATAAATAGTAAAGTACAGATACCCCCCAAAAACGAGTACTTTAAAGTATTTTTACTTAAGTACTTCACACTACTGGTGTTACCTATATTTTAGCTGACAATTCTGGCTTTTCTGAATGTAATTTCATAATTGAATTTGCATATATAATTAAAGACAAAGGGTTAATGCTATTATTAAGAAATTGTTTTGATTAGTAATAAATGACTTTAAACCGGTGTGTGTAATGTTCTATTGTGAGACATTTCCATATTTCTACCATGTGTTTTGTGTTGTAACATCAGAAATAATTGAGGCTAAGTCACCAAAATTGGATTAGCATATTCTTAAAATGCTTACTAATGAACACAGCAACAGTTGTGTCAATACAAATAAACATATTCTATGACAATGGGCAACTGATGCCAGAACACCAACATGCCATGCAATAACACCAGTGATGCAATGTAACACCAGTGACACAATCTGAAAGCAATGACATAACATATCATTATTTCATACACATTTGATTAACTTAGTAATATCTTTCATTTCTTCTGGCCAAGACATGTTTTACTTTGTACAACAATGTTGTGTTAGGATATACTTTTTAGTCAATAGGCTTCATCTTTTGGTCTTAATCTTATGGACTAAAATGTATTTCCTAACAACATAAAACATGTCTATTATAACAATAGAACATTGAATGTAAACTAGGACTAAAGTCAAAAATGTTCATGTAACAGGCCCATTTCCTGTACTAACTTTTCCCGTACAAATTATTTCCCATACTAACTTCACTTTTACTTGAGATGTTCGTCTTTGCCATGTTATTGTGTCACGTCCATCTGTTGTCATCTCCGAGCCAGTCTCCATTGCTTTCTAGCCGCTGATGGCTTCTTCTATGGTAGCCAGTTCACACCTGCCACTTTCACACATTCATGTGCTCCTCCAAGTACTTCCAGATACTGTGGTCAATCTGATCTTTTGTTCACTGTCAGCGGCTTTGGCATCAGACACACAATCTGGTAAATCCCCATACCAGTTGATATCATCTCTTGGGCTTGGCCAGAAGAACTTGTTGACTCCATTCCTGTGCATGCACTTAACTTTGACATTTTGTTCTTCGACCTCCAGTATAACGGCAATGTTTGGTTGTTCGTCATAGTTCACAATGCACCACTGTCCAGTGTGGTGAGCCTCGATGACATCTGGACGAAGTGGAGCTGAGGCATCCGGGTCAATGACATCTGTTTGATGTGGAGGTGAGAGACCGTTGCCATTAGCAGGCACTGTCGGGACAGTGATTTCTTGGAGACCATAACATGGGCAATCCCACACTCCTTGCGCTGCTTGGCAGAGACATTTTAGGATGCCAGGCATGATATTAAGAACCTGGTGCATTCGCATGGTTCCTTTTATGCTTACTTTATGCCACCTCTTCCTCACTGACATAATACAACTGTATTTGAGTGCCAGAGTCTCTGACCAAGAGGTCAGCTGTGAACCACCCACTCCATCCGGAGCACCCGTTCTGTGACTGGCCTCAAAAAAGTTCCACGTAATCCCTGGATGCCGTTCTTGAAAGGTTCAGTGCTAACCATATAGAAGTTGCCCTTCTGTTTATATTGGGTGGCAGGGCCATCATTGAAGAAGTGAAGGTGTTTCACGGTAGAGTACTGCTGTTTTAGCATGTCCAGAATGGGGTCCAGCTGTGCCCATATGGCTGCTGGGTGAGAAGGTGCAGAAAGAGATGGGTGGGGGCTCCTCTGCCACATAGAGGATACCAGTGTGGAGCGTCACCTGCTTGTGTGAACCCCCGAAGTGAACTGACTGGATCTCTGAAGCATACATGCATTTGAAGTTTTCACTAAAAACTATATGGATCAGACAGTGTCATTGGTCAGGTTCTCTCTCAAGGTCCGGTAGCTGTGGTACCTGCCATCGAATGTTGAACAGATGTCTCCTACATTTTAAAGCGCCGCTCCTGGAACTGGGTAACAAGCTCTTCCTCGGTTATGTCCAAGGTTGAGCATTTTATTTGCCATAAACTGCAATTTGTCATGAGTCTTGCACCGGCAAGTTTCTTGGCCTCTCCTGCGGTGTCACCACCTAAAAGGGTCTCTCCCTTCAGAAGGCGGCGTGTGATGAAATCTGTTGCCCATGCTCAGCAACGTATTTCCTGTGGAGGTTACACCGGGAATCACAAATGAGCCTCCTGTTTCTTCACCTTCCTTAGTGTGATAGTGTCTTTCTTGGCAGGGGCTTGCCTGCTAGGTAAAACTGTCTCAAGGCTGTCTGTCCTCTTGTTTATTTCCACCAAGTTTGCTTGTTGACCTCTTTTTTTGCTTCCAGGCTTTGTATTTTAAAAAAAACAATGCTCTGCTCACACAACTTTTGGAATTTGCATGTATTTATTAGCTTTCATCTCAGTATATTTGCAAACCCTTGTTTGGCTGTGTCTGATTTGGCTGCTTTGCTTTGCTCAAAGTTCCCCCAAGGCCCATAGTGGAAGTTTAGAGATTTTTTAATTGTTGAGGAGGCAGGGTGGCCATGTAGTGTGCTTCTCGTCTCCGTTCTTGGACTTTCAGGGTCTTGATTTGTACCCTGCAAATGCTGACAACGTTTCTTGCAACTTATACTGTTTTCTTCAGGCTTTATGTACTGTCCTGTGTCGATCTCTGCGCTTCGGTTTGTCTGCAAAACATAAAGATGTAATCTTTCAAAGATGATACAAACATGAAATCCTACTTTATTTCTGTCATGCCTATCCACAAAACTATATAGCTTCGGGTAAAACATAAATAATTCTGCCATGTGACAAACATTTTGGAAGCCTACTTAAAGGTATAGTTCACCCAAATTACAAAATGGCTTAATGGACAAGGTAGGACAACAATCCATGCTTTGGTTTTGTTTACCTGGCCACTGTTTAAAAGGCTTACTTTTTTTTTTTTTACATCAATGCAAGTTCATGCACTTCTCATTCAAACAATTGAGTTATTGTGCCACAAATGCTAAACAGTTAGCATTTGAAACAGTGGCCAAAACAAAACCAAAGCACGTGCTGCTGTCATACCTTGTCCACAAACTGCTTACACGGTAAAGAAACGTGGGTGAACTATCCCTTTAAGGAACTCTGTAAATCAGTACTAATGTCTTCCTAATTAGTACGGACACATTGTGTTAAATTCCGACCTTGAAGTACAGGGTTGACACTCTGGAGAAAATGGGGGGGGGGGTCAACACCGTCTTTCCTGCTCTCAACATCTGTGTTTTTCCTGTCTGACCCGCCATTTCTTTCCTCTTTCTGTGAGATCATTCACTCTTTCTTTTTTTCTAAATCCTTTAAGTAAGTCTGGTGGGGGTTTTTTCAAGGTAGCCTGCTCTACAGTCTGGGTCATCTGGGTCAGCATCACTTCGCTGTCTATAGAGTCTTTTGCTTTTCAGCAGCATGTTATTTGCCATATCTATCAAAAGAAAATTCATATTATGTTACAAATTACAATATTGAAACTGTATAAAAATTTAGTTGATAATAAAAGCTAGCAGGGCTGTTGATTGTCACAGGTATTACCAGCAGGAACAGTAACACCAGTGACAAATCTGCTGACAAGATGGCACATCTAAAATGGTTGCCACAGAACCTCAAACCACACTTCTTAAATTGTAAATAAATCACTTAATAATTTAATTGGATAAATTATTTCAATCATATTTCCTTTCCCCATACTATATACTGTATAACAGCAGTCACTGTTTTAAAGCTTTGCATTAAATTACCAAATTAATCATCAAATTCCTAACATATCAAGAGAGAATGCAGACTCATCATGTGCTCTTCAAAACAGACCCGCCTGCAATGAACCTTTAACCCAGGAAGAAGTTGGCATGGATGTAGCATTTCTTTAGCATATATATATATATTTTTAAGGGTAACACCAGTGACATGAAATTGAGGGACAGCTATTCCTTGTAAATTATTTATAATATTTAGTTGATGTTCTAGTTATTTTAAGTAATTCCCTAAACAGCTATAATACTTTCCTTTGTATTATGACATTTAAAAATATATATTTTGACTCATATGTCACTAAACTATGACTCCTGGCTTGAGGGACAAGCCATTTTCATGGTGCTGACCATGTTCTATGATAATATGAAAAATATAATTTCAAATGTAACTGCCTTACATATGTTTATTAACAATAAAACACTTCAATTAAAACAATACCATATATTTTGTGTGTTTTTCCTTGGTGGTTACAGCGGGGGACAGGAAAGCCACCATTTCCGTGGAATCACCAAGACACATTTAGAACCCAAAGGGTCAACATTAAGCATTTCGTATTTTTGCCTTTCCGAGAAGCTTCAGCTGGGCTGAAACATACTTTTATGTTGGAGACCTGGTTTAATGTGCACTTGTGAACTATATTGGGAATGTTTGTTTAGTGAACTTATAAGATACATTAAAATTTGAGTAATTGAGTAGATGCTCTTCTTCCGAACGTCTTACATGTGCATACATTTTCATACTTTTCCCCCATGGGATTCAAAGCCATTAAGCCTTGATGCGTTTTGCCTAACTTTGCCAGCATTATTGGTTCATGTAAAGATCCAGAAATAGTATTTTGGTATTTGGTATTTTATTAGGATCCCCGTTAGCTGTTGCAAAAGCAGCAGCTACTCTTCCTGGGGTCCACACAAACCATGAAACATGACATAATACAGAACATTAATAGACAAGAACAGCTCAAGGACAGAACTACATACATTTTTTAAAAAGGCACACGTAGCCTACATATCGATGCATACACACAAACTATCTAGGTCAAATAGGGGAGAGGCGTTGTGCCGTGAGGTGTTGCTTTATCTGTTTTTGAAACCAGGTTTGCTGTTTATTTGAGCAATAAGAGATGGAAGGAAGTTCCATTCAATAAGGGTTCTATATAATACTGTATGCTTTCTTGAATTTGCATCCCTAGTGTGGACGTCTTTTTGCATTGGTTTTGCAACCTGCCATATTTCCATTCTGAAGATTTGTGGTTGGCTACATACAGTATGTTACAAAAGCCCAGTAACATAAAGACTCCTGTTCACAATTCCCTGTCTGGCCACTGTACAGTTCATGGCTCTGCAAAATGGTTTGTGTCATAGTTGTGGTGTTACATTCACCAAATAGGAAGATACCTCTTTGAACTGAGCTGAACTTCACTAAAAGCCTTCAAATGGTCACTTCCTCTACTACTTCACCAGTACAGTTATTTAGCCTATTCGTATAGGGATGTATTATTTAAGCTCATACAACAACGTATGACCCTTATAATCAGATTATGCTGACACCAACAGTAATATTGAGGGTCAAGAGCATGAGGTTTCCGACCTATATCACTATGGCACTTTGTTTATATTCACAAATTATAGGTGATGACTTCCTCCGATCAGGTGACAGGTCAGGGGCAAACAGTCATTCAGGGTCAGTGATAAAACGGATAGCCATTCTCTCCCTGCACATTCCATTTTGGACAGCTCCCCTCAGAGAAAGAGCAGTGTTGTTTTGGTGAGATGACAGATTGCAGTAAACACTGTGGCAGCCAATCAGGAGATACAGCCACTTAGAGTAGTTACTCAGCAACACTCTTGAGCACTGAGTCTCCCCCTTTTCACTCTCTCGGCTACATTATGGTTTAACAAGCCCCAGCCATTTTGCAGCAGTGGAGAGGGGAGGAGGAGGGAGGAGGTTTCTGTGGAGAGGAGGAAGTGGTCTCCCGAAGTTGCTCACAGCACAGGTTTGTTGACATCTAGTGACTGGCTCTAGGGGGAAGTGAGTGTTCAATCATGTACAACGTTTGCAATGCAAATACAGCACCAAAGTACAGCCAACTGTACTCTTTCACCGGCCTGATAAAGAAAACAGATACCGTTAGGACATAAGGACATACTGGTGGGTTTCCTGGAATATGTTTGGTATCACTGAACTTTTCTTTTATCATGCACTATGCAAAAATATCAACGCTACTGTAGACGTTTAAATGACCCTATTTTACATACAATTAGGTTTTACAAAATAACCAGGATTGCAGAATACATTTGTATTCTTTGCTTATGCAATCGATGTGTAGTTTTCCAGGATGTAGCCTTGTTGTTTTTCAAACTTTTATAGTCTTTTTGAATGGTATTCAATGGGCAAAAATGTAGCGCAATGGTCTTCAGCGCAAAACTTCATAATAGGCATCTGGCAGAAGTAAATTCATCCACAAACACGAATATAATTTCATATCTATCTTAAATGACCGTGTTATCACGAATTTGATGATATAATCGTCAAGACCATTCAAAAGATGAGGGGATATGAAACCGAAGTAAAGCGGATGAGGTGGTTGCTTTCACAGGGTATTGAGAACAGGTTGTATCAGAGCATGGGTGTTGAGGATCAGTACATTGTTTTGCACTAGGGAATCTCTTCCCCACTGAGTTTTGTTACTAGAATTACAAGTAAGGTGATGGTTGCATCACTCGTCAGTGATCTGACATGACTGCAATCAAAGGAAACTCAGTCTGTGGAAGCTTAGGTGCCTTGGCTATGTTGGTAGGCTATCTGAGAGGTGGAGGGGGGAAGGGAGGGGGGGGGGGGCGTGGAGAGAGAGAGAGAGATACTTGAATTATTTGTTCCTCTCTGCCTAGACGAACTACAGCCTTTTTACTCTGCTTGTGTTAGCATACGTCTTTCACATAAATGACCATGGATTAAAATGCTTTTAAAGCAAAATAGTACACCGTTGCCTTAATCTTGAGACAGTGTATGGCTTTGAAAATAACTACGCGAGGGCAAAGAATCAGAGGCATTCATCTTGCCATGGCAAACCAGACCTAATTTGAAAACACTTTGAATTGTGATTTCATCGGAGATCTTTGTAATACACTAGTTATGCGTGAGGCAATCCAGGTTAGATCGTGAATGGACATACTTCCTATTTGCATGAAGTCAAATTCCAGTAACTGATGGTAAGCTCCAGAGAAGGAATCTAACACAACACTCCAATTAGGTTATACAAACACCCTGCAGAAACTTTTCAACTGACTTATGCAAAGAACGTATGTTGTAGAGGCAGTACAAACCAAATCAAATCAAATCAAATCAAATGTATTTATATAGCCCTTCGTACATCAGCTGATATCTCAAAGTGCTGTACAGAAACCCAGCCTAAAACCACAAACAGCAAGCAATGCAGGTGTAAAAGCACGGTGGCTAGGAAAAACTCCCTTTAAAGGCCAAAACCTAGGAAGAAACCTAGAGAGGAACCAGGCTAAACGAATGCTGTCACAATAGCAGAATTTTGACTTTGATACCGATACCAGGTTTAGTATCACCATACTCGATACCGAGATGATAATATAGAATATTACAGTACTTACAATATAATTCTGTAGTGAACTGTAGCATACTGCAGAATACTATACTACACACTGTAGTATCCCTCGATCATGTTTAGTACTTACTATATAATTTTGCAATATACTATAGTAAATACTACAACATTCCACAGTCCTCAAAAACACTACAGTAATTACTATAGTATATACTACAATAGAACAGAGGGTGGTAGGGGTGAATGGGGTAGTGGTGGTGTGTGTGGGGGGGAGGGTCATACATCTACATTATAAAAAGTGGGAAACACTGTAGTATATACTGTTGTATAGCCTTCATTTCTCAGAATAATAATAGACTGACGAGTTTCAGAAGAAAGATCTTGGTTTCTGGCCATTTTGAGCCTGTAATCGAATCCACAAATGCTGATGCTCCAGATACTTAGCTAGTCTAAAGAAGGCCAGTTTTATTGCTTCTTTAAACAGCACAGCAGTTTTCAGCTGTGCTAACATAATTGCAAAAGGGTTTTCTCATGATCAATTAGCCTTTTAAAATGATAAACTTGGATTAGCTAACACAACGTGCCATTGGAACACAGGAGTGATGGTTGCTGATAATGGTCCTCTGTACACCTATGTAGATATTCCATAAATCAGCCGTTTCCAGCTACAATAGTCATTTACAACATTAACAATGTCGACACTGTATTTCTGATCAATTTGATGTTATTTTAATGGACAAAAAATGTGCTTTTCTTTCAGAAACAAGGACATTTCTAAGTGACCCCAAACTTTTGAACGGTACTGTATAACACCAAACTCGTCATTAAGCTCGAAACCCTGGGTCTCGACCCCGCCCTGTGCAACTGGGTCCTGGACTTTCTGACGGGCCTCCCCCAGGTGGTGAGGGTAGGAAACAACATCTCCACCCTGCTGATTCTCAACACTGGGGCCCCACAAGGGTGCGTTCTCAGCCCTCTCCTGTACACCCATGACTGCATGGCCATGCATGCCTCCAACTCAATCATCAAGTTTGCAGACGACACTACAGTGGTAGGCTTGATTACCAACAACATTGAGACAGCCTACAGAGAGAAGGTGAGGGCCCACGGAGTGTGGTCTCAGGAAAATAATCTCACACTCAAAAAAAAAAGGAGATTATCGTGGACTTCAGGAAACAGCAGAGGGAGCACCCCCCTATCCACATCGACTGGGACAGTAGTGGAGAAAGTGGAAAGTTTTAAGTTTAAGTTCCTCGGTGTACACATCACGGACAAACTGAAATGGTCCACCCACACAGACAGCGTGGTGAAGAAGGCACAACAGCGCCTCTTCAACCTCAGGAGGCTGAAGAAACTTGGCTTGTCACCGAAAACACTCACAAACTTTTACAGATGCACAATCGAGAGCATCCTGTCATGCTGTGTCACCACCTGGTACGGCAACTGCCTTGCCCACGTCCGTAAGACTCTCCAGAGGGTAGTGCGGTCTGCACAATGCATCATCGGGGGCAAACTACCTGCCCTCCAGAACACCTACAGCACCCGATGTCACAGGAAGGCCAAAAAGATAATCAAGGACAACAACCACCTGAGCCACTGCTTGTTCACCCCGCTATCACCCAGAAGGCGAGGTCAGGACAGGTGCATCAAAGCTGGGAACGAGAGACTGAAAAACAGCTTCTATCTCAAGGCCATCAGACTGTTAAACAGCCATCACTAACATAGAGAGGCTACTGCCAACATACTGACTCAAATCTCTAGCCACTTTAATAATTAATAATTGGATGTAATAAATGTATCACTAGACACCTTAAACAATGCCCCTTTATATAATGATTACATACCCTACATTACTCATCTCATATGTATATACTGTACTCCATACCATCTACTGCATCTTGCCTATGCCGCACGGCAGTCGATCATCCATATATTTATATGTACATATTCTTATTCATCCCTTTACACTTGTGTGTATAAGGGAGTTGTTGTGAAATTGTTAGATTACTTGTTAGATATTACTGCACTGTCGGAACTAGAAGCACAGCATTTCGCTACACTCACATTGACTTCTGCTAACCATGTGTATGTGACCAATAACATTTGATTTGATTTGAATATATTAAAGTGTGTGCTGTCTCTTTAACACCCCGTCGTGACCCTGTCGTTCACGAGACACATCATCTCACACTTTCAGTTTTGTTGAGGAAGAGACATGAGATGATTAACCGAGTAAATACGACTTGATACACATTTGATAGAAGAAACGAAAGTAACAAAAATGATTGTACTGTACCGTTTTCCATGTTGTAGTATCGAAAAAGTTCAGAAGTTTCAGTAATAATGTGGAACAATAGTACAGTATGCCTCAGGTTCTTCTGTAATAACCTTTCTTTTTTGGGGGGGGGGGGGGGGTCTTTTGGAATGCACAAACATTTTAACTTTTGTCAAACATGATATGTTACCGTCACAAGCTAAAGACAGCTTGACCTTGTTGAATAGGGTTGTACTTGAACGCTGGGCTGCTTTAGGGCAGTTTCGTTCAGTTTCATGTCCACAAGGCCATTTCACATGTCCACAAGGCCATTTCACATGTGCACAAGGCCTTTTCACATGTCCACAAGGCCATTTCACATGTGCACAAGGCCTTTTCACATGTCCACAAGGCCATTTCACATGTCCACAAGGCCATTTCACATGTCCACAAGGCCATTTCACATGTCCACAAGGCCGTTTCACATGTCCACAAGGCCATTTCACATGTCCACAAGGCCATCATTTCACATGTTCACAAGGCCATTTCACATGTTCACAAGGCCATTTCACATGTTCACAAGGCCATTTCACATGTCCACAAGGCCATTTCACATGTCCACAAGGCCATCATTTCACATGTCCACAAGGCCATTTCACATGTTCACCAGGTCATTGTAATACATCTGGATATTTACAATTTTCATGTTGCTAATAAAACTGGTTACGCAGATGAGATAGTAGACTGGGGAATATTGTTAAAATGAACTGTGTACACTACTGTGCTAATTAGAATCTTTTGTGCTCAGTTTCAGAGGTAATTCGGGAATGCTTGTCAACCCTGATGTGCTTGTACTGAACCGCCTTAAAAATCCTGACAACCAGAAAGCTATTACAATCCCTTATCTTTACCAACAAAGCCTCAGAGCAAGTGCATGGGAAAGAAATACCTGGTTTGTCACAGCAATTTGACAGATAAGGCAGTGGGGTGCAGCAGTAAATGTGTTGTCAGTCACACAACGCTTCGGATGAATAGAATATTACTCGCGATAGTGGTGATGGTGAGACTTTTAGCGGGGGGTTGCCTCACATCTCAGCTAGGGTCAGGTTCCCTTGTGCCTCTGTATTTGTGATTGCTCAGCAGTCTCTTTGGCAGTGTGTATGTTTTATGTGCTTACTGAATGTATGTAGTGCATTTGGACCATACCATACATGCTTCTTACTTGTGCTGTCGGTAGTTGCCGTTGCCTATTTGTCTCTTATTGTCATGAATGTGATGTATAAAAAAAAAGACCCCGTGAAATGTCATGTTTGCCAGCACGAGTTGATGCTAAAAATAAACTACTGTTTAGTGACAACTTAGATACAAGATAAGAGTAGCTATAGAACCATGCCAGAGGGCAAAACTGGTTTACAACTAGAGCCTCAGGATCACAGATCTCTACTGGTTTAGTATTGTGTTTCCTCTATGTTTAGTTTGACACAACCTGGCCATTCCCAATTTTTTACCAGTTGCACTTTCTTACCAAAAACACCTGACCGACTTAACGGATTCCCCCCCCCCAATAGGTTTAGTTTCTTAGACACAACCTTTCCCTATTCACAGCCACCGCCTGCTAGCTTGACGTTTGCTATCATCTTTGTCACTAGGATTGTATTGAGAATGAATGATAGTATTAAAAGACTTTGAGTCTGAGACGATAAAGGACCAGAGCCTATCTTAACATATAGCGTTAAGAATCTGTAATGTCCTGCCTTCTGTCCTCAGCAGCAACGAAGTATCACTGAAATGCTCAGGATACAGACCCACACTCTCTCTCTCTCTCTTTTCCTTTTAACTTCCCAGTGTTGACTTTTATGTATTGCTTCACAGGAAAACATCCAATGGCCTAGCTCGGAGTATTTCTTCAGCATTAAGGAATGCCAGAATTCATTTGTTCAGGGTCAATGATGTGTAGGCCTAATTGCATTGAGGGTGCTGATGGCAGTAGGAAGGAGGGAGGTGAAGGCACTGAGCGATGGAGGGAGAGCTGTGAAGAACTGCACACAAAACACCAGGGAGGAGCCCGGGTGACCTGGCTGAATAGGACAGGGACAGGAGGTGAAAGGAACCTCTTTAAAACTCAATCGGCCCAACTGTAATTGTTAGTCCACACAGCTTTTCCACCACCATTATGGGAATCCTATTAGCTGTGCCCATTGTGTCTTGTGGGTAGCCTCCACTCAACCTCAATGGCAAAACTGAGATTCGTCCACGTAGTTATATCAACAAAAGATACGGGAACCAGACACTCCAGCCCGCACAAAAGATGTGGAAATATAATATTCAAATTCATATGTTCTGTGGAGGAGGAACAGCTTCCGCTTGGCTAAGTCATTTCGTCTTCCCTGATTCCTGCTCCTGTTGCTTTTTGTCTTGCTCTGGTCCACTACCCTGCCCCCCTGAGTCCATTTGGGGAGTATCACCTTCCGTAGATAGTCTCCGCATATCTAACGCCATGGTGTGACAGTGTAAAGAACAGCACGCTGCTAGCATAACAAGTACCACTTCCTTCTGACTCGTCTCGCACCGAGGCTTGAACGTGCGACCTCTGCCTTGCCAGCGCACGTGACCGCCCCTTCCGGAAGCATCTTACCAGTCGGCGCCACACAAAAAAAGCTACTTATGTGCTACACTAGCCCAGCTTATCTATCCCAGCGACTCCAAGGCTTTCATTTATCCACCGGGGCACGTTATAAAACATGAGTAGTGAGAGATGTGACTTTTTTGTTCTTGTAAAGCCCTGGTTTCTTGTCTTTTCATTTATGCAGTGAAGCAGTGGGACTGGGTGTGCAAAATGTTAGTTTTTTTTTACCCACGCTCCCTCTCCACTCGCTTGTCCCCCAGGACCCAGGCACATGCAGGGTCCTGTTAACTATCCCCTCAGCCTCTTCACGTCTCTGAGTGGGAGCACCACAACACCGTAAAGAAACACCATTCAATTACTGTTATGGAAATGCATCTATTACACAAGTGCATTGCATTTGTGTTTCACAAGTGTTTTTGGAATTATGTTCATGTTTTATTGTCTCCACGGTGCCACATTGTATGAAATTCACCGGGAAGGAAAAAGCCTCAGTGTTCCCAAGTGTGACTTAAGTGCATAACGTAAAACTTCAATTGAACGCAGCCTCAAAACACCTGCCCCTCTTCATTAGTTGGGCATCGGCACACATGTCAGGGAATAAACGTCTGTTTCAAATAAACGGCAGATTTAGAAGAATTGTTTTACGAGTGAACTTCAGCGAGTACCGTAAAGATTGCACAAAATAAGATAAAGGAGAGAAACATCATTGTCATGGATGAGACATCAGTGTGGTTTGACATGGTCGACCCAACTACAGGGGGATAGAAGGCGCAACGAGTGAGAATTGGAAGGGTATGATAGGCAGCCTCGTCTTTGCAAGTCTGATCAGTAATGGATTTGTTATTTTAATGTTTATTTTGATTCATTATTTAACTAGGCAAGTCAGTTAAGAACAAATTCTTATTTACAATGACGGCCTAGGAACAGTGGGATAACTGGCTTGTTCAGGGACAGAACGACAGATTTTTACCTTGTCAGCTCAGGGATTCGATCTAGCAACTTTTCGCTTACTGGCCCAACACTCTTACTACTAGGCTACCTGCCGCCCCACAATAACAATAAACAGTTTGATAGTCTTCTCAACATTTTATTGAGCAAAAGCTGTGTGTATTAAGGAAATAGACCCCTGGCTCAAATAGAAGCCTCTCTCTGATAAGCGGTGGTTGTGTTCAGTGATTGACTGGCAAATAAACAGCCGGGCTATCAATGAACATTTTACTGTAATTTGATTTGGGTGTAGATATTAATGTAAACATTTAAGTAAAGATCAATGATGTTACGTACTGTATGCATACTGTTTTACCCACTAAATTACTGGTAGTTTATATATACATATAGAGAGAGAGTGTGTGACTCTCTTTATTTGTAAGAGCCTGCATTTGGAATTTCCTAAAATAAGAATAACAAAAATGGTCCAATTTGTCAAGATATTGTTTATTGTCATGATATTGTCATAACTAAAAATACTGAGTATGTATGTATGTATGTATGTATGTATGTATGTATGTATGTATGTATATAGTGTGTACAGTACTTGGGTGCAAGCTTGTGTGTTGGCATTATACAGCTGGAAGTAATTGTTACACATTCCCAAACTGATGTCAAATGTGTCTCATTAGAGAAGGAGGAAAAAGTCTCTCCCACTTCAATGTTAAAGCATGAAAGCATTCCATGCTCACATCCTTGAAATAGACCTCTTCCCTATTCACCTTGAATGCTAAAGCATCTTTCATATGTAACTTTCACAAGCCCACCGCAGCCAGTCAGCCGAAGAGACCAGGCTCAGCCAGATCCAATGTGTTTTTGTGATCAGTGAAGCCCACATGGCCCTCTCCTGTGACTGACTGCTCTGTGACTGACTGTTCAACGCCACCCGTTATGGAGCGATACAATAAATTAAAAGCAGGCCCTGGCGTTTGGGGTGGAGAGTGGTGGGTTGGAGGAGCGGGGCAGAGTGTTTGTTTGTGCGGCGTGTCGATAAGACTTTTTTGTCTGCGCACATCGCTGCCTCAGCACAGGCTGCAGCCCGCAGGAATGCCATCGGCTGACATATGCACCAGAACAGAACAGCATGTGTCTCCCAGAGTAACCGTTTAGTCCGCCAGCCGTGGTGGGTGCCAAGCTCACTGTTTCACTCTGACCACCGTCCCGTTCGTACCCCCTCTGAGCCCGCAGGGAGAAAAGCCCCGGCATTGTGTGAACTTATGGTCCCGATATGCTATTTAATGGTATGCTAGTTAATAATGCCGATGCCATCCCAATCAGTGTGATTTGTAGATCTAAATGAATGAACAACTGGTGGGCATAGAGTTATGTGCACTGAATGTTTACAATCATATGGTTATAGTCTGTCAGACTGACTTCTTTCCCAGGATGATTACTTCTCTTCCTAGCTATTCCTCTGATATGCACAGAATCAGGAAGTGGGGTTCACACCAATGGCCAGTAACCAAGATCCAATAGAGCATGTGCTGCACATATTGGGAAGGCATGCTATCCACTGAGTGACAATACAGAGATCACACTAAATGATCATGATACACACAATGCAGCCTAGAAATAGTCTTTGTCCCAAATGGCACCCTATTTCCTATATACAGTACTTTTGACCAGGGCTGATAGGCACACCTTCCTGGGTGTGGTTCTCTCCTCTTCTCTCCTCAGTCTCTTCTCACTGCCCCCCTGAAACCAACTTTCCCACAGGGCTTGAGGAGTGTTTACATGCCGGTGCCCAATTTCCCTTTGATCGTCCAATTGGCCAGTTGCTCCCAATGAATGACAAACACATTTTTTGGAATCTTTGACCTCCGACCTCAGTAAACAGGCCTGCCACCGCGTGTGATGCATGGGATGAGCAGTGGTTTAAAGCAGGAATTTAAAGGGGCACAGGAACAGAGACTTAGTGCCCACTGTGCAGCCCCCTCCCCTTGGTCCTCCTCACTACAAGGCATTCCATCGTCAATCTAACCCTCATCAGAGCTAAACAACCATACCTTTAGGCCATTAGTGGCTGGCATGATGGATGGATGAACTTGTAATAGTTGTTGACTTAAAAGTGAAGATATATTGATGTAAATCTATTGATTGAAAAGCATACAACAAGAACAAAGTTGGGATTTTTTTTTGATCAAAGGAGGTTTAAATGCTGCCATATGGGTGAATTATGGAATGAACACAAGTCTTTCTTGGTTGATAAAATTTGGCATAGTCAATGTTGGCAACAGAGATTTGTGTTTTGCAGGAATGAGTTGTTCGAGACAGATTTAGGAATATGTTTGCAAGCAAGCAAAATACGCTCTCCCTGGCCCTTTAAAAGTTATTTGAATCTGTTCCCATTAGAGAAATGATTGATCTACGACCTTAACTGGTATGAATGTGCCTCGAATGAAACATCACTCTGTATTTGAGGAGTAGCTTCTATCTAGGCTCAGTGTGTTGGTGATGACACACTGTGAATGATGCTCTCCAGATTACCTAGGCTCTGGTTGCTCAGTGTGTTGGTGATGACACACTGTGAATGATGCTCTCCAGATTCCCTAGGCTCTGGTTGCTCAGTGTGTTGGTGATGACACACTGTGAATGATGCTCTCCAGATTCCCTAGGCTCTGGTTGCTCAGTGTGTTGGTGATGACACACTGTGAATGATGCTCTCCAGATTCCCTAGGCTCTGGTTGCTCAGTGTGTTGGTGATGACACACTGTGAATGATGCTCTCCAGATTCCCTAGGCTCTGGTTGCTCAGAAAACAGTGACATAAACAGAACAGTTTCCTTTTTTCAACCAAAAATTCCAGTGCACAATACTGATGAATTAAACATGTTCTCAGTGGTTTGCAGTGTCAAGCATTTTCGAGTATGAGTCAGTCGGTCGGTAGTCCAGCTCCAAACAAGAATAGAATCCGTTTGCTTTGAAACCACTTGACTTCGTTTTTATACGGGTAGTTAATGCTTGGCCTAAGCACTTGAGTTCGTTCTCATTGGAGCGAACGCAATGCAAATCTAATGCCATAATGATGGCGATGTTATCAAGGAATTGGACGATAAAGGAGGAAAAGGCTTTGACAATATATCTTCCTCTTTTTCTGCTTGGCCTGCACAGATGGATAGTTACACAAGAGGAGAAAGGGGTTCCTCTTCAATCCTTTAAACAGGAAATGCCTGTAGTCACACTATTCATCTCAATATGACAGTGTTCATTCCTGTATTCTGGGTGTTTTAAGTGTTAAATATACCACAGAATGCACTCATTATTTATGGCCATTAATTATTCATTCTTAATTATTTATGGCACATGTTGCAAAACTCTGATAAGTTTCAAATGTCTGATTTTAGATGCACATCTATTACGGTATATCCTATATACTGTGTCCTTTGGGAATCAATAAATTTAGCTGTTACAAAAGGTGCAAAAAGTACACACCAATCCAGGTTAACACTTTAATGTTTTCTCTTTTTGCTCCTCTGAACAAAAAGTAGTGTGACTCAATGATAAATGTAATTTAATTCCAGATCTCAATTAAATCTGTTTTTTTTGTGGTGTGGACCTACTTCTCTCTCTGGTAACCACAATGTGACATCTGCATCCCCTGCCACTTCCCTCAGCTGGTCCAGATTGCCTCTGTGGCTGCCTGGGTCTCTGCCGACTGGGGAAGTGTCAGTGACCCCTGTGTGTCCTGGTGCCTCTGGCCGGCCTAGCCTGGCCCAGCCCCGCCGGACCCCCACGGGGAGGCCATGGTCCTGCCAGCGGATGGTGTGGGACTGGTGTGTGGATGGGGAGGAAGCGAGGAGGGGAGACAGGATAAGAGATGGGGAATTGGTCAGATATATTCAGGGAGGGAGGCCAGCCAGACAGCAAGGGCAGTGGGAGTCAGAGCTCTCTCTCCATCAGGTCAATCTTCTCTCCTGTTTCCGCTGTTACAGATCCCCCTCCTCTCTCTCAGACCCAGCTGAGGAAGAGCGAGAGAGGGGGGAAGGAGTGGTGCACTGCTCTGGCAGCCAGTCAACTGGCACCACAGTAACCTTGGAGAGAGCGAGGGAGGGAGGGAGGGAGGCAATTGCCTGGATAGCAGCCCCGATGCACCTGTTGTTTTTGTCCGAGAGCTGTAATTATTTAGGTAATCGACCCACAAACCCCCAGTTTTGCCACCCATCCATGCTAACCTCCATCAATTACATCTCCATAGTAACCACCTGGATACAGTGGGCCCACTATAATGGACCATTGTGCAACTGCACTTCCCGTGAAATGCTTTATCAGAAACCAAAAAGCATCTACCTTACTTGAGATTCAGCGGGAACATACTCCTTGATGTTTATTGCTTTCCATTCAGAGAAAAAGACCATTCTGGTTGTATCCTGTTATACAAAAGAAACTCATCTCTCATACATGAATAAAGATAATGACTCATTATTAATGTGGGTTGTACAGTTGATCATGCTTCATTTAATCAGCATGACAACGGTCATGCAATAGATGGAAACCTTTTGTTTGGTACGTAGGTAGTATGTACTCAAAATGAAAGGACGTACTGTAAAGCATTTCTGATTGGTTTCCTTAATTTAACTTACAAACTGAAGAGACAGAAGACAGACAAAAAATGACTTGCTGAGATTGTTGCATGATTAAGACGTGAATCTACTGTGAATCTACAGTCATTATCATAATGTGCTCCATAGAGACAGTCCCCTTACAAGTTGTGCCATTCATGTTCTTTGACAGATTAATGGTACAATCCTCTGGAGCCTTTGGTGGAAACAGATGAAATCTGGATTTGAGAAATGATATTAGAGCAAATGGATTGGATAACGCTGTAGGCCTACAGTTGACTGGCTAGCGTGTGCATTGCCTAATGTCAGTCTGGGCCGGGTGCATGATTCAGCTTCATCATGCAGATCAGATCAGGCCTATACCTTTCACCATGCTGCTAGCAAACAGATCATCCCAGATTACCACTGTAATTAGTTCATCTCAAGACAGGATCAGTCCTAAACCTGTAGAAAGAGATAAAGAGTTTTGACAGTTTGCTGTACCATAGGATTCCATCAGTGGAGGTTGCTGAGGGGAGGACGTCTCAAATAGTTCATAAATAAACTAAAGTAAAAAATGTGATAAAAAGTAAGACAATAAAAGAAGAATAACGAGGCTATATATAGGGGGTCAATGTGCGGGGGTAAAGGTTACTAAAAATGTAACTCAAAGGTAATTTGTACATGTACGTAGGTAGGGGAGGGGGGGGGCGGCTTAGGGGTAGAAGCTGTTAAGGAGCCTTTTGGACCTAGACTTGGCGCTCCAGTACCTCTTGCCGTGCAGTAGCAGAGGGAATAGTCCATGACTTGGGTGACGGGAGTCTTTGACAATTCTTTGGACCTTCCTCTGTCACGCCTATTATAGAGGTCCTGGATAGCAGGAAGCTTGGCCCCAGTGATGTACTGGGCCGTGCACACTGCCCTCTGTAGCGCCTTACGGTCGGATGCCGAGCAGTTGCCATACCAGGCGGTGATGCAACCGGTCGGTGATGCTTTGTAGACTATCAAGCCAGCGAGTCGTTTCCAGTGAATCTACTGCTGTTATCGCAGATAGATTAACGCAGAGCAGCCTAGCTGACAATAGCCAGCTTAATTTTCATCAGAGAGGCTGGGTTAAGAGCTTGGAGAGCTTCTTTTCTACTCATTTAACATCTGTTTGGCTGGTCAAGCACCTCTTTATAGGATGTGCTGTATGCTGAACACACTCCGGAATATGCATTTAGTCTGTATGTTCAAGGACTCCAATGTATCACATTACGTTATTTCCTGGAGCTAAAGATATGCAACAAGCTCAACCATGGGTACAGTACGTCAAGAAAACAGTATTACAAGCACACTTCTCCTCAGCGTTCATTCTGCATATGTTAAGTCGTTTAAGTTGACTCAGCCCAGAGTCCTATACTAGGTACGTGTGTTTGAGGAGTTAGTGAGGTAACTTTAGTCAACTCTGAGTTCAACTCGGGATAACCGGTACCACGAAAGTGGCTCACCTAATAGCCAGATCAATCTCTAGGGCAACAAATCCTTCAGAACTATCCTGTTCCCGGACAGGCTAACTCACGGCTAACTCTACTTACCCTGAATGAAGTGAGCCGTGAGTTGAGGACCAGAAAAATCTGATTCCCTCCCTCTTGCAAAGATTGCATCATCATCCCCTTCATTTTTCTTTAAACGCAACCTTTATTTAACTAGGCAAGTCAGTTAAGAACAAATTATTATTTTCAATGACAGCCTAGGAACAGTGGGCTAACTGCCTTGTTCAGGGGCAGAACAACAGATTTTTACCTCGTCAACTCAGGGATTTGATCTAGCAGCCTTTCGGTTACTGGTCCAAAGCTCTAACCACTAGGTTACCTGCCGGCCACTTGAGGAAGACGTCTGATTAAATATTTTATTTGTCAAATATGTTTATTGTGTGTTAAAAAATAGTAACGTTAATGCCTATTACATTACACATTTAGTAACGACTGAATGCATTTGAACGCAGAGTAGAACTTGTGTATGACTTAATCAAATTATTTTAGCGAAAGGAGTGGGGAAAAAAGGTGCTTGTGCATACTACGATTGAAGCCAGATCTACTCAGGGTTTTCTAAAGCTAGCCAGCTTCAGTTAGCTTCACATTCCAGCTCAGGCTTCATCCGTACTACAATGGTGGATATTACTCAGCCGCCTGTCACTAACTCTAGCAGGCTTGTAACCGTGTGTGCATGTCGCATGTGGCTAGTCGAACGCTGAACTCTTCATTGACACAATGCTGAAACATCAATCCGTGGGCGAGTCAGCTCGTACTATACCCATTGTCGACACGGTCTTCCTCTGTGAGTGATGTTTTCTTCCACCCCCCCCCCCCCCCCCCCACACACACCCCTCCTCTCTGCTCCTTAATTAGCTGCAGATGTGGTCCTTACTTGATGGCTAGTTAAGAGAACTCTCAGAGAACATTCTCTTTAATTGGCCCTCAGTGGCCCCTCTGATCCTTCAGCTCATTCAGTGATAACTAAACCCCTACCTACTTCACCTTGCTGCTTAAATGGCTGCTCAAGTGTAGAGCGTAGCCTCAATATTTTGTCCAGTTTATCGGCACAATATGTAACCTGATGTCATCGCCCACTGCAGCTGATAATAGATCACGATAATCTCTGAGTAATGGCTCATCTCGAGCTGATGGCCGGTAGAAAAAAACACTACATTGCGATAACTAGTACGGTTTTAGGATTTTTTTTATGAGAGATTTATGAGAGCAAGATTCTTGCTGTGCAGTTCATAAAATGTGGAGAATCGTTTGTTTGTTAGGTAATTGATATTGTAACTTGTTTGAGGAAGAACAGGACGTAGTTGAGTTGATACATGGCTGTACCTGTGGTTAGTTCATCATTAAATCTGGACGTAATCGCTCTCCATCCAGTGTTTGTCAATGTAGAGAGTCATCCATCCACCATCTAAAGAACCCTCAAACTGCAGTCATGGATATTCAGATGCATTTTGACACAACACTTTTGAAAGGTCTTTGATGCCTGGGGAAACCTTGAAGGGCTGTTCTGAGTGCTGTTTTTAGAGCCCCACCGTGGAGTTTTCATAATACCCATAAAACCTAGTGGTCAAAGAGGGAAATGGTTTCAATCGTTTTTCCACCATTCATGTGTTGTGTAGGCTTACCCTTGGCGTGACGTTGTGATAACCATTTAAATCTCTCTAGGACAAGGTGACTTTTATCAATATATTTGCTAATGCTAATTCGCATCAAAGTAGACATAATGCAAAACTACAAATCCCTGCAAGCTCCTGCATATCATCTCTAGCTTATACCTTTGCTAACCGGTATTTTTATTTTAAACCATTTTAAACTTGCACAAGTCATTTCACATAATTGTCCGTTGAAATAAATTGCGCCAATTTATTCCTTACTAGATTTAGCTAACATTAGATAGTTAATCCAGAGATTCTTACCTTTGACTCGATTCGTCAGTTTCGTCCAGATCATCATGGAATTTATAGTTCTTTATGATAGCAACATTAGCAGCTAATTAGCAATACATTTTGGGGGGGGTAAATACAGGTGAATATATTAACAAAAGTCACCTTGTCCTAGAGAGATTTGCATGGTTATCAAAACGCCACGCCAGGATAAGCCTTCATGAAACACAGCTCTATTTTTAAGTCTTTCTAAAAAATCCCATATGGGAAAAATGAATGGTGGAAAAATGATTTGTAACCATTTCCCTGTTTTACCGCTATGTTTTATGGGTATTATGACTCACACTGTAGTACTCTGTTAATAAAGGGAGCTAGTCAAGACTCGTGCCAGTTTCAACTCATCAGTAGTTAACATTAAATACAGCGTTATGTGTTGATACACCCACCAGCATGCATGATATTAATAATACACTTTTACCTTTGGATATTGTCTTGAATATGAAGGATGTTTTGGTTGATTTCAAATTTTATTTACAAGTTATTAATATGTTGGATTCATGTCTCCATCTGAACCAAAAATCTAAGTTGAAGAATAGGACTAAATCAAATCAAATCAATGCATTCGGGAAGTATTTACACCCCTTTTTTCACATTTTGTTACGTTACAGCCTTATTCTAAAATGTATTCAATTAAATGTTTTCCTCATCAATCTACACACAATACCCCATAATGACAAAGTGAAAACAGGTTTTTAGACATTTCTGCATATTCATTAAAAATAAAAAACATAAATAACTTATTTACATAAATATTCAGACCCTTTGCTATGAGACTCAAAATTAAGCTCAGTTGCATCCTATTTCAAATGATCATTCTTGAGATGTTTCTACAACTTGATTGGAGTCCACCTGCGGTAAATTCAGTTGATTGGACATGATTTGGAAAGGCACACACCTGTCCTTATAAGGTTGACAGTGCATGTCCGAGCAAAAACCAAGCCATTAGGTCAAAGTAATTGTCCGTAGAGCTCCAAGACAGGATTGTCTGTAGCATTGAAGACCATAGTGGCCTCCATCATTCTTAAATGGAATAAGTTTGGAACCAGAAAGACTCTTCTTAGAGCTGGCTGCCCGGCCAAACTGAGCAATTGGGGGAGAAGGGCCTTGGTCAGGGAGGTGTCCAAGAACCCGATGGTCACTCTGACAAAGCTCCAGAGTTCCTCTGTTGAGATGGGAGAACCTTCCAGAAGAATAACCCTCTCTGCAGGACTCCACCAATCAGGCCAGACGGAAGCCACTTCTCCATAAAAGGCACATGACAGCCCGCTTTGAGTTTGCAAAAAGGAACCTAAAGGACTCTCAGACTATGAGAAACAAGATTCTCTGGTCTGATGAAACCAAGATTGAACTCTTTGGCCTGAATGCCAAGTGTCACGTGTCGAGGAAACCTGGCACCATCCCTACGGTGAAGCATGGTGGTGGCAGCATCATTCGGTAGGGATGTTTTTCAGTGGCAGGGACTGGGAGAATAGTCAGGATTGAGGGAAAGATGAACAGCGCAAAGTACAGAGAGATCCTTGATGAGCTCTCAGAACCTCAGACTGGGGCCAAGGTTCACCTTCCAACAGGGCAACAACCCTAAGCACACAGCCAAGGCAACGCAGGAGTAGCTTCGGAAAACAAGTCTCTAAACGTCCTTGAGTGGCCCAGCCAGAGCCCGGACTTGAACCCGATCTAACATCTCTGGAGAGACCTGAATATAGCTGTGCAGCGACACTCCCCATCCAACCTGACAGAGCTTGAGAGGATCTGCAGAAAAGAATGTGAGAAACTCCCCAAATACAGGTGTGGAAAGCTTGTAGCGTCACACCCAAGAAGACTTGATGCTGTAATCACTGCCAAAGGTTCTTCACCAAAGTACTGAGTAAAGGATCTGAATACCTATGTAAATATGATATTTCAGTTTCATTTTTTAATACATTTGCAAAAATTTCTCAAAACCTGTTTTTGCTTTGTCATTATGGTATGTTGTGTGTAGATTGATGAGGAAAAAAACAAACATTTAATCAATTTTAGAATAAGGCCGTAAAGTAACAAAATGTGGAAAAGTTAAGGGGTCTGAATACTTTCCAAATGCACTGTATACTGTATATTATGAATAACATATATTTTAAAGTCAATATTAATATATATATTAAAGTTTATTATTAATATTGTGAATTTGGTATCGTAGTTATATGACTAATGTTAACTACTTCTAAACTTCCAAAGATCCAATTAACCATGGATGAATGATAGTACACCTAGCTTCACTTTGAAATTAGGGTGTTCAGGCATAAATTGTTGGACTGTGGCTTCACATTGTTTTTCAATATACCTCTTTATTTATGTTCATGGCATGATGTTGAAACAATGACGTTGATTCAGAAATAACATTTTACTTACATTGAAACTAGGTCAAATAAAATATGTCTAATCAGACATGAAATTCGAGATAACGTCAACTACCCAACGTATATTGATGATAAGATAAACATTTTTTGGGGGGTTTCTACGTGGATTTTTCACTAAATTTCACCATATGTACATAGTTCTGATGATTCTGATGAAATTAGATTGATGTAACAACCTGTTAGTCAGGTTAAGTCAATGTATTTAAATTGAAGTTTTACCCTAATTTCAATCTTTGCTACGCTAGTTGAAATTAGATGAAAACAGTACAACATTACTTTTTTCAATTCCAATGTACAGTAATTCACAACGTTGATTCCCCAGTAGGTAGAAACGTTAAAAGAGAGAATCATATGAGCTTTAGATACTTCCACAATCTTCCTCAGTGTGACATACAGTACAATATGCTATATCTTAGATTATAAACTGGGTGGTTAGAGCCCTGAATACTGATTGTCTGACAGCGGTGGTATATCAGACCGTATACCACGGGTATGACAAAACGTTTATTTTTACTGCTCTAATTACGTCGATAACCAGTTTATATTAGCAATAAGGCACCTCGGGGGTTCTTGGTATATGTCCAATATACCATGGCTATGAGCTGTTTCCATGGCACTCAACGATGCCATATACCACATGCCTTATTGCATAAACATACTCTAGATAAAGGATTCAAACTCTAGATTTTTAATGCCTGACACATTTTAAGAGAAGGGCTAACCTGAAACAGTGCCTACACATAGCTCTGTAGCAGACACCCTGTAGATAATATCAATAATGAATACCATCAAAGATTAAACAGAATTTCAAATCACAGTAGGCACTGGGAAGAAATAAATGACTCCTCAGACAACACTCAAAGAATTCCCCTTTATTAATCTTAGGTTGCAAGAATTGCTTTACATTGCACGTGTTTGACAGTTGGAAGGATACAACCACGAAAGCATTGATGGACGATAGAAGATACCTTTATCAAACTGCTGTACTAGGAGTACACAAGATAAAGTCTGAAAGATAGTTCATTCAAAATGGCTTCTTCTTTAACACTCAGTAGATTTGACCTACTTTCTGCAGCTATCTAAATTGTTTAATGTGATTTGCCTACGAACTCCACCCCCCCCCATAAAGCTGCCAAAAAGTAGTGATACTGTACTGCCTAGCTTGCCCCTTAGACATCAACAAAGTAGGATTTTTTTTTACTGCAGCTCCTCAAACATGTCAACTGATGTTCTGAGCGGACGTGAAGAAGTTGTGAAAACATTGAGGTGGTTCGGAGACAAGAAGACTTGGCACAATTACTGTATCACCATGTAACAAACGCTTATGGATGAAGACTGTCATGAATATCAACTGTTTCATAATTGTATTGGTGTGTGTGTGGAACAAACAGCTGACTGAAGACATTTGTGCGTTTGAGTCCGTTTCTGTTGTAACATGGAATTTGCAATGTGATGAAACTTTGATGTCTCCTGACTGAAACAAGCAGTGTTGTCACAAGCGACTCTTCAGTAGCCTAGGACAACGCAGCTCAAATAAGCAAAGAAAAGCCACAGTCCATTATTACTTTCAAACATGAAGTTCAGTCAATCCAAACATTTCAAGAACTTTGAAAGTTTCTTTAAGTGCAGTCGTAAAAACCTACATTGTAGAATAAATAGTGAAGACATCAAAACTATGAAATAACACATATGGAATCATGAAGTAACCAAAAAAGTGTTAAACTAATCATTTGGACATAGATGGACATAGATGGCGCCGTAGAACATGTATGAAGTTTTACATTCTCCCAACCAATTGTGCTATTTTGTTATTTTTTTTGCATTTTGTGTAACTTATTTTTGAAAACTTATTGTGTACATAATGTTGCTGCTACAGTCTCTTATGACCTAAAATAACTTCTGGCCATCAGAACATCGATTACTAACCGTGGACTGGAAGAAACGTTTTCCTTTAACTTCTTGCGTCGAACAATCCCGTATCCGGGAGCGTAATCATAGCCTCAAGCTCATTACCATAACGCAACGTTAACTATTCATGAAAATCGCAAATGAAATTAAAGAAATATATTCACTCACAAGCTTAGCCTTTTGTTAACAACACTGTCATCTCAGATTTTCAAATTATGCTTTTCAACCATAGCTACACAAGCATTTGTGTAAGAGTATTGATAGCTAGCATAGCATTAAGCCTAGCATTCAGCAGGCAACATTTTCACAAAAACAAGAAAAGCATTCAAATAAAATAATTTACCTTTGAAGAACTTCGGATGTTTTCAATGAGGAGACTCTCAGTTAGATAGCAAATGTTCAGTTTTTCCAAAAATAATATTTGTGTAGGAGAAATCGCTCCGTTTTGTTCATCACGTTTGGCAAAGAAAAAAAAAAGAAAAATTCAGTCATTACAACGCCAAACTTTTTTCCAAATTAACTCCATAATATCGACAGAAACATGGCAAACGTTGTTTAGAATCAATCCTCAAGGTGTTTTTCACATATCTATTCGATGATAAATAATTTGTGGCAGTTGGGTTTTTCCTCGGAAGCAAATGGAATAATACACGCAGCTGGAGATTACGCAATAATTGCGACGGAGGACACCAAGCGAGCACCTGGTAGATGTAGTGTAAAATGGTCAATCTTCCAATGATATGCCTGCAAATACGTCACAATGCTGCAGACACCTTGGGGAAACGACAGAAAGTGTAAGCTCATTCCTGGCGCATTCACAGCCATATAAGGAGACATTGGAACACAGCGCCTTCAAAATCTGGGGCATTTCCTGTTTGAAATTTCATCTTGGTTTCGCCTGTAGCATCAGTTCTGTGGCACTCACAGATAATATCTTTGCAGTTTTGGAAACGTCAGAGTGTTTTCTTTCCAAAGCTGTCAATTATATGCATAGTCGAGCATCTTTTCGTGACAGAATATCTTGTTTAAAACGGGAACGTTTTTTTATCCAAAAATTCAAAGAGCGCCCCCTATATCGAAAAAGTTAACGAGTCCGATGAGAATGATATCCTGCTTTCACTGGAACAGGCCCAGATCCCCAAGTTTTGCGTGAAGAAAAGACACAGGAAAAGGGGCCGCAGATCGGGCACCCTTCTGAGAATACATAGGCGAGTGAGTAAACTCCCACTGTCATCCATTCTTCTTGCTAATGTGCAATCATTGGAAAATAAAGTTCATGACCTACGATTAAGATTATCCTACCAATGGACATTAAAAACTGTAACATCTAATGTTTCACCGAGACGTGGCTGAACGACGATACCAACAATATAGAGCTGGCGGGATTTTCCATGCACCGGCAGAACAGAGACACTACCTCTGGTAAGACGAGGGATGGGGGTGTGTGTCTATTTGTCAATAACAGTTGGTGCGCAATGTCTAATATTAAAGAAGCCTCGAGGTATTGCTCGCCTGAGGTAGAGGACCTTATGATAAGTTGTAGACCACACTATCTACCAAGAGAGTTCTCATCTATATTATTTGTAGCCGTCTATTTAACATCACAGAACGAAGCTGGCGCTAAGACCACTATCAACCAACTCTATGAGGCCATAAGCAAAGAAGAAAATGCTTACCCAGAAGCGGCGCTCATGGTGGCCTGGGACTTTAACCTCTTTGATCTCTAGGGGCGCTATTTCATTTTTGGATAAAAAACGTTCCCGTTTTAAGCGCGATATTTTGTCACGAAAAGATGCTCGACTATGCATATTCTTGACAGTTTTTGAAAGAAAACACTCTGAAGTTTCAGAATCTGCAAAGATATTGTCTGTAAGTGCCCCAGAACTCATTCTACAGGCGAAACCAAGATGATGCATCAACCAGGAAATGAGCAGAATTTCTGAAGCTCTGTTTTCCATTGTCTCCTTATATGGCTGTGATTGCGCAAGGAATGAGCCTACACTTTCTGTCGTTCCCCCAAAGTGTTAGCAGCATTGTGACGTATTTGTAGGCATATCATTGGAAGATTGACCATAAGAGACTACATTTTCCAAGTGTCCGCCTGGTGTCCCTGCGTCGAAATTGGAGCGTAAAGCCAGGTGCAATTATTTTTCCATTTGAGAGCAAGGAGAAACCAGGCTTCCACGAAGGATATATCATTGAAGAGATATGTGGAAAAACACCTTGAGGATTGATTCTAAACCACGTTTGCCATGTTTCAGTCGATATTATGGAGTTAATTTGGAAAAAAGTTCGCGTTTTGAGGGCTGAATTTTCGTTTTTTTTTTTTTTTTTTTTTTTTTTTTTGGTAGCCAAATGTGATGTACAAAACGGAGCTATTTCTAATACACAAAGAATCTTTTTGGAAAAACGGAGCATCTGCTATCTAACTGAGAGTCTCCTCATTGAAAACATCAGAAGTTCTTCAAAGGTAAGTTATTTTATTTGAAGGCTTTACTTGTTTTTGTGATAGTTGCCTGCTAAATGCTAACGCTAATGCTAACGCTAAATGCTACGCTAGCTAGCTACTGTTACACAAATTATTGTTTTCCTATGGTTGAAAAGCATATTTTGAAAATCTGAGATGACAGTGTTGTTAACAAAAGGCTAAGCTTGAGAGCTAGCATATTTATTTCATTTCATTTGCGATTTTCATGAATAGTTAACGTTGCGTTATGGTAATGAGCTTAGGTCTATAAATAGAATCCCGGATCCGGGTTTGGTCGTCGCAACAGGTTAATGCAGGCAAACTTAAATCAGTTTTACCACATTTTTACCAGCATGTCACATGTGCACCCAGAGAAAAAAAATCCTAGACCATCTTTACTCAACACACAGAGATGCATACAAACCTCTCTCCCGCCCCTCCATTTGGCAAATCTGACCATAATTCTATTGTCGTGATTCCTGCTTACAGGCAAAAACTAAAGCAGGAAGTACCAGTGACTCGCTCAATACGGAAGTGGTCAGATGACGTGGATGCTACACCACAGGACTGTTTTGCTAGCACAGACTGGAATATGTTCTGGGATTCATCCAATGGCATTAAGGAGTACACCACCTCAGTCATCGTCTTCATCAATGAGTGCATCGACAATGTTGTCCCCACAGTGACTGTACGTACATATCCAAACCAGAAGCCATGGATACAGGCAACATCCGCATTGAGCTAAAGGCTAAAGCTGCCGCTTTTAAGGAGCGGGAGACTAATCCGGACGCTTATAAGAAATCCAGCTATGCTATTAGACGAACCATCAGACAAGCAAGGCGTCAATACAGGATTAAGATTGAATCCTACTACACCGGCTCTGACGCTCGTCGGATGTGGAAGGGCTTGAAAACTATTATGGACTACAAAGGGAAACCTAGAAGCGAGCTGCCCAGTGACGCGAGCCTACCAGATGAGCTAAATGCCTTTTATGCTCGCTTTGAGGCAAGCAACACTGAAGCATGCACGAGAGCACCAGCTGTTCTGGATGACTGTGTGATAACGCTCTTGGTAGCCGATGTGAACAGAACCTTTAAACAGGTCAACATTCACAAAGCCGCTGGACCAGACAAATTACCAGGACGTGTACTCAAAGCAGGTGAGGACCAACTGGCAAGTGTCGTCACTGACATTTTCAACCTCTCCCTGACCGAGTCTGTAATACCTACATGTTTCAAGCAGACCACCATTGCCCCTGTGCCCAAGAAAGCGAAGGTAACCTGCCAAAATGATTACCGCCCCGTGGTACTCACGTCGGTAGCCATGAAGTGCTTTGAAAGGCTGGTCATGGCTCACATCAACAGCATCCTCCCAGACACCCTAGATCCACTCTAATTCGCATACCGCCCCAACAGATCCACAGATGATGCAATTTCAATTGCACTCCACACTGCCCTTTCTCACCTGGACAAAAGGAACCCCTATGTGAGAATGCTGAAGGCTCATTGACTACAGCTCAGCATTCAACACCATAATGCCCACAAATCTCATCACTAAGCTAAGGCCTCTGGGACTAAACACCTCCCTCTGCAACTGGATCCTGGACTTCCTGACGGGCTGCCCCCAGGTGGTAGGAGTAGGCAACAAAATGGCTGCCACGCTGATCCTTCACAGTGGGTTCCCTCAGGGGTGTGTACTTAGTCCCCTCATGCAGTCCATTTTGACCCACGACTGCATGGTCAAACATGACTCCAACACCATTATTAAGTTTGCTGATGACACAACAGTGGTAGGCCTGATCACCAACGACGATGAGGGAGGAGGTCGGAGAACTGGCAGTGTGGTGCCAGGACAACAACCTCTCCCTCAATGTAAACAAGACCTTGGAGCTGATTGCGTATTACAGGAAAATGCGAGCCAAACTGGCCCCCATTAACATCGATGGGGCTGTAGTGGAGCGGGTTGAGAGTTTCAAGTTCCTTGGTGTCCACATCACCAACAAACTATCATGGTCCAAACACACCAAGACAGTCTTGAAGAGGGCACAACAAAACCTATTCCCCCTCAAGAGACTGAAAAGATTTTGCATGGGTCCTCAGATCCTCAAAAGGTTCTACAGCTGCACCATTGAGAGCATCCTGATAGGTTGCATCACCGCCTGGTATGGCAACTGCTCGGCATCTGACCGTAAGGCGCTACAGAGGGTAGTGCATACGGCCCAGTACATCACTGGGGCCAAGCTTCCTGCCATCCAGGACCTATATAATAGGCAGTGTCAGAGGAAAGCCCATAAAATTGTCAGACTCCAGTCCCCCTAGTTATAGACTGTTCTCTCTGCTAACACACGGCGCTCTGGTACCGCTTGCCAAGTCTAGGACTGAAAGGCTCCTCAACAGCTTCTACCCACAAGCCATAAGACAGCTGAACAATTAATAAAATCGCCAACAGACAATTTACATTGATCCCCCCCCCCCCCCTTTTGTACACTGCTGTTTATTATCTATGCATAGTCACTTCATCCCTACCTACATGTACACATTACCTCAACTGACCTGTACCCCCGCACACTGACTCAGTACCGGTGCCCCCTGTAGATAGCGTCATTATTCTTATTCTCATTGTGTTACTTTTTTATTATTACTTTTTATTTTTGTCTACTTGGTAAATATTTTCTTCACTCTTCTTGAACTCTACAGTTGGTTAAGGGCTTGTAAGTAAGCATTTCACAGTAAAGTCTACACTTGTCTGTATTTGGCACATTTGACAAATAAAGAGTGATTCGATTTTGATTTTATATTTGAGATTCTTCAAGGTAGCCACCCTTTGCCTTGATGACAGCCTTGCAAACTCTTGGTATTCTCTCAACCAGCTACATGAGGAATGATTTTCCAACAGTCTTGAAGGAGTTCCCACATAGGCTGAGCACTTGCTGGCTGCTTTTCCTTCACTCTGCGGTCCAACTCATCCCAAACCATCTCAATTGGGTTGAGGTCAGGTGATTGTTGAGGCCAAGTCATCTGATGCACCACTCCATCACTCTCCTTGGGCAAATAGCCCTTACACAGTCTGGACCATGACGGCCTGATTCACGCAGTCTCCTCTGAACAGTTGATGTTGAGATGTGCTAATTGTTTGCTTGCTTTCAGTTTATGTGACCATTCAAGCAAGTACAGTGTCGAGAATCATTATACCATCTAAATCGCTGTGAAATATATTTTCCATAACTAAGAATATTGTATTTTCAGCTGTTTGAAGCTGGTGTGTAAAACCAAAAGAAAAAGCACGGGAAGAACGCAAGGCATAGAAATACCACACATAGAACATATCTACCACGTCTTAGACTTGCTTTCAATGAGAATGACATCTATAACTCACATTTCTATGTGAATTTGGTCGGGTCACCTAAAAAGTTACATATTGCAGCTTGAAACTGACTGATTTTGATAGAGATTTATAATGTAACTTTTTTTACGCACAGGTGCTTTTAACAGATTTGAATTAAAAATCCCATGTTGCACTGAATAACTTTAACTAAAGGACAACCAACCTTTAAGTCTCTGCCAAATGATCACCACAGTCTCCGGAGGCTGTCTGACTCTGAATCTCCTCTGCAGCTTCTCTTCTCCTCCCTATGGATCCGGGCTGGTTTAATCAATAAGTTTTATCGTAACATGAGAGCCTGCTCTGTAATACACTCAATCACCACCAGTCCGTATAGTTTACAGAATGACATCCATATTGGCTCATATTTGCTTTACTGTTTGTTTGTCAATAGATTTTTCACACCTTGTTGCAATGTTTTACAGGGCATGTATTTGTGTTTGCTTGCCTCTCTGTTTGTGTTGAACATACTTTTCTGTGTCTTTGTTTGGTTTCTCCCAAACTCACACTGAGTTTCATGGGGTTGTGGACTTGTGGTAGAATAGTCCCTGGGTTGTATTGACACATAAGAAACTGCTGTAACTGATTGAATGCCAGTTCGAAGGAAACAAATTGAATGCTGCTCACAATTTGATAACCCCCTGCACCATTGGTTACATTCAAATATAACCACTGCTCTACAAAGGTGTGTTTCTCATCAGTATTGGTATGACAATGAAACATCTCCCCTGATGAAGAGATTACAACCAAACGGGCCAACTGGATGACACAATGTTGCCATGCAAACAGACTCTCTGCCCAGGGACGCAACTTTGGTTTTAAAAGTGGGGGGGAAATCAGTATTTAAAAAAAAAAAATCAGTCTGATAAATACTCCAAACAGCCTACCCAACCGCTCGGAGGTGTCGGCATGGTCCTAAAGCACACCATTGCCGCATTTTGTATCACAGTCCAATGATAAAACTGGGGCGGGACAACATTGCAATTTCAGAATGTGGGGGGCACCCTCCCCCTACCCCCCCACCCGTCCGTCCCCAGTGAAAGTTGAGCCCCTGTCTCTACCATTACCTATCTCTACATCCTCTGTTCTGATCAATGTTTAGATGGTTATTTTTATCCTCGTTGTGAGTGGGGTGGTGACACTTCATCCAGAGAGTCGTGACACTCTTGAGAGGAATGTTGGCGGACAAACAGAGGCGAACAGAAGGCCACTTCTGCTCTGTGCCTGCTCTCCGCTCGGTGGAGATGAGATGTGGGCCGCAGATGCAGGTCTGTGAGGTCTTGTGGACTGTGACAACAAGCTGGCGTCTCACCACACAACATATCAGTGGTGAGGCTATTCCATGAGGCCATGTGGCCCCCATTCCCATTTACAAGAAGAAACAACTTTCATTTTTATTCTCAAACGCTATAGTTGCCCCAGTAAATGCAACAGACGACGCACAATTAGCCTTAGCCACTGGTCAGGTGTTGTGGCTTATTGTGGGAGCAGGGGGAATTATTGACAGATTATGTACCAATGAATGCATCAGCTCAATGTGGTGGACAACGTCCCTGATAAATGAAGCAGGATATTTGTCTCTGGAGTCCTGTGGAGCTAGTTAGTTGTCTGCTGATTGAGCCCTGGACTAATGGAAGGTGTTTTAGCTCTCAGTCTCTCAGCCTATGGCTAATGGTTTTTGATCTGTAGCAAATAAAATAAAGATGTCATCAGGCTGGTTTTGAATGGGTCACTGACTTTGAGAGGCCATGGGGAATGGGGATGGGAAGTTCACAGAGGCCCATCTTGCTTCAGAGCTGGATATACATGCCTTCAGAAAGTATTCACACCCTTTACTTTTTAAAGATTTGGGGTTACAGCCTGAATGTAAATAGATTCAATTGACATTTTCTTTGTTACTGGCCAACACACAATACCCCATAATGTCAAAGTGGAATTGTGTTGGTTTTTTTTATACATTTTTTTTTCAATAAGTATTCAACCCTTTTGTTAGGCAAGCCTAAATAAGTTCAGGAGTAAACATTTGCTTAACAAGTCACATAATAAGATGCATGGACTCAGCCTGTATGCAATAATAGTGCAACATGATTTTTGAATGACTACCTCACCTCTGCTCCCCACATATACAATTATCTATAAGGTCCCTCAGTCGAGCAGTGAATTTCAAACACAGATTCAACCACAAAAACCAGCGAGATTTTCCAATGCCTCGCAAAGAAGGGCAGCTATTGGTAGATTTTTGTATTACATTTTTTGATTTCAGCTTTATTTAATCAGATAGGCCAGTTGAGAACAAGTTCTCATTTACATTTGCGACCTGGCCAAGATAAAGCAAAGCAGTGCGACAAAAACATCAACACACAGTTACACATGGGATAAACAAACGTACAGTCAATGACACAATATAAAATCTGTATACAGTGTGTGCAAATGAAGTAAGGAGGTAAGGCAATAAATAGGCCATAGTGGTGAAATAATTACGATTTAGCTATTAACACTGGAGTGATAGATGTGCAGATGAGGATGTGCAAGTAGAAATACTGGAGTGCAAAAGAGCAGAAAATATATATATATATATGGGGATGAGGTAGGTAGTTGGATGGGCTATTTAAAGATCAGCTGTGTACAGCTGCAGCGATCGGTAAGCTGCTCTGACAGCCGATACTTGAAGTTAGTGAGGGAGATATAAGTCTCCAACTTCAGTTATTTTTGCAATTCGTTCCAGTCATTGGCAGCAGAGAACTGGAAGGAAAGGCGGCCGAAGGGGGTGTTGGCTTCAGGGATGACCAGTGAAATATACCTGCTGGAGCGCGTGCTACAGGTGGGTGTTGCTATGGTGACCAGTGAGCTGAGATAAGGCGGAGCTTTACCTAGCAAAAACGTATAGATGACCTGGAGCCAGTGGGTTTGGCGACGAATATGTAGCAACGACCAGCCAACGAGAGCATACAGGTCGCAATAGTGGGTAGTATATGGAGCTTTGGTGACAAAACAGATGGCACTGTGATAGACTGCCTCCAATTTGCTGAGTAGAGGCTAATTTGTAAATGACAGGCAGGATAAATTATTTGTAAATGATCGGCAGGATAGTCAGTTTTACGAGGGTATGTTCGGCAGCATGAGTGAAGGAGGCTTTGTTGCGAAATAGGAAGCTGATTCTAGATTTAATTTTGGATTGGAGATGCTTAATATGAGTCTGGAAGGAGAGTTTGCGGTCTAGCCAGACACCTAGGTATTTGTAGTTGTCCACATATTCTAAGTCAGAACCGTCCAGAGTAGTGATGCTAGTCGGGTGGGTGGGTGCGGGCAGTGATCAGTTGAAAAGCAAGCATTTAGTTTTGCTAGCATGTAAGAGCAGTTGGAGGCCACGGAAGGAGTGTTGTATGGCATTAAAGCTTGTTTGGAGGTTTATTAACACAGTGTCCAAAAAGGGCCAGATGTATACAGAATGGTGTCGTCTGCTTAGAGATGGATCAAAGAATCGACCGCGGCAAAAGCTACATCATTGATATATACAAAGAAAAGAGTCGGCCCGAGAATTGAACCATGTGGCATCGCCATAGAAACTGCCAGTATTCCAAAACATGCATCCTGTTTGCAATAAGGCACTAAAGTAATACTGCAAATACAGTAATACTGTCCTGAATACAAGTGTTATGTATGGGGCAAAACAACTCTACATCATGTTATGTGTATGCGTGTAATCATTAAGGACTGTGGAGTTTGTAGGATACAAAATAAACAGAATGGAGCTAGGCACAGGCAAAATCCTAGAGGAAATCCTGGTTCAGTCTGCTTTCTACCAGACACTGGGAGATGAATTCACCTTACAGCAGGACAATAACCAATAACACAAGGTCAAATCTCCATTGGAGTTGCTTACCAAGAAGACAGTGAATGTTTCTGAGTGGCAGTTACAGTTTTGACTTAAATCTACTTGAAAATGTATAGCAATACCCGAAAATGGTTGTCAAGCAATGATCAACAACCAATTTGAAAGAGCTTGAAGAATATTGAAAAGAATAATGAGCAAATGTTACACAATCCAGGTGTGGAAAGCTCTTAGAGACTTACCCAGAAAGACTCACAGCTGTAGTCGCTGCCAAAGGTGTTTGTACAAAGTATTGAGTCGGGGTGTGAAAACTTATGTAAATGAGATATTTCTGTATTTCAATTTCAAAAAATTTGCTAACATTTCTAAAAACATTTATTCACTTGTTCATTCTGAGGTATTGTGTGTAGATTGGTGAGAAAAAAAATATATTTAATCAATTTTGAATTCAGGCTGTAACAACAAAATATGAAATAAGTCAAGGGGTGTGAATACTTTCAGAAGGCACTGTAGTCGTAAAATCCAGTGTTTCTGAAAGGACTCTCTTAATCAAATCTCAGTGGCATAAAAAAAACTAGTGAACTCATTTCTGGCATTCTTTTGGCCATAGATAAGATATGATGCGTGAAACAGACTGAACACATTATGCACCGTCATGCTTGTAATTCACTCTGATGGATGGGAGGGAATTATTCTTTATAAGACACACATGCACTGTTACCCTTGCCTGGGTTTAATCCCATACTACACTGCCTGACCTGCCACTATGAGAAACAGCCAGGCTGGGCTCGGTGCCTCATCCTTTACAGATGATCAGTGTGCTCTTTGAATCTGCCGGGATTAAAGGGTTGATCTCAATTGGGCTGTGTTTTCCCAGATAGTACCTCTCAGACCTCTTTACCTTGCACTCCATCAGAGGCTAATTGTGAGCCCATTGTAGACTAAGGGACTTCAGAGGGCTCACTTGTATGATTCTTATATGACGTGGAATGCAAACACTCCCCTTTGCTATAGGGCATATATACATATGTAGCCTTAAATGCTGGATGGGCATTGTTGGGTGCTTTTGAAAGGTATTTTAAGGTCCATGAATGTTATGTTCCCAAGCCCCCTACATTTTGTTTCTGACAGCCAACTAATTGCTTTGGGTTGAGCTTTCATGGAAGGAATGGCAAGGCCATGGTCAGGGCTGCTTGGAATTTCTCGGGGAATGAAAACATCAGTCGACATGGAAACGGTGTCATACGGGGTAAGCATTTAACACAGTAGGAAAATCTGCAAATAATAGGTGATTAAGGAATACTGTGCTAAACAAAGCTGAGGTAATTGTCCTGTGTCTATGCAGGGAACTAGTCCACAAAACATAGACCCAAACAATATGTTTTGGCTGTCTACTTTATGGTCAAAAAGAGCCCAGTAATTTATTTCTGGGTCATCCAGGATGTAACCTTTCGTCCACCTTTTTACCATTAAGGAAATATATCTCGATGAACCCCAATGAAATAATTAGCTTTAGTGTCAGGTGTACGGAGGCTTTTCTGTGGGGGGGGGGGTTGGGGGTTGTTGCGGTGCTCTTGTTCCGAATAAAACGTCTCCAGGTATCCCTAGAGATAGCACCCTCCAGGGTTACACAATCATCCTTTCGCATGAGGACCTCGGTTACAAGTGACAACGCTGTTGGCTGAGTGTCTAAACGTCTCTAGGTTGTGCATCAGCAGCACAGTATTTAGAGAGGAGGAACGGCTGCTTTAAAGCTGCAGGAACTGCTGGAGGTGATTCCACCAGAATCCCCATG